>NW_024080813.1:1753303-2161271 GCF_003009895.1 Hyaena hyaena | reverse complement strand
CCGTCAAGTTCCTCCTAATCCTCCTATACGTGCAAACATATGATATTTGTCCTTCTCTGCCTGACTTATTTCGCTCAGCATAACACCCTCAAGGTCCATCCATGTTGCTACACATGGCCAGCTTTCATTGTTTCTCATTGCCATGTAGTATTCCATGGTATAGATAAACCACATCTTCTTGATCCATTCATCTGTTGAAATATGACATTTTTTAAAGACAAAATCTTTTAGCAGAAGTGGATGACAATGTTTGAATCTTGAATCAGACTCCAGACATGAAAACAATGAGGAATTTCTTCATTCTACAAATGTTTCCTGAATCCCTATCATGTGAGGGGCACTTGGCCAGGGGCTGGGGGTAAGCTGAGGGTCTCTGGGGGAGGCCCTTACACAGAGGATGGTACCGCTGGGCAAAAAGTAGCAGGTCAGCTCGAAGTGAGGCCAGATACCCACCAACACATTCTCATTCACCCCAGACGGTTGCAGCAGCAGCACCTCAGCAAATCAATACAACCACAACCTGAGTACAGGATGTGCATGATAAGGCAGTGAGGAGGCCCAGCAGGGAGACTCAGAAACAATATATTCTCTGCACAGCCCAAGAGCCAACCAAGGCTTCTGAATACCTGAAACCAAGGCTGTGCTAACATCAGTGCAAACACCGTTGGGCCTTACCATGGAGCAAATAAGACTTCTGTTCTGAAAATTAAATATGCACACTTCAGAAACCTCAAACTTAAAATTGACTGTGAGGGAGAGTAGCCAGTCAACAGCTAAAACTGGACAAAATCACCTTGAAACTGAGTCAATGAGGGGGGAAGGGGACTTCATCTTTTTCTGCAAACCAAAATTGTTGGTACCCTTGATTTTATCCATAAATCCCAAAGTTGAAATGACGCACTTTTAAAAAGTACAGTTTTCCTCCCTGAGAGCATGAAAGAACAATTTACATCCAATGATTAGCATTATATATTCAAATATAATTAAAAAATTCAATCAAATTAATTCAAATTCAAATAAAATTAAAAAATTAAATCAAGGAAACATCTTTCAATGCCAACTGAAAGAGGCTATTTACCATCATTTCCCTTCACTGCAGTTATAAAAGTGTTCACTTCAGCTTTTGTAAGGGTTCCTTCAATCCTTTGCAGCCAAATATTACAACTTTACTTCCTTCTGATTTGTCATTCACACTAACTCAGAATCTTCTATCTGTCCACTATCAAGTGAGAAAGCCAACAGACTCAATTTCAAGACTTTTCATTAACTAACTTTGGCCAATATAGTAGCTATAGCATTTCCAGCTTCATTTCCCCAGATTCCTTGCTAGATCTTTCAGAGTGGGCATATGTACAGAATTTACCCAAAATCCCAAGGATTCCAGGGTAAGGAAGGCATTTCCTCTTCCATCAGTGACCATCTTATTGATTTACACCCCAGAATCTTAAATAAAACGCGAAAATAGTCAGAAGGCTGGACTCAAAAATCCCTCCTAAAATTCTCAAAACTCCAAATTCTAAATCCCCTAAAACAAAAAACTCTAAAAGTCTATGTAAATAGATGCCTTCTTGTTTTCAGAGTTGATTTCAGAAAAAGCTGGGCCCATGAGTTCATTATTTAAGCACTGGCAGGGGTGGTGGTGGTGGCAGTGGTTATGGTGACATTGATGGTAATTTTCGGTAGTGCTATGTGTCACACACTGTGCTCGGTGGTTTACATAAGTCCTCACTGTATTCTCTTATACGCCTGGGAGGTAGGTGCTGTGTTATGGTGAGAAGCCTGGAGCTCATAGAGGTTAAATGGCCTCTGCTAATGAGAGGCAGAACTGATAGTTGAACCCCAATCTGGCTGACACCCAACCATCACACTATGATGCATTGATAATTATGGTAGTTGTCCAATAAATATTCCTCAAAGCCTGTACTTTGTACTATTACTCTGTAATTGTAGATCCTGTATCCTAATTTATGTGGCTTAGGCAAAGGCAAATGTATCTTTTTTTTTTTTCCTAGGAGAGAGAGACAGCGTGAGCAAGAGAGGGTCAGAGAGAAAGGGAGACACAGAATTAGAAACAGCCTCCAGGCTCTGAGCTGGCTGTCAGCACTGAGTCCGACGCGGGGCTCGAACCCACGAACCATGAGATCATGACCCAAGGGAAAGTCGGACGCTTAACCGACTAAGCCACCCAGGCACCCTGGCAAATGTATCTTTTTACATGAAACACAGAGCAAATGGATGCTGAAGGGAAGGTCAGAAATACTCTGGAGATCAACGTGATGCCAAAATAGGCATTATCCAAAATTACTCAAGTAGGCAAAACTATCCAGAGTTAATTCACAAAATTATAGTCAATAAAGCAAATAAGCTTTCGGCGGTGAGAATCAACTGTATCTAGTTATTCGTATGTTTTGAGGTTTTATTTCCTTTAGGGTTATTGGCATCTAATTTATTAATTCTCATCCATCAGTCTACAGTTTGGTAAAAATAAAAGAAAATAAAAACACTTTGGGGCCTTAGCAGTTATATCACCACATTGTAATTATCCTATCCCTCTATGGGGTGCCTGGGCGGCTCAGTTGGTTAAGCATCTGACTTCACCTCAGGTCATGATCAAATGGTTTGTGGGTTCGAGCCCTGCATCGGGCTCTGTGCTGACAGCCAGCTCAGAGCCTGGAGCTTGTTTCAGATTCTGTAACTCCCTCTCTCTCTGACCCTCCCCTGCTCACGCTGTCTCTCTCTCTCTCAGAAATAAATAAAGCATTTAAAAAATTTAATTATCCTATCCCTCTAAGAATTAAAACTTTCCATTAATATGTATGAGTCTACAGAAAATAGAGCATTCAGAAATACAAAAATGTGGAATTAAATTCAGAATCTTTGCTTTCTTTCTTCTTCAGAAAATATGGTGCTAGGGACACCTGGGTGGCTCAGTCAGGTAAGCATCTAACTCTTGATTTCAGCTCAGGTCATGATCTCATGGTTCATGGGATTGAGCCCTCCTGGGCTGGCTTCACACTGATGGCTCAGAACCTGCTTGGGATTCTCTCCCCCCCCCCCCCCCCCCCCCCCCCCNCTACAGTGAATGAAGGTGAAGTCTCAAATCTAAAATGTCTTGTATGGCATATACGGTTCATCCCTGAAACTTAAAGCCATATTGAAAAATGAAGCACGACAATGAAAATATGCACCCTGACCTTTGAGAATTTTTTCCCATTAAAGACGAGTGGCTATGGGTAATAGAAAATAGTAAATTCTTGATGCCAGTACTTTTTAAGAGAGTGACTGTCCTGTGATTCCAATGCCACGTATTTCACCTATACTTAAGTAATAAGAAGACAACAGGGGCACCTGGGTGGCTCAATCGGTTAAGTGTCCGACTTTGGCTCAAGTCGTGATCTCACGGTTTGTGGGTTCGAGCCCCGTGTCAGGCTCTGTGCTGACTGCCAGCTCGGAGCCTGGAGCCTATTTCAGAGTCTGTGTCTCCCTCTCTCTCTGACCCTCCCCTGCTCAGCTGTCTCTCTCTCTCTCTCTCCTAGAAATAAATAAAAATAAATAAAAAATAAAATATTAATATCCTTGGGAGATTAAAAGTAACCAAAGCTATCAAAAAAAGTAAGTATTCAGGGGCGCCTGGGTGGCTTAGTCGCTTAAGCGTCTGACTTTCGCTTAGGTCATGATCTCACGGTTCGTGGGTTCGAGCCCCGCGTCGGGCTCTGTGCTGACTGCCAGCTCAGAGCCTGGAGCCTGTTTCAGAGCCTGTGACTCCCTCTCTCTCTAACCCTCCCCTGCTCATGCTGTCTCTCTCTCTCTCTCTCTCTCCTAGAAAAAAAAAATTAATAAAAAAAACTAAGTATTCAAACCTACATTTCTTAAAGGTCTACTTGGTGCTGGGCACTTTTAATTTACTACATCTAATCTTCACACCAGTCCTATAAGGTAGCTAACATTAGCATCATTTTCCAGATGAGAAAACTGTCAGAGTTAAGGACCTGATGATCACTGTAGCAGGACGGGGGTAATACCAAACTTGGTAACACCCTCTTTCCATTACCTCCTTTTTGTTCCTCCACATGTCAAACCTATTCCTACCTGTGGGCCTCTGCCTTAGCTGGTCCCTTCGCTGGCTGGGTGCTTATCATTCAGGCCTCAGCCAAAATGTCACCCTCCCTGTGAGTCTTTCTCTGTCCATTCTATATAAAGCAGTCATCTGTCACACTCCATCATACCACCCTGTTTTAGTTCTCCAGGGAGCACTTAACCACCATTTGTTGTTATTTTCATAATCACCTGTTTGCCTATTTATTATCTACTTCTCCATGCTAGGACAGAAGCACTATGGGAGCCAAGACGCCAGGTGTTGTGTTCTCTGCCTTGTCTCCTAGATGGAGCTGGGTACGTATCAGGCACTCAACAAAGATCTATGAATGATTAAATCGCTTTTCTCTGCCCCCACCACACACTGTGGTGACATCGGGGAAGAATCTTGGATTCCAGTCCGCAGACCTAGATTCTAACTTTACTTCTAACCAGCTAGGGGGCTGCCCTCTGGGCAACCTTCACTCAGTTCAATTTCTATTATCATCAGGTCACTTCCCAACATGTCAGTGAGGTGAGCTGAAACTCAAGAGGAGATCAGAAAATCTTATTGGGTCAGAGGGACTCAGACCATATGAGACCAGGGGTCACAAGACCAGAGCAGCAGACCAGCATCACTGGTTTCATCGTTTTGTCTTGGACTAACACAATGGTTCACCATAATGCTCAGTACAGCTCAAAAGAAAGGCAAATGTTCTAAGTATACAGATATATCCTAGCTCTTTTTACAGGGGAAAAGTTGGTATTAACAAAAGATACAAGCCGAAGTCACTCAAACTGTCCTAGTTTTTTGGTTTGTTTTTTTAACTTTTCATCCACGGCAAACCTCAAAGAAACCCCTTCAAAAATAGAGGCTTTTGAAAATACCTAAATAACACAACCAAATAAGTCTTAAAATGGGTCATCATCTAGTATATTTCACCAGGAGCCAAAAGTAAGTGAGAGTACATTTTTTAAGCACATAGTTTTCTCTAAAATGTATAGCTCTTCTTTTCAACTAATTGTCTGCTATAATTAGTTGAAGTGAAAATGGCCTCAAATATAGGGGAAAAGATTAGAACCATGCCCTGGGAATTACAAATTAATAAAAGCCTTATTTTTTATACCTTTCAATTGGGGTTTCTAAATTCAAAACTCTGTGTTCACCATCAGGCTTTGGGTACCAGTAATCTGGTGATACTGAGCCCAGCACACTGTCAATATGCACATATATGCATCCTACTAGAAACAGGGTCCATAGCTTCCATCATCACTAAAAGGGTCGAGGGCTCAAAAACAGTTTCGGGGGGGGGGGGGCACCTGGGTGGCTCTGTCGGTTAAGCGTCCGACTTCAGCTCAAGTCATGAAATCACAGTTCTTGAGTTCAAGCCCCACATCAGGCTCTGTGCTGAGAACAAGTTCAGAGCCTGGAGCCTGTCTTCAGATTCTGTGTCTCCCTCTCTCTCTCTTTCCCTCCCCTGCTCGTGCATGTGCACTTGCTCACTCACTCTCTCAAAAAAAAAAAAAAAAAAAAAAGAAAAGAAAAAACATAAAAGTTTCAGAAGCACTGCTTCTGCTGAGACTCTGTTCTCAACTCTTCCATACTATGATAAAACAACAGCAAAATATAATAAAGCATTTAAGAGGTCCATACCTGACAAGTTAATAAATGCATTCTGTTTGGAGAATTATCCAATATATTTATGACCCTTGTGTACTCTTCCAAAAATAATTTCAGAGCTTAGAACAAATCTGAGTATCAGCAGCACGGTCTCCAGAAGATGTTTCAGAAGGAAGCAAAACTTTCATTGTCCAATGGAACCATCTCTAGAACCACATAACTCTGATGATGGAAGAGGCCACAGGAAGGGGGCCCGTGACATCACAGACAAGGATACCAAAGCCTCAGGTGAGGACAATATCATATTTAAGTGCTATGAGAGAGATATAAGAACAGTGCTATCCAAGTACAAGGGATAAATTAACTTACAAATGAAAATGCAGCTTTGGGGTTTTGGTTTAAGCACTTAGAGAACAGGGCTGGGTCTAGAACACACTCACATTGGCCTCCCTATGACTTATTAATATAATAATGAGGGGCTCTTGTTGGCCATAGTTCCATTCTCTGAAAATTTTTTAAATTTAAATTAAATAATTAAATTAAATTAATTTTAAAATAATTATTTAAAATAAAATAAATTATTAATAAATAATTATTACATTAAATAATTTAATTTAGAGCGCACTGGCGGGGGAGGGGCAGAGAGAGAGGGTCCATAGCAGGCCCCAAACTCAGTGCAGAGACCGACATGGGGCAGACCCCATGAACTGCTAGATCATGACCCGAGCCAAAATCAAGAGTCAGACGCTTAACCAACTGAGTCACCCAGGTGCCCGTATCTTCTGACAAATTTTGTATTTTTTTTTTTTTTTTTTACCACAAGCGCAAACTAAACCTTTTAAGCATTTTTCTCCCTGTAAGGTGCAAGGGTGAAGCTTATATAAAATTGAAGGAACTCTGCAGAAGGCAGCACTTAATAAAAACACTGCTGATGAGTCCTCTATTAAGTGGTCTCTCTATAAAAAGTCCTATGTGCTTTGACAATGACTGCTATATTTTACCAAAATACACTAAAAAAAAAATCATGATAAATCACTCTGGATAGTACCATGATTTTCAGCAAAAATTTCCTATCTCATAAAGTTCTCTGACATAACACTTAAACACTACGATAGCCAATACCCTTGGGCTCATTCCTCCATCTAATTAAAATGTCTGTTCTACAAGTGATTTATAGTATTTGTCATCACCTAAGGTGAATATATAGACTGGTGGCTACAGACATGTTGTGACTACAAAACACTAATTACCATACTAGTGAGAATGGCTTCTAGCAAAAGCTCAAACAGTGGGATTCTCAGGCTCTCTCTGACAACAAGTAACAGGGACATAACTTAGAACCATCCTATAGGACAGGGAGCCCATTAGTGTAAATCAAGAAAGATAACTGCATGGGTTGAAATGAGGACCCACTGTAATTCCCTAAGGCTGACTGTAAACCAGGGAACTAACACCAACATCGCGATCAAAGCTAAAAGTCATTTAGACATGAGCTGAATTCTGTTCAAGCCTGAGCAATCTAGATTTGGACCAATTAAATCCTTAGGAGTTATTAACTTTGAGAAAGCTAGTATCAAAGTTTTTGGCTGCTTAAAACCAAACCAGTCACCCCAAAAGAGATGAAATGATGTAACAGCCTAAACATGGAGGAGGCAGAGGCTTTACAGATGGAAGGGTCCTTTGAGACATTCTAGGGTAAACCTCTGTATGATCTAAACCAGGGAACTGAGACCCTGGTACACAGAGGCTTGCCTAAGGTCACAGCTGACAGATGATAAGCCACATCTTGAACCCAACTCTCCTGACTCCCATTACAACACCTCACTTATATACTGCTGGGACTTGTGGAATGAAATACAAAGAGGGCGTTTCTTTTTAATTGGGACGTTAATACAATACTGGTTTCCAGTTAAAGTTAACTCCTAATATTTATTTTTATATTTCAATATTTATATTTACTAACAAGCCAACTTCCTCTAAAATTTTAGGACACAAATATATAGATGTCAATAAATATTTAACTAACTATGAATCTAACTTAATGCATTTATAACTAAAAGAAAACATATCTAAATAAATCTAAAACACATCTACATATTTATGCTACGAGTGTGAATGTGTGTGTGTCACACATCATGTGAGCTAAGGCAACAGTAATGCTTTGGCTGTAGCTTTGGTTCCCACATTCTGAAAACAAAGGCTTGAGATACAGTAGTTGTCAAAAGCTCAAAAACCTCCAGACTCAAGCAGGCGATGCATGAAGAGGGCCAGTTGTACAGGGAGCGGTAGGGTCTGGCAAACTGGGGGACCCCAGAGCTAAATATCTTCAGACTCAACATTAAGAACACCCCTGACAAATGAATTCATCTGCAGGCTTTTTTTTATTGTGCTGAACTAAATAATCCTCCTGCTTCAGCATCTATGATTCTTTTACTACCTGCACAAAGCCTAAGGTATTTACTGGTTCAGATAACGTGTTACTGTCTTCTGCCTTTGGGAGCCCAGTGTTCTTTCGGGTCAGGCCATCTGTTCTCAGGCATGGCAACTTTGTCACTTTCCAAAGATGGAAACACTTCTAATGGCTCAGGAACATTTACCTTTCAAAAGAGCACCTGTGATGTCTCTCTGGGAAAGCACTGTGGGGTCAAAAGTTCCTTTTCTTCTTTTGAGGAATGATATTTCACAGTCATTTCACTGAAGCGGGCCTGTGGTTATCTGTGCAGGGGCTTTAAAATCGGCTGTTTTCCCTCCAGAAAAATGGCTCTAATGATTACCTCAAACCACGTGCTCACAGTATCTTAGTACTTTCTTTTTTTCTGTAATTTTTTGTTGCTGGTTTTCTCCTCCAATTTCTCTCCCCCTTGAAACTCCAGGGCCAATGAAGGAAGGGGCCATGTCTGTCTTGTCCACTTCCCATTCAGGGTAGAGCACAGTGCCCAGTACATACAAGCTCAATGGTAGATGAAGACTCACCTAGGGCTTAGCATTTCATTCAGACACATGTAGCAGTCTGTTAGAGCACTAACAGGAGCAAGGGAGATAAATCCCAGTTAATCACCCATACTATTACACCCTGAACTCCTTCTGACCAATATCACACTTCCATGTGAGCCCAGTCCATTCTTATGGCCATTCTTTCAGGCCATTCAGGGCAATGGAGATCTCAGGATACTGAGGGAACACTCAGGAGGAGAACCCAGACTTGGCATGTCAGGAAAAGTTTTCTGGGTAAGCGGTATCTATAGTGAGACCTGAGGCATAGATGGGAATTAACAGGTGGCCCTTGAGGATGAAACATGTGACTAGAGCAGAGTGTGGGTTAGACAGAGGTGAGCGATAAGGCTCAAGAGGAAACCAAGGGCTGGATCATGGAGAGCTATACCATCTTAAAGATGCATGCTTTGGGGCGCCGGGGTGGCTCAGTCAGTTAAGCATCCGACTTCGCCTCAGGTCATGATATCACGGTTCGTGGGTTTGAGCCCCGCGTCAGGCTCTGTGCTCACAGCTAACTTAGAGCTTGGAGCCTGTTTCAGATTCTGTGTCTCCCTCTCTCTCTGACCCTCCCCTGCTCATGCTGTCTTTCTCTCTTAGAAATAAATAAAACATTAAAAAAATTAAAAAGATGCATGCTTTACCCAAGAGCACAAGGGAACCACTGAAGGTATTAAGTAAAGGAATAACTATCAGTGTGGCAACTAACTCAAAACTCATTTGGATACAGCAACGTTAAGAGTGGAAAAGAGTGGTCAAGACACTGAGTTTCCACTCAGGCCTCAATATTATCATATTCTAATAAAACAGAGCTAAGCAATTAACACAAAAAGAGAACCTCATCTAGTCAATTATTTCACAATACAGAAAAGAGACTGAAGAAAATCCAAGGCACCTCTCTGAGTAAATGCTACCCATCTCATAAAAATATACTGCACTTTTACTATCATAAGGAATCAGCAATCTGAACACCTGCTAGATACCAAAAGAGTTACATAAGATGAAATCATTCATGCTCTGCCCACCAACCTCATTAACTCTCCAAGGTTGAATGCTTATTTCTTGCCTCGGCCGCAAACTTAACATGTTAGGCTCGCAAATTACCAGTGAAAGAAATAACTCATTAACAGACTTAAAAACCACAGTTTTTTAAAATGATGCAAAAGCAAGGAATTCTTCATACAGAGTTTTCAATCTATGACTGTGTTCAAAGGGCATAAAGAATCAACCATTATTTCAAGTATATATCAATGCATCATTAATTGATTTTAAAAAGGGACACTATAATAACTGTAAAAGTTGGTCACTACCCAATTACTTTTATTTCTTTCAGAAAGATGAATAAACTAAAGATGTTTGCAAAGTACTTATACTTGACTTGCTCCAAAATCACATTTAAGCAATTTATTCTTTTGACAAACGTCTAGCGCCTACTATATGGAACACGGCTCTAGGTGCTGGGGTTAGAACAGTGAATAAGAAAGGAAGAGTCTCTGCTCTCATGGTGTTTATACTCTAAAGGAGGAAGGTGTAATAAGTAAATTAACAGAACGGTCTCAGAGAGTGATGTGTATGATGAATGATGAAAAGATAATAATGTGGTCAGGAAAATGCCCTCTGTGGGGAGAAGGGACTTCTGCTACAATCTGCGCGATGCGAAGCAGTGAGCTTCACTGCAGCAAAATTCTTACAATGAAACCAAAGACACGATACATCCAATACAATTCATGCACACTGGGACGAACCTCCCGAGAGAAGCTAAAATATGTTTTCCCCATCAACACTGTGAGCTAGTGTTGGACACTCCTGGCCATCTGGCTCGGAAAGAAATAATTGTTAGAATGAATAGTTGCACTGCAAAGGACAAAAGAGAATGAACCGCTAGGTAAGGAATCTGGAAGAATTTAAATGCTATCAATTCATACACCTGGATCCAGAAATCAGGGGAAAAGGTAAGCACCAATTGTCCAGAGGTAACCTGGCCGCTTCACCTGACAGGACTACCAAAAAGGTATCTCACTGAGAGAAGTTCAGAGAAAAGCAGCTTTCCAGTGCTGCAGGGAACATAATGTCTTCAGGAGGGGTGAACAAGGAAAACAGCTTCAGATCCCGCCAAGCAGGTCCTTCCTTCCTGAGGGGATGCCAAGGTCTTTCCATGACGCAGCCTCCGGCTCCTCCTGCCTTCCCCCATTTCCCCGTGTTCTGAAATAAGTATTATATGCTGGTACCCATTTGGACAGTCAGTGAATGAAGAGAAAAATCTATGAAAGAAGGAAATAAAGTTCTAATGTAGACAAACTTTCGGTTTTCAGAAATCCAAGAAATTGTGCAAAATCAGCCAGTTCCAGAAGAACCAGAAAAAAGAAACCAACAGTGAATTAGAAAACAAGACTACGTCCAAAAAAACCAGAGCTATATTTAATGAATCTGTTATGCTTTTACTCTGATAAATATTTTCTGCACTGAAGAGGCAATGTAGTTTTCAAGAATTAGCCTTGGCTCAAACCTAATTCAGTCACTTACTTAACATCTTCTCTGGTAAAATCCTCATTGTCTATTTCCCCCTACAGCTTTACTGAAGTATAACTGTCATACAACAATATGCACATACTTGAAAATGAACTATTTGATAAGCTTGGACATAAGTGAATATAACTGTGAAACCATCACCACAATCAAAATAATACATATATTCATCTCCCTCAAGAATTTCCCTGTGCCTTTGTATTCCATCTCTCATTTACCTCTATCCCCCATTCCCAAGCAACCGCTGACCTGCTTCCTATCACTACAAACTGGCTTTCATTTTCTAGAATTCTGCATAAATGGAACCATACAGTATATACTCCTTTTCTTCAGGCATCTTTCACTCAATATAAATTATGTTGAGGTTCATCCATATTGTTGCATGTATGAATAACTCATCACTTTTTATTACTTAGCAGTATTCCATTGTATGGGTACACAATTCATTTGCCATTCACCTGTTCAACAGGCACATGAAAAGATGCTCAACATCACTAATCATGAGGGAAATGCAAATCAAAACCACAGTGAGGGGCGCCTGGGTGGCTCAGTTGGTTAGGCACCTGACTTCAGCTCAGGTCATGATCTCACAGTCCATGGGTTCGAGCCCCGCATCAGGTTCTGTGCTGACAGCTCAGAGCCTGGAGCCTGTTTCAGATTCTGTGTCTCCCTCTCTCTCTGGCCCTCTCCCACTCATGCTCTGTCTCTGCCTCAAAAATAAATAAAAACAAAAAATTTTTTTAAAAATCTCTCAAATAGAATAACAGGGAGAATTTTAATAATACTAATATAATAAAATCCATAAAAAATCAAAAACAAAAAACAAAAAAAACACAATGAGATCTCTCACACCAGTCAGAATGTCTATTATCAAAAAGACAAGAAATAACAAATGTTGACAAGGATGTAGAGAAAAGGAAACCCTCATACACTGGTGATGGGAATATAAGTTGATGTGGCCACTCTGGAAAAGAGTATGGTGGCTCCTTAAAGAATTAAAAATAGAATTATCATATAAGCCAGTAATTCTACTACTGAATATTTACCCCCCAAAAATGAAGACACAAGAAAGATACAGGAATCACCGTGTTCACTGTAGTATTATATACAATAGCAAAGATATGGAAGGAACCTAAGCATCCACTGACAGAGAAGATGCTGTGTACACACACACACACACACACACACACACACACACACACACGGAATATTACTCAGCCATGAAGAATGAAATCTTGCCATTCCCAACAACACGGACAGACCTAGAGGATATTATGCTAAGTGAAATAAGTCAAAGAAAGACAAATGTCATATGATTTCACTCATATGTGCAATCTAAAAACAAAATAACAAAACATTAATAAATATAGAGAACAAACTAGTGGTTACCAGAAGGGAAGAGGCGGCAGGGATGGGCAAAATAGGTGAAGAGGATTTAGGGGTACAAACTTCCAGTTATAAAATAAATAAGCCATGGGGATGAAAAGTACAGCATAGGGAATATAATAATACTGTAATAACTTCATGTGGAGATAGATGGTAACTACACTTACCATGGTGAATATTGCATTATGTATAGAATTGTCAAATCCCTATGTTCGACACTTGAAACTTATATAACATTGTAGGTCAACTACACTTCAATAAAAGAATTTTTTTAATTCAACTGTTGACATCTGAGGAGTGTCCAGTTTTATTACAAAATTAAGCAGTTATGAACATTCATGTATATTCTTTGTATAAATGATTTCTCATGGTAAATACTTTAGATTAGCTAGGTCATGTGGTAGATATATGTTTAACACTTTAAGAGACTGCCAAACTGTTTTCCAATGTGACTAAACCATTCCCCACAGTGGTGTATGAGAGTTCTAGCTGCTCCACTTCCTCACTAACACTTGGTATGGCTGGTCATTTTAATTCAGCCTTTCCAGTGGGTTTTGGTTTTAATTTTGACTAATGACTAATGCTTTTGAGTATCTTCTAATGTGTTATTTTCTATGAAGGTGCCTATACAAATCTTTGTCCCATTTGTAAATTGGGTATTTTTCTCATTGAGTTATAAGAGTTCTTTTATATGTTTACATTACAAGTCCTTCTTCTGGTTTAACGTTGAAAATAGTTCCTATCTATGGCTTGTTTTTTCACTTTCTTAAGTCTTTGAAAAGCAATAACTCTTAATTTTTATAAAGTCTGATTTTATTTTTTTAATGGTTTGTGCTTGGGGCGCCTGGGTAACTCAGTCAGTTAACCGTCTGACTTCGGCTCAGGTCATGATCTCACAGTTCGTGAGTTTGAGCCCCACATCAGGCTCTGTGTGGACAGCTCAGAGCCTGGAGCCTGCTTCAGATTGTGTCTCCTTCTCTCTCTCTGCCCTTCCATACCCATGCTCTGTCTCTGTCTCTCAAAAATGAATAAACGTTAAAAAAATTAAATAACAATAATAATAGTTGGTGCTTTTTGTGTCCTATCTAAAAAATATTTGCTGAACCCAATGTCACTATGATTTTCTTCTGTGTTCTGATAAAAGTTCAACTTTATAACTTCTCTTACAGTTAAACCCCTATGCTGAGGTCTATGATTCATTTCGGGTTAATTTTTGTGTGTGGTGTTAGGTAAGGATCAATGCTCATATTTCTGCATTTCACTGTTCAATTGTTCAAGTAACACCTCTGAAAAGATTATTTCCCCATTAAGTTGCCTTGACAGCTCTGAAAAAAAAAAAATCAACCAATCATATATGTATGGATCTATTTCTAGACTCTCTTCTATTCCACAGATCTGTTGGATTCTCTTCACTCCAATACCACCTTATCTTGATTATGGTAGCATTTACAGTAAGTCTTAAATCAGTAAGTCCTCCCACTTGTTCGTTTTCAAAATTATTCTTAGGTGAGTCTAGGTCTTTTGCACATGCATATAAATTTTAAAATTGGTCTGTCAACTTAAAGCTTGCTGAGATTTTGACTAGATATTGAACAATTTGGGAAGAATTGGGGCTTAATATTGAATCTCCCCACTCATGAACACAGTAACCCTCTCCATTAATTTAGATCTTTATTTCAGCAATATTTTATCATTTTCAGTGACCAAGTTTTGCATAACCTTTATCAAATTTACCCAATTTTATTTAGTTCTGACGCTCTTAAAAATGGTAGTTTTTCTATTTCAGTTTTCAGTTGCCCACTAATTGTATATAGATGTACAACTGACATTTGTATATTGGTTTAGATCCTGCCACTCAGCTACACTCACTTGTTAGATCTAGTAGCCCTTGTAGAGATGCCTTAGAATTTTCTACAAGCAGTCATACAGAAGTAAAACACATGGCCAACCTGTCATGCTTATGCATAACTGTTTAAGAATACCTCTTAAAAGAGGTTTTTAAGAATTATTTGAAAGATTCATTCACCAAGGTGTGATCTCAGTGAGTGCAGCTTATATTTACTCAGTAACACTCTCTGTAAATAAAGACAGTTTTACTTCTTCCTTTGTGATCTGTATTTTTTTTAAATTGCCTAATGCACTGAATGGGACCTCCAACACACTGTTGAACAGAAGTGATAAGACTAGATATCCTTGCCATTTCTGATCTTAGAGGAATATCATTCGTTCTTTCACCATTAAGATGTTAGCTATAGGTTTTTCACAGATGTCCTTCATCAGGCTGAGTAAGTCCTATTCTATTACTAATTTGTTGAGAGTTTTTAATCATAAATGGATACTTAATCTTGTCAAACACCTTTTCTATATTTATTAAAGTGATCATACCAATCTCCTCTTTTATTCTGTTACTATGAAGAACTGCACTGATTTTTAAACATTTAATCCATCTTGCAGTCCTGATTATAAACCCCATTTGGTCATGATGTACTACCCATTTGCTACATTGTTGGATTTGATTTGCTAAAATTTAAGAATTCTTATATCTATGTTCATGAGGGGCATTGGTCTGTACTTTTATTTTCTTATAATGTTTTCATCAGGTTTTGGTATAAGGGTCATAGAATGAGTTGGGATGTTTCCTTCTCTATTTTTTTTTTAAATGGTTATTTATTTTGAGAGAAAGAGAGAGCAAGTATGCATGGGAAAAGGGAAAAAAGAAAGGTAGAGAGAAACCCAAGCAGGCTCCATGCTATCAGCACAGAGCCCCACATGGGGCTTAATCCCACAAACCGTGAGATCATGACCAGAGCCAAAATCAAGAGTCAGTCACTTAACCAACTGAGCCCCACAAGGTGCTCCTCTTCTCTATTTTCTGAAATAGGTTGTGTAGAGTTGGCACTATTTCTTTCTTAAATATATGACAGAATTTACTAGAAAATCCATCTTAAGACCTTGAGTCTGCATTGTGGATAGTTTTTAACGACAAATTCAATTACTTTAATAAACATAAAGATATTCAAGCTATTTGAATGAGCATAGGTAGTTTGTATCTTTCAAGAAATTTATTTCACCTAAATTATGGAATTATTAACATAAAATTATTTATAATATAATTTTTTTAACATCTGTAGGATCTATAGTGATGTTCTCTCTTTCCTAATATTGGTAATTTTGTCTTTTTTCTTGATCATTCTGGCTTGAGGTTTATTAATTTTATTATTCTCCCCCCCAAAGAACCAGCTCTCTGTATCACTGATTTTTCTCTATTGTTTCTCTTTACTTCACTGACTTCTCTTTACCATTTCCTTCATTCTGCTTACTTTTGGTTCAACTTGCTCTTATTTTTTAGTTTCAGGTGGAAACTTAGGTCTTTGAGATCTTTTCTAATGTAACTATTTAACCCTGTGAATTTCTGTTTCAGAATTTCTTTAACTGTATCCCACCTACCTCCTTGGGTTTTTTACACAGATTAAATGAAATATGTATAGTCAGTCAGGTAAGAAATATTTGATAACCTAATCCATGTCAGGTCAGGCGCTGTGCTTAGTACTAAGAGTACACCACATTAAAATAAAACTAATCTCTTGTTTCATCAAGCTTAGAAGGTGATATTGACAAAATAGGTACAAAAATAAATCTTGTTGATTTTCTTGATACTGAGAAAGTACATTAAGCCAGAATGCATAACTTTTTTGTTTTATTCTAATGATAAACATTTTGTTTTTGTCTCTCTACTCATGAACTAGCAAAAACTAAGTCAGTAGGTTTTCTTTTTTAAAGTTCAGCAATTTGTAATCATGAATTTATTGTAGAGTAAAACCAAATAATCTGCTTGTACATGTCTGAATAAACAACACATTGCAATTTAATACACTAAAGATAAATAAGTATTTCTGTAATGCTAAACCTGAAAACCACCTTTAGATCTATAAAGGACCATTCAAAAAACAAGCATTCCATACATTCCTAACAAGAGTCTTCTTAAAATTTAAGGAAACACTCTGCCCTTCTATCTATCCTATCCTCAGTTTTAAAATACCCAGGACATTTTACAAAAATCCTCTGTCCCTCTCCCTTATTGACTAAAAACGCATGACAAATCACTGGTTTCAAGATCTTTTGAATGCTGACTGATCCTACCAAACATTCATGTTTTCAAAAACACCACCAGTGTGTTAAACATCACAGTATAATTCAGACAATTATCGATATAGATTTACATTTAAATCTTTGTTCATCCAGTAGGACCATAAGCAGCTCTACATACCCTACCCTGTAAGGTAACCTACCATATGCTTCTTCCAGTCCTCATCTCTTGGTCTTCATTTCAGCCACAGGTTCTCAACCTTAACTGCACATTGGAATCACCTGGGAGCCTGAAAGTACTAACACTGGGGTCCCGCAGCCAGAGATTCTTAGAGTATTTAAAAGTGGGGATTTTCAACAGCTCCCCATGTGAGTCAATGTGCAGACCAGGGATAAGAAGGACCAGTCTAGGGTCTCTAGAAGAAGTCATGCTTCTAATAGCCATTGGCCAGTCTGTACCACTATACTTCAGAACCTAGTTCCTCTAGAGCTTTCCCAACCTAACTCCTAATCAAACACTAATTCAGTAATTCCATTTGGATTCCTCGGCTCACCTATGTCTATCCAGAAAGTCACAGGATAAAATGTAAGTCTCTCTATTTTAGCCATTCCTCTCCAATCCACTTCTAAATTTCATGAAGTTCAGCTGAAATTAACCCCATATAATTTAACGATAAGGTTAAACAGTCATCATGTTTTCTTCCATTAAAACTATTAAAAGAGAGTTCTACAAACCATCTGTAATTTTAGAGTATATGGTAAAATCACCAGTTCCTCAAAGTATAAATATCGAAATGAGTCTTCATTACTATCCATCTGATTCTACCACGTGTTAATTTCGAAGAGGTTTTCAATATTGATTCACATTCTGGGCTCAAAACTGACAACCTCCAGAAGAACTTAAACCATTAAACTTCTGAGAATCTTCAAACAGCTTACTCCATTTTGCCAAACCAGACCACTTCATTATAATTATCATTTCATCACGTAAAAGTGAGAAGGAGAACACCTGTATCACAAAGACAGTATGAGGAATAAGACACAAAAGCATTTTAGCACTGAGTAAAGTGCTAACAGAAATTGATCAGTCGCAGCAGAAGCTCTGCCTCATGGGAACTATGTGAAAAGAAGTGGCAAGTAGGCAGTTGTGGGTAATTACTGGCCATTACACAGGAACACCAGCAGGTGAGGCGAGGAGAACCGGGGGTGGCCCACAAACTACTAAGGGGTTCTCAAAGCTCCCAGACGAATAGGAACAGAAACGCACTACAAGACCCGCACTGCTCAGGCTACTGGAGTTACTTGCAAACACATGTAACCTCATCTCCTTGGAAAACTGCTAAACAATAAAACTTCGCCAACGTGCAGACCCAGGAACTCCGATCCCTGCGTGTAGCTTATGTACCCATGGGATGTAATGGATCTGCATGCCGAAACACGTGTGCACGTCTGAGCAGCTGAACCAACACGTATCCATAAACATTATGAATAATACTTGAGAGAATGTATGGCTTTCTCCTAAGAAGCGCTTTAAGCACGTTACCCAAATCAAGTCGCTTTCATATCACATCTTCTCGCCTTTCCTTAGTATGACCCGCGTGCGAAGAGTCGGGGCACCCTACCCAAAGTCTGAGCGTTGTAGGGGAGGGGAGTGGTGAGGAGGGTGGCTGCCTCCACCCCAACTTCCCGTTAGCCCAAGCTGCCATCCCAAGTGGGGACCGTGTCCAGCCTGGCTTCCTGGAGACACACGTGAGCCCTCACACACCCACCGCGGTCGCGTCACCAGTGCCACGGCCACCGGGGCGAGGACCAAATCCGAAGGGAATTCCCTCCGTCGCCGAGCTCTGCAACAGGACGGGCAAGCGGGACCCGGGAGAGTTTTGAAAAGCGAAGGGGGATAAGAGAGTCAAGTGGACACAACCGGGAGGGATCACAGTCACTCACCCAGCCCTCGAAGGTGTCCGAAGCGCCGGCCGTGCGCAGCAGCTCTTGGAACTGCAGAGTGCAGTTGGCCACGAAGTGGTCGTAGCCCAGGGGCGTCTCGTGGAAGACGGCCAGTTCGAGGTGGCCGCCGTCCGTGACGTTGGCGCAGAACTCCTCATTGTACGTGGGTTTGTTGGTCTTCTGTTTGGTGCTCGTCTGGCCCACGCGCACCTGGTCCACGCTCACCGTCAGGTAGGGGTCCAGCAGCTGGTAGCCCTTCTTGAAAAGCGAGTGGCGCAGGGACCAGCGGGTGGGCTGCAGCCCCACCGCCTCGCCGATGCGGACCCTCAAGTAACCATTGAACTTCATGTTGCCGGACGTCATGCCGGCGCCGCTGCCCCGGCCCGGGGGCGCCGCGCTGGCTCCCAGCGGGACAGTCTGGAGCCCCTGCTCAGGCCAGCCCTCCCGGCAGCCGCAGGAGTGGAGGCAGCTCCGGGGAAAAGCAGCGGCCAAGCCCCTTTCGACTGGCCATTCTGCCTCCTCCGCGGGACCTTCCCCTCCCCTCCTTCCCTCGCCCCCTCCCTCGCGAGGTGGAAAGGAGGGGAGCCCGGAGCCGAGCTCTCGGCGAGCCGGGGGAGTCCGAGCGTCCGTCTCGAGCGCGCGGCGCTTCCCGGGGGCTCGCACAGGACTCGCCCCTTCTGCAGGGCCGGGAAGCTCCTCTCGCTGGAGAGCCGGAGCGACCCGTCCGGCTAGCTCCAGCCCCGAGCGTCTCTTACCCCCGCCTCCTCCCGCCCCCGCCTCCGCGGGCTCACGCTCTCCCCCCCTCGGCGAGCTTCAAACCAGGAAGCAGCTGCCGCCGCATCCCCGGCGGGAGGCTCGCGCCGCCAGGCTCCAAGTTCACCGAAGCTCAGCCCCGGCTCCCGCGCCTTTCGAACCGCGGGGGCGTGGCGCGCAGCCGGCGGGGCCCGGCGGTGGTCGGGGGCTGGGCGCGCGCAGCCGAGAGCCCCAGCGCCGGCTCGCCGGTCCCGCTCTGCGCGCGCTCGGTGCAGCGCGGGCTCTGGCCGTGCCCTGTGGGCTAGATGTTCCCCCAGGTTCAGGCGGAAAAGCAAAGGGCTCGAGGCCTAGCGCGCGCCAACACCTGAGGCCTGGGAGTCAAGGCCCGGGAGTGCTGGAAGGCGGGAGGAAGCGCGAGAGCAGGGAACCTGCGCTCCAGGAGTCGCCGGCACCTCCTTACCACCCGAGGAGCTGGGCGGGCGAGCCTACCTTGCCGTCTGGGAGAGGCCCTGGCCAGAGGCGGGCGCACGGTGGGGAGGTTCCTTTTCCTGATCGCTCCTGGGATGGCTCATCCAGGGTTCAGCTCGGGCCCATCCTGTTTGTGCGCCTCTCCTGCAGAGGGTAATTACACGGTTGTTTTTTTGTTGTTGTTGTGTTTAATAGGGTGGTAGTAATGATGGAAGTCCTGTCCGCCTCCTTCCTCGGAGAGGTGTGTCTTGTTGCACAAAGAGCAGGAAAGGTCGGTTCTGAAGACAGACATGGCCGAGATGCACTATGTCTCTTTCTCTGCGGGTGCTTCCTGGTCTACCCAGCTCAGCATTGCAACGGCAGAAGATGTTCACACCCAAACACTGTCCCTGACACGTGTGCGCAAAAGAAACTGCCTCTTCGAGGAACATTCCAGTTTGTGGCTGTGTTTGAGTGGGCAGCCTTTTGTTCTTCCCACCCGTGGCTCCAGCAATTTTTGGGCCCTTGGGAGAACCTTTCCGTCTCTTCTGCTCCACCGCAAAGTGTACTCGCTGAGTACAGCCTCAACCAATTTGTCTCGCATAAAGCCTAGGCGATTTTAAGAAAATTACATTCCATTTGGCTGTTCTGGTTCCTTTGAGAGCAAGTGAGTCTTCCTAGCCCCTTCCACTCAGAGCCCTGTTTGGGGCTCTCTAAGTAGGTTCTCAACAATGTCACACGTGTGAATGAAGGCACACTGTAGAACGAAAACAAGAACAATGGGTTGGGGTGGGGGGGGCCGCTGTCTTAAAAACATCTAAACTTTAAGAGAACAGGGCAGGGATACAGCACATCATCCTAATGACACTGTGCTTTAGGTAAGGCTTGTAAAGCAAGCTTCCAAACTTCCAGGGAGCTCCCATCTGGCCCTGGTGCTCCAGGGGAAAGAGGTCAAGGGGACTATTTGGGCCCACTCTGTCACCCTGACCTCCAGAGAGCAGGGCTCTAGCTTTAAGAACCACTGAAAGCCAGGTGCCTGGGTGGCTCAGTCGGTTGAGCATGGGAGTCTTGATTTCTCCTCAGGTCATGATCTCAGGGTTGGTTACATGGAGCCCAAGCACCCCACCCCCACTCCAGGTAGGGCTCTACACTGACGCATGGAACATGCTTAGGATTCTCTCCTTCCCTCTCTCACTGCCCCTCCCCTGCTCCCTCCCACTCTCTCTCAAAATAAGTTAAAAAAAAAAAAAAAAAGAAAGAATCACTGAAAGATTTGCTGCTGTTGGGCTTTGGCACTAAAAAAAAAAGGCGGTCCCCAAATGGTGCGCAGCTGCACATCTACCCTGGGGTTGGGATGTGAGGGGCACTAGATGCTCATCTTTGCCCTAACAGCACCAGGCACACGGGGGAGGAACAGTGGTGAACAGAGCCATGAGCAGGACAGCCTTGGTGCCTGCCCTCCTGGGGCTTACAGTTCCAAAGCAAGGAGAAACATGGAATAGGTCACACATGCAGGGTGTGCAGTGAAGGAAACACTTCCGGTGCACTAGGACAATGGAGCCTGGAGGGGGTGGTCAGGGAAGGTTCCCCTGAAGAAGTACATAGCAGAAGCATCAACTTATTCAGGGTTCCCAAGAAAATGGAGAGTTTGACCTCTTTCAGGAACAAGGAGGACTCCATGTGCCTGAAGCAAAAAAAAAAAAAAAAAAAGGTGAAGGGAAAGTGGCTGAAATTCACCTGAAAAGGTAGGTCAGGGTCCAAGATTGACCAGATTGGTAAGTCATGGGAAAGTCTTTGGACACGGTCTGTGGGCAGCTGGAAGACTCTAAAGGTTTTTAAGCAGGGCCAGGGACAGGATGAGATTTGTCTTTCAATATCTTGGGGGTTGGGGAGCACCTGGATGGCTCAGTCAGAAGAGCATGGGAGTCTTAGTCATGAGTTCAAGCCCCACTTGGGTGTAGCGATTGCTTAAACAAACAAACAAGCAAACTCACACAGGGGCTGTGTCAAAAGTGGATTGGATGGAGCAAGCATGGGTGTGGGGATGCCAGGTAGGAAGTTGACGCCAAAGTCCAGAGAAGAGAAGATGCTGACTGGGACTTAGGTGGTAGTGATGGAGATGGAGATGGACGTGAGAAGTGTTTAGGAGGTAAAATGGTCAGGTCTTCCGTGATGGACCAAATGGAGGGAATAAGGAAGAGCAAAGTATCAAGGATGACTTGTAGGCATCCAGCTTGAGCAACTGTGTGGATCAGGGAGCCATTGGTGATTAGGAAACAATAGAGAAAAAGCATATTTGTGGAGAGAGACAGACGGTTCAATTTGAAACATGCCGGGTTTGATATATCCTGATACATTTGAGTTGAAATCTGAAGTGGGCACCCAGCTATATGCTTGTGAAGCTCAGAGATGCAGTCTGAGGTAAACACATGAAGTGAGGACCCATTAGTGTATAGATCTGCAATCAAAGCCAGAATAGTGGATAACATCGTGGGTATGAAGAAAAGATGGGAGTAGAGTGTAATATGAGGAAAGAAGGGGACCTACATTAGAGCCCTCCAGAAACTCCAACATGTATAGATGAAAGAGAGGAAGACAGGGGGTTCAGAGCAGCAGCAGGGACATAAGAGAAAAATCAGGAGGATGCAATAGCCAGGTATTGTGAAAAACAACCGAAGGGTTTCCACGAAAGAATCAGTGGGCTAGGCTGAATGACACTAAGAGATATTAAGTAAACAAGGACTGACAGTGGCCATGTAGAGATGGCAATGGATATCCTTAGTAATCTTTGAGCCATTTCTGTAAAGGGATGGGAGCTGAGGTCCATTTGGAGTAGCTTGAGGTGAAAAATAAGGAAGTAGAGAGGGTAAGTGTTGACACTCTTTCAAAAGGTTTGGCTGGAATGAGGAAGAGAGTGAGAGTTGAGGAGGAAGGTAGGACCGCTGGGCAGAGGGTTGTTTAGTAAGGGAGAGCAACACAAGAGAGGAGACAGATTGTGCCTTTCGGAGACTGCAGGAAGGAATGCCATCAGAGACACAGGTGAAGAAATGGGACTTAGTTGGGAAACAAACATCCATGTTTGTGGCTTCAGCCTGCTGTCCAAAACTGCCTCTCTGCAGGCAGGAGACACGGTCACCAGCAGCCCCTGCTGCCCAGATTGCCAGCTTCACAGCCCCCGTGGAAAGAGGATTTTACTCTATCCGCCTCCTTAAATCAATCTGGGGAACACTTTGAATGTCCCCAGACTGTTATGTGTCCTTTGGTGGCTCCTGGGTGGGGGTGGGGGGGTGGGGAGGAATACTACACAGGTAGTGCACAGCACACAGTACAAAGTCCCTGTGGGAACGGACTGTCTGCCAATACAAACCTCCCCTGTATAACAGCTTTTATCCAGAGCTGGTCCTGACTTTCAAGGAAGGCAGGGGACAAGAAGTCCCTCTCTATTTACATCCCACCCCCCTGACTAGTGGCATGTAACGCAATGTACTAAGTAGCATATTTGTATTGACTGCTTTAAACTTGGTATAATAGGTCCCTTTATGACTACAGGCTTGTTTGGGGCTTTTTTTTTTTTTTTTTACTTTATCACTATTATGATTTCTTTTCTCAGCCACACTATTAACTTTGGACTTCTATACAATTCCTAGTACAATATCTAAATGCTTTTTGGTTAATTGCTTGATTGACTGAATTACTGCCATTTTTCTGATTTATTAAAGGAACATTTCACACAGTCTCCATTCCACTTTACAGTAGAATTAGAGAGGGGCACCTGGGTGACTCAGTTGTTTAAGCATCTGATCTTGGCTCAGGTCATGATCTCACAGTTTGTGGGTTTGAGCCCTGCATCAGGCTCTGTGCTGACAACTCAGAGGCTGGAACCTACTTCAGATTCTGTGTCTCCCTTCTCTCTCTGCCCCTCCCCTGCTTGTTTTCTTTCTCTCTTTCTCTCCCTCTCTTTCTTTCTCTCTTTCTCTCTCTAAAATAAATAAACATTAAAAAATAATGATGATAATAAAAAATAGAATTAGGCTGCCTGGGCAGCTCAGTAGGTTAAGTGTCCAATTCTTGATCTTGGCTCAGGCCATGATCTCATAATCACGGTATCGAGCCCCACATCAGACTATGCACTGAATGTGAAGCCTACTTGGGACTTTCTCTTTCCGTCTGCCTCCCCCTGCTCATGTGCGCATTCCCTCTCTCTCTTTCAAAATAAATAAACATTTTAAAAAAATAATAAAAGAAAATAGAATTAGAAACTTTAGAGAATAAATCAGCCAGGTCAAAAACTACCCATGTTACTCTAAAATGGCACAACCTTTGGAGGGCAGTTTGACAGCACACAGCAAAAGCTTCAAAGAAACTAATTCTTTGTCTAAGGAGGTCCAGCAATAGTGGAATGACTCATTCAATTACAGAAAGCAACCTAATGGAATAGTTATTAAAATGGCACATGATAAACAACATAGAAAAATAATAAATAATATTTTAAAATATAGAGTAAGAAGCATATATGCTATGAAGTACATAAAATATGTATACCACAAGGTAAAGAATGCAACACAAATAAAACAGTTCTTAAGGTGATGGACTCACAAACGAATAATAAACATACTTCTCTAAAGGTGCTCTGAACATAAAGTAATTCACATGAAGTATTTGATACATTGCCAGGCACATGCTACATTTCAACTGTTGCTTTGTCATACTATCATTTATTGAGCATCCAGCATTGTAACAAACCACTTGACAAACATTAGTCCATATGATCCTCCTGACGACTGTATGAAGTAAGTATTATTATCTCTATTTTATGGATCAAGGAATCGAGAGTCAGAAAGGTTAAATGAATTGGAACATAGTTCGTACACGATAGACCTAATATTTGACCCATTTCTTAAAGGCATGCCTAAACCCCATCCCAGAGGGGTTGTAATGAGGGGTAGGATTGAAAACTACCATGGTACACTAAGAACAAGGGAGAAGATCGAGATTCTCAGTGGGCAGGAGAGAGTGGTGTGCAGAGCAAGAGAGTATTGTTCCTTCTCCATTTCTAAATATGCAAAGGTACCTATAAATAGTGGGGCCACCATGTCCTACTCACAGGTGCTCTAAAAAGGACAGAAAAAGGTAAGATATTTCACAAAGATGGGAACATTTGTCAGAATGGAAGAAGGACACTAGTCTCCTATTGGAAAGGACACAGTATATTAGGCAGAATGACTTAAATAAAAGACCGACACCTAGACAGATCATTGTGAGGTTTCTGAACACCAGGATTAAGGAAAGATCTTCGAATGACTTACAGGAAGAAACAGAAGGAAAATCAGGAGGTAGAAGGGGTATGGGATGAGGGAGCCAATCCTAATACACCAGTTAGTGTATCGATGGATCAGCGGCTTACAATGAAAGAGGAAACAAGGGAAAGGAAGTCTGAAGGGGAGAAGTCCTAAAAGGGTGGATGGAGTGGATGGGCAGAGCTTCTCACTCTTCCTCAAAAGAAGAGCCTTCAATTATTATTTGCCTCAAAAGCCCACTTAGGTAAGACAGATTCCAGGGATTGAGGTCAGCACAGAGAAGCAAACGTAAAAGTAACACCTTCATAAAAAGCAGTCAAGTTGATAACACTTTCGACTGACAATTGCCCTAGACAGAGCCTAGTGATCAGGAGAAATGACTCCATAAAACATTTCTGCCATTGTTTTCTAACAGGAAAATTGAATGAAGTTAAATATTGTATGCATGTAAAGAAAACAAACACAAATCTCTTCCATGACTGTTTTCCTTTTTGATAACCCATCTACAGAAATCTACCCATATTAGAATACAGTAGTAAAACCTTGGTTTGTGAGCATAATTCATTCCAGAAACATGTTTGTAATCCAAAGCACTTGTATATCAAAGCAAATTTCCCCGTAAGAAATCATGGAAACTCAGATGATTCATTCCACAACCCCAACATATTCGTATAAAAATGATTACAATACTGTAATATAATATAAAATAATATAGAAAATACAAAATATAAAGAAAAATAAATTAACCTGCACTTACCTTTTGGAAACCTTCATGGCTGGTGTGAGAGGGGGGTTATTGTGTAGGATGACTTCCACTATCACTATGGAATCACTGCTATCTATGGACTCAATGGAATCTTTCTTTTTATGCAACTTTAACAAGGAACATACTCACTCCACCAGAAGCCTACTAGAACTGATCCAAGAATTCAGCCAAGTTGCAGGGTACAAAATCAACGTACAGAAATCGGTTGCATTTTTATACACCAATGATGAAGCAACAGAAAGAGAAATCAAGAAACTGATCCCATTCACAATTGCACAAAAAACCATAAAATACCTCGGAATAAACCTAACCAAGGATACAAGAGATCTGTATGATGAAAACTATAGAAAACTTATGAAGGAAATTGAAGAAGACACAAAGAAATGGAAAAACATTCCATGCTCATGGATAGGAAGAATAAATATAGTTAAGATGTCATTACTACCTAAAGCACTCTACACATTCAATGCAATTCCAATCAAAATTGCACCAGCATACTTCTCAAAACTAGAACAAACTATCCAAAAATTTGTATGGAACCACAAAAGACCCCGAATAGCCAAAGTAATACTGAAAAATAAAACCAAAACGGGAGGTATCACCATCCCAGACTTCAGCCTCTACTACAAAGCTGTCATCCTCAAGACAGTATGGTATTGGCACAAAAACAGACACATAGACCAATGGAACAGAATTGAGAACTCAGAAGTGGACCCAAAAGTATACAGCCAACTGATCTTTGACAAAGCAGGAAAGAATATCCAATGGAAAAAAGACAGCCTTTTTAACAGATGGTGTTGGGAGAACTGGACAGCAACATGCAGAAGAATGAAACTAGATCATTTTCTCACACCATGCACAAAAATCAACTCAAAATGGATAAAGGACCTGAACGTGAGACAGGAAACTATCAACACCCTAGAGGAGAAAGCAGGAAACAACCTCCTTGACCTCCACCGCAGCAACTTCTTACTTGACACATCCCCAAAAGCAAGGGAATCAAGAGCAAAAATAAACTGTTGGGACCTCATCAAGATTAAAAGCTTCTGCACAGCCAAGGAAACAACCCAGAAAATTAATAGGCAACCAACGGAATGGGAAAAGATAGTTGCAAATGACATATCAGATAAAGGGTTAATATCCAGAATCTATAAGGAACTCACCAAACTACACGCCCGAAAAACAAACAACCCAGTGAAGAAATGGGCAGAAGACATGAACAGACACTTCTCCAAAGAGGACATCCAGATGGCCAACAGACACATGAAACGATGCTCAGCATCCCTCCTCATCAGGGAAATACAAATCAAAACCACACTGAGATACCACCTCACGCCAGTCAGAGTGGCTAAAATGAGCAAATCAGAGAACTCTAGATGCTGGCGAGGATGTGGAGAAACGGGCACCCTCCTACACTGTTGGTGGGAATGTAAACTGGTACAGCCCCTCTGGAAAACAGTGTGGAGGTTCCTCAGGAAACTAACAATAGAACTCCCTTATGACCCAGCAATAGCACTGCTAGGAATTTACCCAAGGGATACAGAAATGCTGAGGCATAGGAGCACATGTACCCCAATGTTCATAGCAGCACTCTCCACAATAGCTAAAACATGGAAAGAGCCTAAGTGTCCATCAACAGATGAATGGATCAAGAAGATGTGGTTTATCTATACCATGGAATACTACATGGCAATGAGAAACAATGAAATCTGGCCATGTGTAGCAACATGGATGGACCTTGAGGGTGTTATGCTGAGCGAAATAAGTCAGGCAGAGAAGGACAAATATCATATGTTTGCACATATAGGAGGATTAGGAGGAACTTGACGGAGGAACAAGCGGGAGAAGAAGAGCGGAAATGGTGGGGGAAAGGGAGAGAGGCAAACCATGAGAGACTTTTGAATGCTGACAAAAACTGAGGACTGATGGATGTGGGGGGGAGGGGGGGATGGGCATGGAGGAGGGCACTTTGGGGATGAGCACTGAGTGTTATGTAGAAACTAATTTGACAATAAACTATTTGTAAAAAAAAAAAAAAAAAAAAAAAAAAACAAGGAACATACTCAATGACCTATAATGAAGCAAAGCATTCCTAAGCTTATTCTTATATGGAAAAGCAGAGGACTGTCCATAGGTGCTTTGAAGTGACCAAAAAAACACTAGTGCCAATTGTGGGCACCTTCCAATGTTCTGAAAAATCACTGATTTCTGCTAAACACTGTGGCCTGAGACTGAGCATCAGGCATGGGAGACGGTCACCCACAATCCTGCAGCAAGAGAGAGAGAACCACCATTGGCTCAGTTGTAATCATGTGACATTTGGCATCATGTACTACATGTATTGCAAGACATCACTCATTTAACAAGTTAAAATTTATTAGAAATGTTTGCCCATCTTGCAGAACACTGGCGGAACAAGTTTCTTGCAGTCCAAGATTTTACTGTATTTTCTTTTGAAATCCTTGACCTCACCTAAGCACATTTCTTAGTAGTAGTGTGGAACCCTGAACACCCTTACAGTCATTCTCTCAAGAAGCTGGTTCATAAATGTCCTCAGCCTGAATTATAGATTTGTGGATTTAAAAAAAAAAAAAGACATACCTCATATACAATAAGAGGTAGTTTAGAGAAGCTAAGACTAATGACAGTCACCTCAAATGTTTCTTTGTACCCACTTCTTTAGTAAGAACCTAAAGTAACATGTCACTAAACAAGGCAAAAGTATCTTTTCAAACTAGTTTAAAATTCCTTAGTTCTGAATGCAGCACTTACTATAACTCATCATTTTTAATATTTTTCTTATTGTTTTAATAAAAAGCACTAGTGATAGAAGTGAGTGGATATGGTTTACAATGGCAATGACTTGCTCTCAAACCTATTCTTAATATAGCTAATAGTTTGTTTCATTAACTTTTCTCATTTAGTTTTAGTGCATGAACAAGCCAAGTGGTTATTAACTACAAGTAGTGGTCGAGTTATTAGATTTTACAGTTTGTGTAAGAAACCTGTGAGAGGAAAATGGTAACTTTGCTCTAATAGCATCTTCCTCTCACCCTTCACTGGGTTTTCTCCATGCTGTTGATGGCATTCTCTGGTTCACTCAGCGACCATCTGATCAGTAAATCCATTCTGGTCATTGGGCTTCATACTCAGATTTTCCAAAGTCTTCTGGAATTGATTTTAGGTCATTTGTAAAACCCTCTATACATTCTTTCGGCCTATGAATTGCATAGTTTCCTAGTGATAAAATTTTATATACAAAATGGATTTCATCAATTTAAATAATAAAACCAATCAGGCCATTTTGGTTATATTTTTTCAGAGCTGTACACAGGATGGGGGGAGAGGCAGGGGAGCCTCTCTTTAAGTAGACAATTTTACCAGAATGTAGCCATGACTATTTACCATAGTGGACATTATAGACTTTCACGATAAATTGTTAGTGAAAAAAGTAGGCTATCAAAGTGTAACTGAGCAGGATCCTATTTGGTGTATGTTGTGTGTGTGTAAATTTGGAAGAAGATACTCCAAAACATGAATGGTAGTTATCCGGGTTATAGATAATAACACAGAGTTTGGCCAATGTAGAGGTTGGAAATAGTGCTCTGGAGCCAGATGGCCTCCACCTGAATCCTCCCTGCCATCACCAAAATCTGATCGCCGTGAGCTGTGGGACTTTAGGCTCTACCTACGTTATTGTGCCTCAGTTTTCCTATCTGTAAAGAGGATCACTGTGAGTTTTATGGAAGTTATTATTTATAAAGCACTTGAAACAGTACCTGGCACAAAGCAAGCAATTTAACAAATGTTTATTATTATTGGTGGCTTTTTCTTCTTTTCATTTATTGAAATAAATAAACCCATCATGATGTTTCTATACTGAAAATTTTAGCAACTTATTAAAAGATTTTTAACTAATATTAAAAAACTACATACCAAATCACAGATAAGGTGGCTTCAACCATTTGAAAATTGTAATCATTTCCTGTCATCTTTCTGCTGAAACTGAACGTTTTCTGATTCTTGGAAATGAAAAAGCAGTTTGACCCCTGTTTCTAAGAGTTTATAGTTGATAATAAGAAGGCATAAAAAAAAATTTTTTTGTCCTTGAAATCCTGATGATGAAGTATAAAATTTTCACATCAGCCCCAGCCATCTTTCTCATACAAGATGGCTATATGAGATACAAAATTTAACTTTCTACAAAACTCATCAAGACTGGGGCACCTGGGTGGCTCCGTCAGTTGGGCCTCCGACTTCGGCTCAGGTCATGATCTCAGTTCATGGGTTCAAGTCCCGCATCGGGCTCTGTGCTGACAGCTTGGCGCCTGGAGCCTGCTTTGGATTCTGTGCTTCCCTCTCTTTCTGCTCCTCCCCCTCTCATGGACTATCTCTCTCTGTCTCAAAAATAAATAAAAAACATTTTAAAAAATTCATCAAGACATATTCCTACATTAAAATCCTTCAAATTCCTTCCCCTTCCCCCTTTTAAGACTCTGTATTCAGGCATTTGTTTTGTGCACAGAAAGTTGGGAAATGTTTATTCTAGATACTAGAAGAGCAAAGCAGGTAAATACTTGGTAGTAAATCAAGGTATTATTTATTTTTAATCCCAATTTAATATCGTCCCACTGTACAGTCACATAATTTTAGCTCTAGAAGCCAACTAGTGATAGCAGGCAATTCAAGCAAGCTTTGGGGTGAGGTCAGAGTCGAATGACCCCAAGTTGGCCTTTTAGAAAAAGTTTAACAAGCCCAGCTAGTTCTTCTGCAATCAAATTTAAGAACCCTACACATAAGAGACAATAACATTCAAAGACTTAGGTCTGCAACTTCTAAAACTGTTAGATGACTTAAGACAAGTCACACAGTGTTCATAATTAAATGAGAAACCACTTTTAGGGGGGCCTGGGTGGCTCATTTGGTTAGGCATTCAACTTCAGCTCAGGTCATGATCTCAAGGTCCATGTGTTCGTGTGTTCGAGTGTCTCATGGGGCTCTGTGCTGACAGCTAAGAGCCTGGAGCCTGTTTAGGATTCTGTCTCCCTCTCTGCCCCTCCCCCACTCACACTCTGTCTTTCCCTATCTCTCAAAAATGAATACATGTTAAAAAAGAAAAAAGAAACCAACTTTAAAGCACATTGCTAAGTCCTACAATGTTATATAAATGTTATCAGTTCTTGCTCAGCATCCCTTCTCATCAGGGAAATACAAATCAAAACCACACTGAGATACCACCTCACGCCAGTCAGAGTGGCTGAAATGAGCAAATCAGAGGATTCACGTGCTGGCGAGGATGTGGAGAAACAGGCAGCTTCCTACACTGTTGGTGGGAATGTAAACTGGTGCAGCCCCTCTGGAAAACAGTGTGGAGGTTCCTCAAAATATTAACAATAGAATTCCCCTAGGACCCAGCAATAACACTGCTAGGAATTTACCCAAGGGATACAGGAGTGCTGATGCATAGGGGCACATGTACCCCAGTGTTCATAGCAGCACTCTCAATGATAGCCAAAACACGGAAAGAGCCTAAGTGTCCATCAACGGATGAATGGATCAAGAAGATGTGGTATATTTATACAATGGAATACTACATGGCAATGAGAAAGAATGAAATCTGGCCATGTGTAGCACCATGGATGGAACTTGAAGGTGTTATGCTGAGCGAAATAAGTCAGGCAGAGAAAGACAGCTACAATATGCTTGCACGTATAGGAGGATTAGGAGGAACTTAACGGAGGACCATGGGAGAGAAGAAAGGGGAAAATAGGGAGGGAGAGGGGATGGAGGCAAACCATGAGAGACTCTTGAATGTTGAGAACAAACTGAGGACTGATGGGTACGGGGGGAGGGGAAGGGAGGTGATGGGCATGGAGGAGGGCACTTGTGGGGATGAGCACTGGATGTTATATGGAAACCAACTTGACAATAAACTATTTTAAAAAATAATAAATGTTATCAGTTCTGTCTCACATGGCTGCTCACGTTCCCTTCCCCCCACCTCATTCTGGCTGCCTCACACCCTCTGCCCCTGTGGGGGGTAGGGGGAAAGTGACGAACTGGTGCTCAAGACCATGCAGAGGCAGATATTTGACACATTCCCTTCAAATATAGTTATTCAAATTGAGATTCTAAAGATGACAGAACACCTGAAAAAAATAACACTAATAGCAAGAAAACAAAAGAGAGATCTAGTGAGTATAACTAATAGAAAGGAAGAAAATAAGCTTATGGGCTCAATGGGCATGGAAATACAAAAACCACATAGAGTACTCAGATGAAACTTAGGCTTGATATGGGAGAAAGGAAGCCAACAAAGGAATTTTACACATTTCCCTGAGTTACTCATTTTTTCTAAGAGTCTGAACAACTGAAATCAGGAAACACCTGTGCTTGTTAACATTAGTTAGGAAATGACTTTAAAAACTTGGACTCAGTTTAAGATAACTGATGGCAGGCAGTGATATCATTCCAGAGTGTATATTTCCATGTAAATGTTAAGTTATTTCTCTTAATTTGGGTCCATTTTTGTAATAGCAATCAGAGAGTCAGTGCATTATATTTATGGGGTAATTGTTACAGTTTTTAAGTTTTAAAATTACCTGGCACTTAGCCACATGTTTGTTTTTTGTTCCCATTTATAATTATCTGATGATTGTTATAACCACCCTGAAATACGGCTGTCATTACTTTGAAATGAAAATGTATGGAAAGAATGTTTTAAGATTAAAGACAAAAATACAGCATTGTAACAAGAAGATGGGTCAGAAAGTAATAAGAACATAGAAAGAATGGATCCTTTCATCTGGAAAGCAGGCTAGACAACTCTAGACCAAAACTTTGTTTTACAGATGAAGAGCTAGAATCAGAGATAGGGCATTTTCCAGATAGTTTATTGCATTTCCCTGGGTCTTCAGAATACGGGACCAGCGCTCCTCAGAACAGGTTCTAGGCTCAAGTAAATGACTCAATAGGCCTTATCTCTCATTGATTTATATAAACAGCAGTATCATTTATATTGCTTTGATATGTTTTGTTAAACAATAAAGTAAAACATAAATTATGGTGCAGTCAAGGATTTATATCAGTTTCCTTAGGAGTATAACGTCAGGCAAATTTGTTTCTGGCATTTTCCTGTGATATGCCAGTTAAATTATAGCCAGTGAAAAAGTTATTTTTGTTGTCTTTAAGACAATTATAAAAATTGTCTACCAGTGCACAATAAAGTTTATATGGATCATTTTATTATCTTATAATTTTATTGCATCCCACTTTTTAAAATAGAAGAATATTAGGGTACACTTTGTTCTACCCCATTTAAACTTTTTTTTTAAATTTTAGAGAAAGAATGCAAATGGGGAAGAGGGCCAGAAGGAGAGAGAGATAGAGAATCTTAAGCAGGATTCTTAAGCCCTGATGCAGGGCTCAACCCCATGACCCTGGATCATGACCTGAGCTGAAATCAAGAGTTGGACGCTCAACCGAATGAGATACCCAGGTGCTCCTACACAAATTTTGTTTCAAACTCTTGAAAAATGTCTTTTCAATCTTTGATAAACACTGTAATGAGTCATGCTAATTATTAATCATTGTGATTTAGAAATGTTAATTATAATAATTTAGATGAACTTCAACAGACTAATGATTATTGTGGTTAGAGTAAAATACATATAATCATCAAGAGCAGTGCTCTGACATAGAAATGATGCAAGGATCTTTAAATAAAAAATTGATTTTTTTTCTTTTAGTACTTTATTAAGGGGTGCATAGTGCATCAAAACATACATAGAAGGACGTCCACTTCTGGCGGACTTCTGGCGGTACACAGTGACAGGCACTGAACTTGCTCTCCCACTGAAAACAGTTATAAATATCTAAGGTAACCAATTATAGGCATTTGACAATAAACATGCAGGACTGTAGTCCTTTTTATTTTAAACATTTATTTTTGACAGACAGAGAGAGATAGAGCACTAGCAGAGGAGGGGCAGAGATAAATGGAGACAGAGAATCTGAAGCAGGCCTCAGGCTCTGAGCTGTCAGCACAGAAGCCTGATGTGGGGCTCAAACCCATGAACCGTGGGATTATGACCTGAGCCAAAGTCAGATGCTTTACCGACTGAGCCACCCAGGTGCCCCAGGATTGTGATCCTTAAAAGGAGAGAAACACAAAGAGAGCTCCACATCTTATTCAACTTTCTGCCTAGAGACACCAACTGGATTAAAAGGAAGTGGAATCCAAGGGAACATGGATGTCTTGCTGAGCTGAAGAGATACACATAGAAGGCCTGTGGTTCCTGGAATTTTTAAAGCAGGATGTCATAGAGAAATGAACTGTGCAGGGAAGAGGATGATGGACTTCGTGAGTGTTCCCCTGCAGCCAATGTGCAGGATGCAACTTCGTGAGGCCTAGCAGAGAGTGGCTGCTACAAGAAGAAACCTGGGCCAAGACATCACAGGCTATGCAGTGTGGGAAACATGAAAATATTGGCCCAGCCTAAGTGGAGAGAACTTACAAAGCACCTCCTGTATTCAACTGAAACTCCAAAAAGACCACACCTTAGGAGTAAGTACCATGTCCCAAAAAAAGGGTCATTCCTCAAGACTTAAGACAAAACCGATACAGAACTGCCCTAAACAAACAATAAAACAAAGCCTAAAAAGATCAAGACATATTACATATACATAATAATACATATATATTACATATATATATTTGGAGACCTAGTTGGGAAAGAAGAAAGGAAGAATGGGTAAATAGAATTTGAAGAAACAATGGCTGAAAATTCCTCTAATTTGGTGGAAAACATCAGCCTATTGATTAAACAATCAACAAACTCTAGGCAGAATAAATATATTTTAAAAATCACACCTAGGTACATCATCGTCAAAAGGCTGACAACCAAAATAGACTAAATACTGAAAACAGAGAAAAAAGTCAATTACATGCAGGGGACAATGCTATAAGTGACAGTTGACTTCTCTATCAGAAACAAAGAAGACCAAAAGAAATGGGAAGTCTGATGAAAGAAGTGGTCAACCCAGAATTCTATATACAGTAAAAAAGATCTTTTAAAAATGAAAATAGGGGCATCTGCGTGGCTCAGTCAGTTATGCTTCTGACTCTTGACTCCAGCTCAGGTCATGATCTCATGGTTCATGAGACTGAGCCCCACACTGGGCTCTGCACTGATGGTGTGGAGACTGCCTGGGATTCTCCCTCTCTCCCTCTGCCCCTGCCCTACTCATGTGGATGTGCCCTCTGCCTCTCGCTCTCAAAATAAATTAAAAAAACGTTTAAAAAAATGAAAACAGGGGCATCTGGGTGGCTCAGTCGGTTAAGCGACTGACTTTGGCTCAGGTCACGATCTCACGGTTCATGGGTTCAAGCCTCCTGTTGGGCTCCATGCTGACAGCCAGCTCAGAGCCTGAAGCCTGTTTCAGATTCTGTGTCTCCCTCTCTCTCTGACCCTCCCCTGCTCACACTGTCTCTCTCTCTCAGAAATTAGAAAGAAAGAAAGAAAGAAAGAAAGAAAGAAAGAAAGAAAGAGAAAGAAAGAAAGAAGAAAGAAAGAAGAAAGAAAGAAAGAAAGAAAGAAAGAAAGAAAGAAAGAAAGAAAGAAAGAAAGAAACTTACAGATAAATTAATGCAGTAATATTTCACTGAAAACTAAAGAAATTCTAACAGAAGAGTTTGTTAGGATGGTGGGAAATGATACAAGGGGAAAGCTAAACTACAGGAAGAAAGCACCAGAATTTACACTATTACAAGAAAAATAATCACCAGAAATGGCAAATAGATATGAAAGTATGAAAAACTATCTTTTTTCCTTCTTGTAATTGAAAGACAAGACTATTAAGACAAAATACATTGTGGGGATTTTAACTCGTGTACACATAAAATATATGACAATAATAACTAAAAGGATGGAGACTTAATAAAATTATACTATTCTAATTTTCTTATATTCTACATGAAATTGTACAATATAAATCTAAGAAGACTGATAAGGATGTGCTAATATATTATTCTCTAACCCAAAGTGACTAAATTTAAATTAAATACAACATATAATTCAGTTCCTCAGTTATATTAGTCTTAATAGTCACTTGTAGCTAGTGTCTCCCATACTGGAAAAACATATATGGAATATTTCCATAACTGAAAAAACTTTAGTTGGAGAATCCAAACAACAAATCTGCATAGATGTATAACTTAAAATGAATAGTAGAATTAAGTTGAGTCCTAAAAATATTTTATGAACCAAAACAAACACAGAAAAGGAGACAAGAATAAAGATTAGGACACGTAAAAAATAAACTTAAATCTAACCACATCAATAATTATATTACATATAAATGAACTGAACAATTCAATGAAAAAGAAGAGATTGCAAAGATGAACAAAAAGCAAGATTCGACTATGTGTTATCTGCACAAGGCGTAAAAGACCCAAATAAGTTGCAAGTAAAACGAGGGGGAAAAGATAGACCAAGCAAACCTAAGAAAGTTAGGGTTGATACCATCATGCAAAGTAAACTTCAAGTCAAGGAGAATTATCAGAGTTGAAGAGTAACATTTCTTAATGATAAACTGTCATTTCATAATGAAAATTTAAAATTCTAAATGTCTGTGTAACTAAAAGTTTCAAGTAAAAGAAGCAAAAATAAGAATTAAAAGAGCAAATATACAAATCTGTCATCATAGTTGAAGATCTTAACTCCCCTCTCTGTAGCTGATAGAACTAGACAAAAAGTGATTCAAACAATATTACCAACCAACTTGATCTGATATGTATAGAATATCTCACCCAGCATCTGCAGAACACACATTGGTTTCAAATGTATATGGAATAGTCATTTTATTAGTCAAAATTCTCCAAAGGAACAGAACCACTATGATATATGATACATAGAGATCATAGATGATAGATAGATAGATAGATAGATAGATAGATAGATAGATAGATATTTAGCATAAGGTATTTGTTCATGTGATTATAGAGACTGAGAAGTTCTGCAAGCCGGAGACCTAGAAAGCCAGTAGTTTCCTTCAAAGCCCTGAAACCCAGCGAGCTGATGCTGTTGATTTCAGTCCAAATTTGAAGGCTTAAGAGCCAGGGGATGCAAGGGCAGAAGAGATTGATATCCCAGCTCAAGTGGTCAGGCAGACAGTGTATTCAAACTTCCTCTGGATTTTGTTCTATTCAGGCCCTCAACGGAATGGATGATACCAACTCACTTTGGAGGCAGGGATGGGTGTGGATGCCTGTGAAGTTATCTGCTTTACTCAGTTCACCAATTCAAATGCTAATTTCTTCCAGAAACAAGCTTATAGACAGGTCCACACAACATAATTATAAATAACTTCTGAGTCAAAGAAAAATCACAGGGACTTTAGAAAATACTTTAACCTGAATTATATAAAACAAAAAAATGTCATAAGTTGTGGGATACAGTTGAAGTGGTAGTTAGAGAAAAATTTAAATGTTTATATTTCCATTGGAGAAAATGTTTTATAAAGCTGTAGTAAAAGAGCAAATTAAACCCAAAATAAGTAGGGGCTCCTGGGTTGCTCAGCCGGTTAAGTGTCTAACTTCAGCTCACATCATGATCTCACAGTTTGTGAGTTTGAGCCTGGCGTTGGGCTCTGTGCTGACAGCTCAGAGCTGGGAGCCTGCTTCAGATTCTGTGTGTCTCTCTCTGCCCCTCCCTTGCTCATGCTCTGTCTCTCTGTGTCTCTCAAAAATGAATAAATGTTAAAAAAATTTTTTAACCCAAAATAAGTAGCAGAAAGGAAATACTTAAGAGCTGAAACCAACAAAATGAAAACAGGCAAATGGAGAAAAATTAATAAAGCCAAAAGTTGGTTTTTTGAGATTAATAAAATGTATAATCCTCTAGCAAGACCACTAAAAATGCACACAAATTACCAATTTAGGAATGAAAAGGGAACCTTACTACAGATCATATAGATATTAACAGGATAATAAGCGAGCTCTATGCAAAACATTATCCCAATAAATTCAACAGCTTAGATGAACTGGAAAAATTTCTTGAAAAAACACAACACATAAAAACTGACATAGGAAGAAACTGACACAGTAGAAAATCTGAATGTCCCTATTTCTGTTAATGAAACAGAACAGTCAAACCCCTGTTGTGGTAAAAACAGGTTGTGGTTGTCTGTGGAGGATGGAAGAGGCTTGACAGAACTTTCTGGAACAACAAAGTTGTGCTGGTTACAAGGATATTTCATTGGCACACTCATAAAAACTGTACCTTTAAGATGTATACATTGCATTGTGTGTACATTTTACTTCAATTAAAAATAAATAAGTGGCATCCCCAAAACTATGAAGTGAACATAAAAAACGTGAAACATTCTGAAGTTTTAAATTTCAAATAGAATTGAAGCAAAAATTTCCATGAGATGTGTTACAGAGGATAATGCCAAAATTATCCTGTAACCTTATTTGGAAAACGTTTCTTTCTTTTCCTTCTGAATAAAACTTCTGAAGTTCAAACCCTAGTATATTTCTTCCTGTGATGATGATAATAGCTGTGCTAATTCAACCTTCCAGATTCAGCTTGTGACCCTTCTTCGATGTAGCCTTTCTGGAACTACAAAGAGAACATAAGCTCTCCTTCTCTGCACCGTTGCCCTCACAGTGTACATCTGCCTCACAGCATTATAAAGGAAGGAAAACTTAACATACGGGACGGAGGCCTTTCTAAATCACTTTTCCAAAGGTTGGATAGTATCCAAACTTTATCAAAAATGTCATTTATTCTTTGAAACATTATTTTAACATAGTCTTTCTAATAGTGCATAAATATACGTGATCATACTTGTTTATATCAGATAACAATGCACTTTGGTAACCTCTGTAGCCGTGTTGTGATTGCAGGGCTCTAGTTTGACTTTAGGTCAGGTGGGATGTTCTAAAAAAAAAGAACTCTTAGGTAAAAGACGTGTGGTATGCTATTATGCACAATAAATAATGTTTAGCAAGAGATCTTGTAAAGCTTAGTAGTTCTCTAAATTAGTATTGGTAGGCTGGAAGGAGAATAACTTAGCAGATAGAGATATATGGTCAAGAAAAGCATTAAAGAAGGCTCTTAGTTTGTGGACAACGGAGCAAGGCTTTGCTGGTCTCCAGAAAATGTGTCAGGAGATGAGAGAGAAAATAGAATTGAAAACCTGAAAGACAAAGGTTGCAAGGCTTCCTGCAAGGTTTTGGGCCAGGAATGCTGTGGCCTGAGGCAGGAGGAGGAAGGATTTGGCAATGGAACTGCTCTTTCACTCACAGACATCTACATATTAAAACAGGTCCACTTGGGGGGTGGGGGGTGCGGGATGGAGCGGGAGCCTGGGTGGCTCAGTCGGTTAAGCCTCTGACTTCAACTCCGATCATGATCTCATGGTTCAGTTCGTGGGTTCAAGCCCTGCATCAGGCTCTGTGCTGACAGCCAGCTTAGAGCCTGCTTCAGATTCTGTGTCTCCCTGTCTCTCTCTGACCCTCCACTGCTCACGCTGTCTCTCTCTCTCAGAAATAAATTAAAAAAAAAAAACATTACAGAAAAATAAAATAAAACAAGTCCACATGCTGATGTTTTATTAAATGGCTGCTAGTGCTCTCCACTAAAATAATCAAGAAATGTATTTCCTTGTCAAGCTTTCTCTAAGATAAAGTGGATAACTGGTCAAGATCTAGAGCCAAATTGTCTGAGTCCAAATCCTGGCTCCTCTGCTCATCCCTAAACAAGTTACCGCTCTCTGTGCCTCAGTCTTTACATTTCTGAACTAGGAATGATAACACTTCATGCTTGTCATTTTGAGGAGGAAATGAGTTAATGCATGCAAAATGGATACAGCAGTGTCTGACACATGGTGTATGCTCTAGAAGTATTTTGTGTTACTATGGAATGAATAAACCTCTCTCTTCCTCTGAGGAAGTGAGTACACAGAATGGTTAAGGGAAGGAAACAGGAGTGAGGACACACACACATTCCTTAATACACATCTGAAAGTTACAACCTCCATCAGACATTCTGGGGCTTAACACCCACCTTGTTAATTGTATGATTAATTAACATGTTTAAGTAATCATAATTAGTGAGTTATTTTCATGGTTACTCATCACATGAATAATTTTCACCAAGTATATGTTTGATGTCTTTAAACCTCAGGGTTCTAAGTAAAATAAATCTTTAAAAAACTAAAGTTGAAGGCAATAGCCATAAAAACAAAACTAGGCCTAAACCCCCAAATCAGGTGAGAACTTTATTCTGTCTTGATTTGCTGCATGATCTTTGGAAGCAAGAAAATCTGTTCCTTCTATATATACTATCAGAGCTGGGGAGACAACTGACCTGGGGCATAAAGGATGAGTAGAAGTGACCAGGTTTTCATTCATTTATTCAAAAGACCTTTATTGAGCACCTACTACACCTTGCAGTATAGTACTGTGTTAGATGGCAGAGATATAATGATGAGTAAGACAAATTTGTCTACTACTGTCTGAGGAGTAGACAGACTAAGAGACAGTTGCCACACAGCAATGATAATGGCTGTGGGAAGCCGGACAGCCCATTCTATTTGGAGAAGCAGTGGGGAGGGGTCTCTTCCCAGAGGTAGTGACATCTAAACTGATCCCAGTAGGAAATCCAGGTGATAGGGGTGGAGAGAAAAGAATTGCAAAAAAGAGAGGACTCTGTGCAGAGGCTGGAGACTGGAGAAAGACATGTCTAGGGACAGTACAGTTTTGAGGTAGAAGAGATAAAGCCAGAAAAGAGGAAGGGCCCAGGGTCTTATGTTCACATGAAGGAGTTTGGATCTATCTTGAGAGAGATAAAAGGGGTTTCAAGCAGGAGCCAGACACTGAGAGAGATGAAAGAGGGTTTCAAGCAGGAACTAGACATAGTGGTATCCACATTGTACAAGGATCACTCTGGCTATCATGTAAACAATGGGTTGAGAGGGACCAAGACCCCGGGGGAAGTTAACTGATCATCATCCAAATGAGAGATGATCCAACCTTGACCAGGATAGTGGCAGAGTGAATGTCAGGGACTAGCAGGCATGGTAATAGATTGGATATGGGGGATGGTAGCAAGAAAGGGTTAAGCCTGACTCAGATCTCTGCGTGGGGCAACTGTGAAGATGACGGTGGCCATTCCTCAAGAGACAAAACACTGGTGTGGAGTTGGGCATGATGAGTTCTATTTCAGATGAGTTTTTAAAGGTTTCAAAAGTTGTTAAAAATGTTTAAAAGTGCCTGAAGATACCTGAGTGGAAGAAGTAGACACATGAGCTGAAACAGACTGGGAAACATCACCATCAATAAGGTACCTGGAGTCCTAGGCATAGTGGAGGCTGTGAGGAGAGCTGACGGAGGAGAGCACAAGAGGCTAGGGCAGAGGTCTGGAGGCACTGGGGTGTGCAGTGGAGGGAAGGCTGGGGGGGGGGGAGGGGAACAAGCACTCAGGTGGGGCAGCAGAGTACGCAGGAGAGGAAGTCTGGGGATAAAACTTCTGTACTGGCATCTTCCATTAGCTGGTTAACAAAGAGAGTAGTAAAGCCACTCCTGGGGTTGATCTAGCAATTCCACGAAAACCAATTAATTTTATTCCTTTCCAGAGTTGAGTTTAGCATTTCAAATAATTTGTAAATGAATCTGCATCCTATTTGTAAGTAAATGCTTCTGATGAAGACTTCCAAATGAAGATATGGCCACGCTAATAAAAGTTCATCAACATTATTAGAAAATCAGCAGCAGCTTCTCTGAGGGGAGACAAAGGAGTTTATTATCTCACACACCCAAATCTAAGTCTGAGAGGCATTCTTGTAGTTCATTGGAAGGAACATTTTCTTTATGCAAGGAAAGTTTCATATGGGGCAGTGGGATTATGTTCTAGATGTCTGCTTAATAAACTATAATACTGGAAATTTTTATGTGAAAAAGAAAATGTTTCTCCTGTCAGTGAAACAAAAAGGTGACTGACTTAACTAATGCCTATTACTTTGTTCTGCACAGCCCAGCATTAGAATTTCAAAGGCTTCCACGTTTGAAATGCACAGTGCCATCTAATGGCCACAGACCATAAATCAATAGACAGGAAGAAAACGGATCACCATTAAAATAATAACAATGATTCAAGTAAAAACCAAAACAAATTTCAAGTTCCAAAATTGTTTAGTCAACTGACTTTGCATACAACAATTTTACCTTTTTGCTAATCACTATCATGTGAATTGCAAACGATCATGTTCCATAGATAACTCTAGATGATATTTTAAATTTAAACAATTCATGACACACCTGTAACCATAAATTATATTTACATTTTTTAAAGTCACAAAATCATTAGAAACAATATGTTCAAGAAATAACTTGTTCAGGTAGGATGATACAATTTTTAAGAAAAAAGGGGTAAAATCAGAGAAACCAATAGAAGGACTTTATCTTGACTTTTCAAGGCATGACCAGTCTTCTGCATGGAAAATAATGATTTCAAGCACTCTTCCAGGAGCCCCCTCAAGACTGGGGAGATTATGAACCACTGAAAGAATCTTGGACTCTAAAGAAAGAAAGAGAAGCTGGCATCCATTGGTTGTGTTTTGGAAAGATGTAGCACATGGCATGACCCTTCTATAGCCCAGCTCTGGGTCAAAGGAATTTTCCATTGTTCATGTATGCTGCCTAACATTGGGGGCATAAATAGGAGAAGCTGGAAGAAGGGGGGTGTGTACCATCTCAGTTAATCTCCCCTAAAGAGCAGCCACACTTGCTACTCTAAGAACAATGCCTCAAAGACTGACTTGGGTGTGGGGCTCCCAGGCCAAATGAGTCACCTTCCCTTCCAGCTCAGTGGCCTCTTCAAGGCTAGATGTCTTTGATCTCAGCCCTTCTGAGGTGGTGTGAACTGTATGCTGTAGGAATTGATAACTCCTGGGAGAATTGCTTTAAAAATACCCCGCTCTAACTGAAAAGGGTTTTTTTTTAAGTATGCTGTTTCACTCTTTCCTCATTAGGTAGGACATTAATATGACAAAAATTCCACTAAAACATCATGATGTGCAAAAGTGATAATTTACTGTTTAGTCTTTTCCACACATCTTTACGTTTTCTGGGTAACGAAGATTACATATTGCTTTATGCACAACTGCAAATATTTCTTGAATTAACTTCCAGGCTTACCAGAATGCAAGGGGGATTTCAGTAATGCAAAAGTCACCGAAAAAAAAAAACCTATTTTAAACAAAAGGATTACAACTGTGGTTATTTATCAAGGCCTTATTACTTTGTATGGAGATCATTAGAAATAGCGATTTCTGCAAATTGGCAGCAACATCAATACTAAGCCATTACTTTGCTTTCTTCTTGGATTCAGGTAAGATCCTAAAACATATTGGAAAGGGAGAAGAAGTGAGAAGTGTGAAAGCAATGACTTGTGAGTAAGGATGAGAACAATGGGCTAGATGCTAACGAGACTAAACATATCATTTACTATGCTACACCATACTCTGGGCACTAGATTAGGCACCTTGTGTACATTACTCTATTTAAGCCTCACCATCATCCTTTAAGATAAGTGCCAATACCCCATTTCGAAGCTCATAAAAGGTTCCACAGCCAATAAGAGGCAGAGAAGTTAGGAATATTCTCAGCTAATTAAGTGGCTCTGTCCTTTGGCTGGTCCAAGGACTGGCAGCAGGAATATCATCTGGTAATTCTCCCAAGGGAGATGTCTTAAAAAATCTCTTCTGTGGCACCTGGGTGGCTCAGTGAGGTAAGTATCCTACTTTGGCTCAGGTCATGATCTCTGCAGTTCTTGAGTTCCAGTCCTGCGTCAGGCTCTGTGCTTACACTCAGATGTGCTGACACTCAGAGCCTGGAGTCTGTTTCAGATGCCGTGTCTCCCTCTCTCTCTGCCCTACCCCGATCACACTCTGTGTCTCTCACTCTTTCTCAAAAATAAATAAACATTTAAAAATATCTCTTCCAATAATTCTGTTCAGCAGAGCAGCCTGAGAACCACTTTATTGGATCTGGAAAAAGGTCTTCAGAGATATGCCATAGGGTTCTCTTTGATCTTTCTCCTACTTCTTTTGAATTTTTTTAAATATAAAATTTTTGTTGTTTCCTCTATAAAAGAATCTATGCTAAATTATTTTTCAGAAGACACATACAAGAATTAAAAAGAAAATGAAAAATGACTAGTAGCCTGGCCACTCAGAGGTAAATACTGACTTTCTTGGTACATTTCTTTCCAGACACTTTTCTATGTTTATATACACCTACACATATTTTGACAACAGTAGAATCAGAAATGAATAATACTAAATGATTATTTTTTTACTATTTTCAATGTACTAAGGACATCTTCCTATGATAATAAATAGATCTATAACAACACATTGAATGTTCATCTTATGTTCCATCAAACAAATCTACCACCTGGTCAACATCAACATTTAGCCAAATCTAGTCAACATTTTGATTAGTGACTTGGATGAAGAGGTATGTTGATCAAATATTTGGATGACATAAGATGGAAGAGTTGGCTAATATACTAGATTTAAAGAATTAATGTAAATTATCCTAATGGGAATTATGACCCTAAATTGATATGAAACTTATAACAGATATAAAACGTCAAGCAATGGCTGTCTTGTGTTTCTGTCCAAGTCCCACATTTCTGGGAGTGGGGAGTGCACTGACTCTGAGAAGAGAGTGAAGGTCAGGTGGGTCAATTGACTGATTTGTCCACCTCAACCAGGCATCAACAAATGAAGCATACCAAGATTAGTGGCATACCATAAGCACTGAGAATTATAAATGGCCACATAGGAACATGTAAAACGTAAGCGCAATATAAACATATCATTACTTTAGAACACTGAGGCCATCCACTCTATTAATAGGCAAGTTCTATGGCAATTTCCCCAGTAAGATTTTCCTGGGAGAAGTTCTGACATTCAGATAGTGGCAGCTGCCTGGGATGCTAACTTTTCAAAGCTTGCCAGCAGAGACTGACTGCTCTAAGTTTGCAAACCAGTCAGAAACTGGGACCTACCAAGACTCCGTCCAATTACTTAGCACATTAAAAAAAAAATGGGGCACAATCCCTATCAAAATAACACCAGCATTCTTCACAGAGCTAAGACAAGCAATCCTAAAATTTGTACGGAACCAGAAAAGACCCTGAATAGCCAAAGCAATCTTGAAAAAGAAAGCCAGGGGCGCCTGGGTGGCTTAGTCGGTTGGGCGTCCGACTTTGGTTCGGGTCATGATCTCGCGGTTCGTGGGTTCGAGCCCCGCATCGGGCTCTGTGCTGACTGCCAGCTCAGAGCCTGGAGCCTGTTTCAGTCTGTGACTCCCTCTCTCTCTGACCCTCCCCTGCTCATGCTGCCTGTCTCCCTCTCCTAGAAATAAATAAAAATATTAAAAAAAAAAAAAAAGAAAGCCAAAGCTGGAGGCATCACAATTCCAGATTTAAAGTTGTATTACAAAGCTGTAATCATCAAGACAGTATGGTACTGGCACAAGAACAGACACAGAGATCAATGGAACAGAACAGAGAACCCAGAAATGGACCCACAAACGTATGGCTAACTAATCTTTGACAAAGCAGGAAAGAACATCTAATAGAAAAAAGACAGTCTCTTCACCAAATGGTGTTGGGAAAACTGGACAGCAGCATACACAAGATTGAACCTGGACCACTTTCTTATACCCTACACAAAAATAAACATAAGACAGAGAGCCATCAAAATTCTAAACGAGAAAACAGGCAACAACCTCTTTGACCTTGGCCACAGCAACTTCTTTTTTTTTTTTTTTAATTTTTAATGTTTTATTTATTTCTAGGAGAGAGAGAGAGAGAGACAGCGTGAGCAGGGGAGGGTCAGAGAGAGAGGGAGTCACAGACTGAAACAGGCTCCAGGCTCTGAGCTGGCAGTCAGCACAGAGCCCGATGCGGGGCTCGAACCCACGAACCGCGAGATCATGACCCGAACCAAAGTCGGACGCCCAACCGACTAAGCCACCCAGGCGCCCCAGCCACAGCAACTTCTTACTTGACATGTCTCCAGAGGCAAGGCAAACAAAACCAAAAGTGAACTATTGGGAGCTTCTTCACAGTGAGGGAAACAATTAGCAAAACTAAAAGGCAACCGACAGAATGAGAGAAGATATTTGGAAATGACATATCAGATAAAGGGTTAGTATCCAAAATCTATAAAGAACTTATCAAACTCAACTCCCAAAAAACAAATAATCCAGTAAAGAAATATGCAAAAAACATGAATAGTCACCTTTCCAAATAAGACACATTAAAAAATGCTCAACATCACTCATCATCAGGGAAATACACATCAAAACCACAATGAGATACCCCCTCACACCTGTCAGAATGGCTAAAATTAACAATCAGGCAACGACAAATGTTGGCAAAGATGCAGAGAAAGAGGAATCCCTTTGTACTGCTGGTGGGAATGCAAACTAGCGCAGCCACTCGGAAAACAGTATGGAGGTTCCTCAAAAAATTAAAAAGAGAACTACCCTATCTGTGACCTAGCAATTGCACTACCAGGTATTTATCCAAAGGATACAGGAGTGCTGATTCAGAAAAGCACATACACCCCAATGTTTATAGCAGCACTACTGACAATAGCCAAAGTATGGAAAGAGCCGAAATGTCCATCAACTGATGAATGGATAAAGAAGATGTGGTACACACACATACAGACACACTGGAATATTACTTGGCAATCAAAAAGAATGAAATCTTGTCATTTGCAACAATGTGGATGGAACTAGACGGTATTATGCTAAGCGAAATAAGTCAGTCAAAGACAAATATTATATGATTTCACTCAAGTGGAATTTAAGATACAAAGCGGAAAAATATAAGGGAAGAGAAGCAAAAACAATATAAAAACAGAGAGGGAGACAAACCATAAGACACTCATAAATACCAAGAACAAACTGAGGGTTGCTGGCAGGGTGTTGGTGGGGGAAGGGCTAAAGGGGTGAGGGGCATTAAGGAGGACACTGTTGGGATGAGCAGTGGGTGTATATGTAAGAGATTAATCACTAAATTTTATTCCTGAAAAAATAAAGTAAAATGATGCCAAAAAATAAAGATGCAAAAAAAATGGAGCTAAATTAAACTCTTGGAGAAGATTGATCTGCCACAGATCCCTTTAATAGAGAGCTTTGATATTAGTTAATTTATTTGCTAAAAAGGGATTTTTACCTTCGGCTGTTTTGACAACCAAATGATTTGTGTTTCTTGGCAAGTGACATGTGTTTGTACAACTAGACAGAGGGAGTTCTGCCATATCAGTGTTGGGGTGAGGCATCATGTCCCAAAGTGGATGGAAAGATGACCTGAGGTGGGCTGTGTGAACCTACAGGGAGGGCACAGTGGGAGGTCTTTCTCCTGCTTCTGGAAGGAAGACGTGGGACCAGTCCTTCACAAGCCCATCAACAAGCTTTGTTGCTGTCATCCTTGATCCCCAGCTCACCAGGCTTTTGGGCTCTGGGGTGCTGTCCCTGTCATAGTCATTTAAAATGAGGTAAAAAGGGCCTGCAGAGAGCCAGATGCATCTGCTTTTGGCACCAGATGGCAGGCCCTCTAAGAAGTTAGAGTTCTATCGGTCCACGTAGCTGTGGTCAATCAAGCATTCTGGATTTTCCCCAACAGATTCTTGTTGCCATCTTTGGAGATTAATAAAGATTACTTTACATTTGACTAATTTTGCAACTTCCCATTTCCACTCTCTGATCACCTGTAGCCATAAAACACAGGGATCTTCATACATACACGTTATTCCTGCAGAACTTTAAAAAATGAGTTATTACATGGTTTTGTGAATAGATGGGGAAGAGCCCTTGTTGGCATTTAATAGAAATTTCTCTTTATTGACTGGACCAGAGTTTAATCTATCATTTTCTTCCTAAGGGCAATCACTTACTCCTCTCCTAATTTACTAGGTGGTCTATCTAAAATGCATGTCACTTTCCTGCTTGAAAAATTGTAAGTTCTGGGATTCTTGGGCCAATGTTCTATACAAAATAAGCTGTAGGCACAGCTATTCCACCACTGATCATTATTAAACTCTTTGTCAACATTGTGGTATAATCTGATAAGAAAAACTTAAGAGTGTTTGCAGCTTTTATTGATCTTTCCATAATCTTTGATTCTGAGGACTGAAATCAGTTATAAAACAAGATACTCAGTACTCATTCTCTGGGCCTTTTCCCACCCTCAGCCACAAGGCTTATAAAGAACCTGCCCTTCATGCCACTGTGTTTCAAGGTCAGGAGTAACAATCCATTGATGGATCAGAAACAGCATTTTTTCAATACCAGGATTAGAGAGATGGGCTTTCTCTGGCACATCAATGCCAGATTTTCTTTAGTATCAAGAACCACAATGGCATTAATACAGAGCGGATCCTGTCTACTATTATCACAAAGAAAAGCTAGTTGCTCTGATTCCAAAATATCAACTTTTTAGTTTTATATATATTACATTTAAAAAAAAATTTTTTTTAATGTTTTATTTATTTCTAGGAGAGAGAGAGAGAGAGACAGCGTGAGCAGGGGAGGGTCAGAGAGAAAGGGAGTCACAGACTCTGAAACAGGCTCCAGGCTCTGAGCTGGCAGTCAGCACAGAGCCCGACGCAGGGCTCTAACCCACGAACCGTGAGATCATGACCTAAGCGAAAGTCAGACGCTTAACCAACTAAGCCACCCAGGCACCCCTATATATTACATTTTTAAACTTAGGTATATGCTTCTCAGTATAAAAAGCTAGATGTTCAGTGAGTGATTTACTGAGATTTGTTTTTGGATAAAATAGATGTTTGGTTATCAGAGACTGACTTTTTTTTCAAGCTAAAATCACTGAGGCTGTACTGTATCATCTTGTTAGAGCAAACACCAAATTATTTCTTAAGGAGAAGGTGAGCACTAACAGTCCTTTCTTAGCCTACCTCCAAGTGGAGGTGCGGTGGCCTTCTGTCCACCATATGTCATTGTCAAACACCTCAGATTTAATAAGAAGTTGTCAACCCTCCCTAGCTTGCTTGATTATTAAAACATATGGCTCTGAGTTTAACTGGCAACATTAGAAGTCCATGCTTTAGGAACTTATAAGGATGGTTAATCTTGGAACTCACTGCTGCTCCTTGACTATTGAAAACTTTGGGAGATGAGCATTATCTATGGTAGATTACCTGAGAGATAGCAGTGTATCCATTCTTTTATGTCAGTGTTTTTCAAATTTCTTTTTTAACCGTAGAATCCTTGTTCAACTGTATCTTTCTAGAAGCCCAGGGCCAGAGAATAGGATGCAGGGAAGGGATGGGAAGCTTGACGTCCCACCATCGATCAGGCCCTCAGAGCACAGCTTGGAAACCATTTCTAGATCCTCTAACATGAATCCACAGACACTGGGGCAAAGAACCACAGAGTCGCACACCCAGACTGGATCACAGAGCCTCCCTAGAATGCCTTCAGGGACTTGTGCTTTGACCAAACACCGTTATATCTCACTTTGGCAGACCTTGGAAGAAACAGTCCTAGGAAATGGCCACAGTATTTACTCCAAAGATATTGTTAAAGATATTGTTTACCTGGTTTTACAACACCTTCTCTGGGAGAACCCCAAGGAGAAAATGTTTCCTGTTCTTTGCGCCTGAAATCATTTAAATTCTTCTGGGCTGCTGGTTTGTTTTTCTCTCATGAATGCAGTGATCCATCATTCTCTCTTTGCGCTGGCCACTAGAAAGCTTAAGAAGAAATCGTGAAGACCACCTTGAACAAGCCACAGGCTTTCATGACAGGTGCTTCTTGAACCAGTTTCTCTCTCAGCTTCTGCTTATTTTATGAAATAAAATAAGCCTTCACTCTTTTACTTTGAAGGATATTTTGTATGTCGTTCTATTGCATATTTCAAAGCCACTCTCAATCCTTTAAAAAAAATCATGATTTTTAAGTAAGCAAATACTTTAATAAGAACATCTACCAACTGAAGCCATGTACAAAAGAAGGAGACCAGAATGATGAGAGGCGAAATCCAGCAAGGACCAGGTCAAGGAACTAAGTATGCATGGTGTGGAAATAAAAATCTTGAGATGAACACAATAGCCACCTTCAGAGTTCTTAAAGAGCAAGGAGTAAGTTTATTATGTATCATTCCAGAGAATGAACTTAGAATATATGATAGTCATTACTAAAAAAGCTGTTGAGTACTTAGAACTGGAAAAGGAGTGGACTATACAAAATGGTGAGTTCTCTGTCACAAGAAGTGTTCAAGCAGAGCCCAAAAGATTTCCTAGCTGGGAAGTTACAAAGGAATGGTAGATGCCATTTGAATGCTTACCCAGACTGCACCTTCCCTCCTTTGGAAGAGCCCCTTCAACCCTTCCTGAGGCGTTTAATGTAGGCAGTCATGTGTGTGTCATGAGACCTTTCCTCACCCCTGCCACAATAGACTGAACTAGGGCTGGACCCCTGACCCAACCTGGAGTCTCTCTTGAATGAAAGAACATGTCTGCTGGAGTCAGGAGGAACTGTAAGGTGACCCAGCACTGGTACTCAAGTCAGAGCGGGGACAACCCAAAGCCATGCAAGGCCCATGACTTGGAGGATTAAAACTAAGAGTGTTGCTAACAAAGGTGGCCTGCTGAAGTACAGAGAGAAGCAGGGACAAACAATTCAGGGAGGGGGGAGGGTACGGGGAGCTGCCTGATGACGTTCTATTCCTGTGAGAGCCAGATCTATTTCCTTCAGTACCTTCCTTGTGCGAGATTCCTCATCCCTGAACAATAGCCACCCCTTTACTTAACATTAGCTTGGGTTTCTGTTCCTTGCATTGCAGAAATCCTTACAGAAATCAAGGAGAATTCCCCAAAAGGATTATGAGGCTGGAGTAGATTAGTGGCTCCCAAAGATGGGTGATCATCAGATTGCTCTGAGTATGCTTCCTTGCACCAGCCCCTGGGGATTATGATTTAGTGCAAAGGGCAGATGGAATGTATATTTTTAGACACTGCTCCTCAGCTAGCCTTAATTATTGCTACTTGGCCAGTTTGGAAACCACCGGATAAGGTATCATCTAGGATCCTGGTCCCTTTAAGATTCCTAAACTTGGGTTTAGAATTTGACACAATGCAGCCATCATCATGGTACTTTTCCTACAGAAAGAAGACTACAATTTTAAACACAACCACCACAAATTCAGATTTACTATTCAGAGAGAATGGCCAGGAGCCCCCGCAAACTTCCATGGATATACAATCTCCAGATTGAACGTTAACAAGTCAATATTGATCAGCACACATGACAAGTTCAAGTTCCCATGGTGTTTGGCCAAGGTATTTAAACATTTGAATCAGTGATCTAGATAATGGAATTCAAAGTATGTTCATTCAGTTTACTGATGCTATCCAAGAGAAGAGCATCTAAGCACATCTTTCTTAGGGACCTCCAGTTTTCCTAAGATGTCAGCCCTCCCTCCCCAGCTTATTATGACTGTTAGAACATATGGCTCTGCCCTCTCACGACAGCAGACATCTACTTTATTTCATTTCACAACATAACTTTTTGAAAAAATTTAAATGCTTTGCTACGTATTCCTAATATACAAGTGAAACTTCCTAAAGTTTCAAATAGATATTGTCACTGTGAAAGGGAAAGCTAGTATGTATATTATAGTCTTCAGTGAGGCCATCCCCAGACCAGTGAGTTTCACCTTCCCAGGGACAGAGGGATGGCAGAGGAGGGTGGGTGGCCTCTAGCCTCGACAGATTTGCTGGTTCCACAGACACTGCTCGGCTTTAGTGTCTCCTCCCTCCCCTAGTCCTCAGCCTGGGATGGGAGTGTTATACCCCCTCCCATCTTTCATACTGGATAGTTCAATTCCAGTTGTGATTTAATTTTTCTCATTCCAGAGCTCTTCCTTCCCCTCGGTCTCAGTTCTCTCACTCACATTTTGGGCCTTTCTCCTACCAACTCACCAAGCATACCCTCTTCTACCAAACTCCAATCATACAGTTCAAGTCCAATCCCAACCTGGCTGGTTTATGGCCATCCCATACCTAAAGTCAATGCCGCTTCACACCTATCTCATTTTCCTTTATGCTGCCTCCTGCAGCTCTTCTCACAACTGACCTCCACTGTTTCTCAATAAATTAGCGACAAGAGGACCCACACACTGCAGCAAGGAGCACAGAAAATTCCTGTCTCTCTTTTGTACTTCCAGTGCTTTTAGTGACAGTTAACTGAAGTTGCTTTGTATCTTCCACTAGGGGGTACCAACTCATAATTTTTGAAACAGGAAGTCTGCTGAATAAAGTTTCTAATGAAAAATGAAGTCCAGGCACAGTGAATTGTTTAAAACTTTTCTGAACACATGCTGTAATTTTATGAAGCAATTTAATTTGATTCCTTTTAAATAAAAGCTGCCCCATGGGCAGAATAATAGGCAACAATCCTGAGTAGTATAAACTTACGTAAGGGAATGCCAATTAAAAACCCTGGCTCTATTACAGTAAGATATATAGTCATGAATTAAATGAAATAAACGCAAAAACTGAATATAGCCAGACCAGTGAAGCTATTTTTACTTTAGTAAGAGAAATAGGCATGCTAAACAAAAGTTGGCTTCAAAAATAATAGCTTTTGTTAAACAAAAATAAGCCAACTCATATGTTCTGGGATTCTCCATGAGTGGCATGTAATTCTCTTATCTTTGGAGTATAAGATGTGCAATACTAAAAACTGGCTCAAGGTTAAAGTGTTTTGGGTTCTTTTGGGAGGAAGTATGCCCAGGCATTATAATGTAGTGGTTGAAAATGCAGGATGTAAGAATTAAGCTGGCCTTCAACTTCCTGATCTCCCATTGACCTCCATGAGAATTTGGTCAGCCTCCATTTCCTTAGCCTAAATCTTAGTTTTGCATCAGCTCACTAAGTTTAATAATAGTACTTCCCATATAAGTTTGTGTTGCGGATTAGATGAGATAATGTATATAAAGCACTTATAGAGTGGCCTACAGTAAGTACTCAATAAATGCTAACTATTCAATGAGTTGGTATAAAGAAAACCTCTCGAGATAACTAAGAACAGAAATCTTTGCATTGAAAGAGATAGTGGGGCACTTGGGTCACTCATTCGGTTAAGCTTCTGACTCCTGTTCTCAGCTCAGGTCTTGATCTCAGGGCCCTGAGTTCAAGCCCCACATTGGGCTCCTCACTGGGAGTGAAGCCCACTTAAAAAAAAAAAAAGAAGAAGAATGAGATATTCACTACCATTTTGGCAAACACACTCATGCAGATAAGCAATCAGGAAACCAGGGTAGTTAAGCAATCCGACAAGGTCATTTATTCCTGAGGAACTCTAGAGTAGAACTTGGACTTCCTTAGAGTCAAGCAGCATTCTTTCCACTATCCTATACTGCTTCCCCTTTAGCATATTCTGTGGTTAACAATTGGTTTTGTTGGCAAAATTTTGGTGAACGTGGCAAAGTTCACATTCCTATGGCTGTGTCAGAGATTCTAGGAGTATGTATCTTTAAATAGTTTGACTTTTAAGCCCCTTTCCTACTTTTAGAAATTTATCCTAAGGAAAGAGCTTAAAAGAAAGGTTATATGCAGAAAGATGTCCACTATGATATTCTTCGGAATACTGAAAAACGGGAAATAATCTATTTGCCCCGCAATACAAGAGGATTTAATGTGGTAGACCCATGAATTTGGGGACCATTTAAAAATGTATGAAGACTACAAAGAAACATGGAAAATATTTATTTTATTACTTATTCCAAAAGAAGGTAACTTAACAAGCAGAATGATAATTGTATCTTTATAATATTCTACCACTTAGAAATTTAATATTTCTATGGATAAAATAGAAAATGAAGTAATTTGGGGAGTATTGTGATTGCAAATGACTTTTTCTTTCATGTTGAATTCTCTTCATAATAAAGAGATGCAATAAAGAATTGTTTAGAATGAGCTCGTTTCTTCACTTTGTTGGTACTGAGAAGAGTTTACGGGATCCAAAGTGTCCTTTATGCACCACGACAATGTGTATAATCAAATGAAAGACACAAGATCAGAACCTTCATTATACAATGAATTTCGAGGGGCACAATGACGTATATCAATCCTTGACCTCTTGGAACTTCCAAGACGGTGGAGGAAATGGGACACACACATAGATCTCAGCACTACTCCACTTCCAAAATCTTTAACGCCCCATCTTATACCAGCACTTTTTCTCTCCCAGCTTTCATGCCACCTGCTCCACGATCATTAGGACTGCCAGTCTCTGGTCTCTGTTTCCTTTAGATGCACCAGTTTGGTTTCATTTTCCCTGCCACTCAGCTTAATAAGGCATATCACTTTAGCCCCCTCTGTCACAAGAACAGCACCTATCTTGAGCCTTTATCTTTTCAATTCACCTGCCTTGAAAAACCCCATCCACTGGACATGTTCAATCACTTGCCTTTTCTCAGCCTGGGTGGCAGGACTCCCCCAGGCAAAGCCACTCAACACGCTCCTGGGCAGTCCCCTCTCCCTCTCCTCTCTCTTCTCTTTGGAGATGACTTTGCATTTTACTGCCTGGAAGAAATTATTCAATGAAAGCTTTCTTCTCTTGAGCTGAGCCCAAAGCCCAGTCGCATTACGCATCCATCCTTGTGCCATGTCCTCCAATTTCAGAGGTGAGGTGACCCTGCACCTGTTCTCTGGACCCACTGCCTGCTCCTATCTTTGTACCATCCAGTATCACCCATCTGCAACCTTGCCTGAACCATTATCTTTTTCCCCCAGAATAAGCATGTGTCTGCCATCTACCAAAAAACCTTTCCTTTGAGATACATACTCTTCTAAATGACTACAACCTGTCTTTCTCCTTGCCTGCTCCCCACATTTCTAGAGTTGTTCTACCTTGGCTGTCTCCACTTTCCCTTTCCCTCATCTGATAGAGCCTGACTCTTCCTCCAACCCCAACACCCCAAACTGTTCCCACAGAAGTTGCATGCAATGGCTCCTTATCATTTCGTATCACACTTGAACCCTCAGCTGTGTTTCACCCTGTTCACCATTCCCTGTCTTGAACTATTCTCTTCTCTTGGCCTGTAGAACACTCTGGTGTTAACCTTAATTAGCAGAATGAATACACCGCTGACTTCCATCCAGGGAGGGTAGAGCTGCTCAACAGGAGGGCTGGACTTTTAGGGGAGTAGGGGTGTGACAATTGTTAGGCTTAAGATCTGCTAGATTACGTTTGGAGGACTGATTTTTTCCCCTAGTTTTCCTACTTTTGGGTACTCTCTGTCAAGATGACCAATGCTTTGATGATAGAAGTGTGGGCGGAACTCAACCTTAATGATAACAGAGAACTGTTTGTTCTTTTATTGAAGAAAAGGTATAGTGGAGACTAGATCAGACTATAGGAACGTGTTGCCAATATTGGAATTTCCTCTTTGGGGTACAATTAGACATGAGGCAAGTGGAATTTGAGTCATCAAGGGCTCCTTCAGTAGCCTCTAACAGCTAAATCTTCCAACCTACATTCATCCCACTTAATAAGATAATGAATTTTTCATTATTAAAATAATTCTTCCTCTCTGTCCCTCCCTGATCGCACACCCTCTCTCAAAATAAATAAACTTAAAAAAATAAAATTTAAAAATAATAATTACTTTTTAATTTTAATTTCATTCTTGTACAATTTGATACTTGGCTATATACCGTCTATTGACTATTTTGTTTCTTTCTTACTTCGAAGTATTATATCCTCTATCACTGCTAATGCCATGAGGTCAAGGGTTCTTTTTAGTCTAATTCTCTCATGTCTTTTACAGTACTTACCATAGGGCTGACCGCTTGGGAGATGCTTTTAAAAAATTCCTGTTTAATTTAGCAAGGATTTTAACTTTCCAAATTTCAGTGGGCTTTGAACAACTTCTGAATGCAATATATTATTCTAGGTGCAAAAGTGTAATATAGAAAATATTTAAGTTATTTTATGAGCTGGAGAAGAGGCAGAAATCCCTCAATACCCAGGGAGGATTCAGCACAAAGCTGAAATGGCCTGATACGCCCTTGTGTACCAACCGTAGACATAAAAGCCACAATCCCAAGCAATATTCCAGATCTAATTTGGGCTCTCTCTCTACAATAAGCCCTATAAATCTTTGTAGTTCACCTCCTTAGGCCAAACATTCCCAAGTCCTTGGCTGTGGAGAGCAGCTAGGTCTTTTGGGACCTCGGACCAGACCTTTCTCCAGTCAGGTGAATAATCTGAAAAGAAAAGGAAATCACAGGTAGTCCGTTGCATTTTTATCCTTGTGTGTTTTTTTCACCAGCTATAGATATTTAAAGACTCGGAACCTCTTGTAGTCTTTGATTCTCTTTTTTAAGAGTCGCTTTATTTTTAGAGAACTTTCTACTTTTCTTAGCTTTGCAGCCAGATTGGTGCACCTGGCGGAAGTATCATTCTTCTTTTTGGAAAAAAAAAAAAAAAGCTAGAATTTGAATGCAGGCGTTGAATTAATAACAGATTTGTCGTAGTGTAATCTCTCGGCATGACAATTTGTGGTTAAAAGTTGACTGAAAGGGGGGCGCCTGGGTGGCTTAGTCGGTTAAGCGTCCGACTTTCGCTTAGGTCATGATCTCGCGGTTCGTGGGTTCGCGCCCCGCGTCGGGCTCTGTGCTGACTGCCAGCTCGGAGCCTGGAGCCTATTTCAGAGTCTGTGACTCCCTTTCTCTCTGACCCTCCCCTGCTCACGCTGTCGCTGTCTCTCTCTCTCTCTCTCTCTCTCTCCTAGAAATAAATAAAAAACATTAAAAAAAAAAAGTTGACTGAAAGGAGTCCATAAGCTAACCTACAAAGACAAGAGAGTCTAGAGTCTTCCCCCCCGCCCATAAGAGGATTGATAACCTGAAATCTTCAAGTCTCAAAGAGCCACGAGGCAATCTCTCGGACTTTGAGCTGGAGGCTGCAGCTCCGATGATCTCTGGGGGAAAACTGCCCTCGTCACTCGGCAGGCGGAAGCGAAGGTGGTACCTGAGCCAGGTATGAGCTCCCGAGAGGCAGCCTGGGGCCGCCACTCACGTCGGCGAGGAGGAGCTGGCGGCAGGACCCACCCAAACGGAGAGGAAACGCGAGCCTAGGACCCGCCAGGTGTGGAGACAAACGCCGGCCCGACTCACCTCCGAAGAGGCGGGGCGCGGCTGCCGATTACCGGCAGGGGCGGAGCCGCCCGGGATCACCTGGGCCGAGGCGGAACTGAGGGGTCGGGTCACCGCGCGTAGAACCCCGCGACTCACCTGTGCGGAGGCCGGGGGCGGGGTCAGCCCCCGCACTCCCCCAAGCCTGCGGAAACCTCGGCCGGGAGCAGCCCCCGGGCTAGCCGTGCGCGGAGGGGCGGCGCCCCCGGCTGGCCACCGCCCAGCGGCACTCGGCCGGTCCGCGCGTCCGTCCCGGCGCGGCCGCCATGACCTGGAGCGCCACGGCCCGGGGCGCCCACCAGCCCGACAACACCGCGTTCACGCAGCAGCGCCTCCCCGCCTGGCAGCCGCTGCTGTCGGCCAGCATCGCGCTGCCGCTCTTCTTCTGCGCGGGCCTGGCCTTCATCGGCTTGGGCCTGGGTCTCTTCTACTCCTCCAATGGCATCAAGGAGCTCGAGTACGACTACACCGGCAACCCGGGCACCGGCAACTGCTCCGTGTGCGCCCTGGAGGACCAGGGCCGCGCGCCGCCAATTCGCTGCTCGTGCTCCTGGTACTTCTCGCTGCCCGAACTCTTCCCAGGCCCGGTCTACCTCTACTACGAGCTGACCAACTTCTACCAAAATAACCGGCGCTACGGCGTGTCCCGCGACGACGCGCAGCTGAGCGGGCTGCCCAGCGCGCTGCGCCACCCGGCCAACGAGTGCGCCCCCTACCAGCGCAGCGCCACCGGCCTGCCCATCGCGCCCTGCGGCGCCATCGCCAACAGCCTCTTCAACGACACCTTCTCGCTGTGGCACCAGCGCCAGCCCGGCGAGCCCTACGTCGAGGTGCCGCTCGATCGCACCGGCATCGCCTGGTGGACCGATTGCCACGTCAAGTTCCGCAACCCGCCTCTGGTGAACGGCAGCCTGGCGCTGGCTTTCCACGGCACGGCGCCCCCGCCCAACTGGCACCGGCCGGTGTACGAGCTGAGCTCCGATCCCAACAACACCGGCTTCATCAACCAGGACTTTGTGGTGTGGATGCGCACCGCGGCGCTGCCCACATTCCGCAAGCTGTACGCGCGCATCCGCCAGGGCAACTACTCCGCCGGACTGCCGCGCGGCGCCTACCGCGTCAACATCACCTACAACTACCCGGTGCGAGCCTTCGGCGGCCACAAGCGCATCGTCTTCAGCAACATCTCCTGGATGGGCGGCAAGAATCCCTTCCTGGGCATCGCCTACCTGGTCGTGGGCTCCCTCTGCATCCTCATGGGCTTTGTCATGCTGGTGGTCTACATTCGCTACCAGGACCAGAGCGATGAAGAGGAAGACGAGGAATGATTCCTGCTCTCAAAGTACCCTTCCGGCTACTTGCCAAAACCCTTGCGAGTTTCGTAGGTTTCTCGCCCTCGATTCCAATCCCAATTCCAATTCCAACCTTTCCTCGCTTTTCCTCCTGTTGTGATGAGGGGACCAGAGGGACATATTAAACCCACTTGCTGGGGTGTTTGGATGGTAGAATGAGACATCTTGGCAAATTCTCCCCATCTTCACGATTTCCCGAGTTGACTGACCTCTTATGTTCTTAAAGTCGCATTTCAGCGTGGAAGGGACGGTGGAGATTCCTGTTCAACTTCTATTTGATGAAAAGACGGAGACCTAGATACATTAAATTACTTATTCAAGGTCACGTAGCTACTCGTTGGCTCCTGACTCTAACTTTTACCACTACAACAGTGGTTTTCTTGGGGGAGGGTGGAGGAGAGAGTGAAGCCCATAAATAACTTGCAGAGGTGTGGAGGGGTGGGAGAGAATATGTTTGTGAGAAATGTAGACAGATTAGGAGGCGCCGTCCCCAGCCTGGAGTGAGCCTCCTGAAGCTGTGTTTCTCCTGTATTCCCTCATATTTGGGAATCACCGTCCTGAATTAGGGAGCAAATAGAATACTGGCTATTTAATCCCTGTTTCCTCGTGTGTCTGAGGCTGGGCCTGAATCAGTCACGTGAGTCCAGCTTCTCAGGTAGTCATTTGTTCCCAGGGGCCGTGACTATCATAATGTTGCAAGTTTTGTCCACCGTCCTGCCTTCCATATAGAAAGCACTCCATGAGGATGAGTGAAAAAGAATTTGCTGTCTCTAGAAATCTGGCATACAGATTTGCAAAACAGGATTTGTATCAATTGACTTAATATTGGAGGTTTAAAGTGAACAAAACCACTTTGCCATATACTGTGTAGAAACTTGAAAATGCCAGGTCAGTTTGTACAGCTTGGAGTGAATGTTTTAACCTTAGAATCAGATAGATGGAAGGGGTCTCAGAGGGAAAATCATTTCCCTAAAGTCATACCTGTGTCTCTTGGCTCCTGACTCAGTCCTCTTCCTCATCTAAATTATTTTTTATGCTTAGAGAAAAAAGTTTTCCTTCATGCATATATTTTCCCTGGAGGCTAAGAAAAACTTTAATCTCTGTTCTCAAGTGAAGCATGCTTGTTTGTAGTAATTGTTTTAAAGGAATGCTTAGGAATATGGTCCTATATATTATCTAGAATCTTAAGACTTGTTTGAAACTTCAAGATAATTTTAAAGTCTGACTGCTGTAACATTATCCCAATGTATGGAAAGTTATTCTAAGCTATAGACTGCTTTTTAAAGAAACACCTTTTTACTGTAAAACAAAGCAAAACCAAAACTCCTTAGTGATATCATCTTAATCAGTTTATTTCTGGAAAGTAAACAATTATTTGGTATTCTGTCAGAATCCTCCAGTGCCTGCTTTCTATTATAGCTACTTCCCAGTTAATACTGTTTTTGTTCATGCCTGTAAGGTACTACGAGACCCTGATGTATTATTTTAGTAGCCGAAGAATATTGAATTGTATTGAATTATTTACATTAATTTTATTATACTCTGTTCTAGTTCTTTGAAAATTAATAATTGATGGACACTAGGAATGTTCACTGATCTCTGTCTCAGACCTTCTGGATCAGTTTTGATTTAATATTCTGTCCCACTATTTTACAAAAGCCAAAATATATTTTAGCAATTCTAATGTGTTGGCTTTCCAGTTCCAGAATGTGACACAATTTTATTGTCAGATTTCATATTGCGATTTTAGACTATGAAAGTATGGTCATTTTATGTATATAAGATAATTTTTTATGAATGTTTGATTGAGCAACTTACTAGCCTCGCTTTCTTTACGTTGGAGAAGAGAATTTACCACTTTCTTACTATGGTTGAGGGCGATCATGTATTTTGCTATCATTTTTACAATATTCAGCCCATTGCTCTAAAATGTTTAATGAGACTTCAAAACTTAAGGTGTTCTGATTAAATCAATGAATGTGGCTCCAGGCCCTATTCTCGGGGTTTTTGAAAGAGAAGAAAGGTTATGTTTGTCTTACCTTTGTTATCACATTTGCTTAATTCTTTTGAACTATGATCTTAAAGGCACAAACAGTACTAACCACTTTGTTCACGTGTTATTAGCAGGTTTTTATTGCAGCAAGAGAATCATCTTTCAAAAGAGTAAACTCAATGTTTCAGTGTTAACTTCCTAAAACACAATTTGAACTTATATGAACATCAGCATGTAATACGAATTAGATGATCTTCAACTGTTGCTTGAATTTGGTAAAATGTGGTCAATTTAAAAAATAATATGAAAATTTATTAAAGAATATGATTGTAGCAGTCTTCTCCATTTCTGCATTTTACACAGATTTCTAAATTGCAATTATGTACTGGGTATTTTGGACTCCAAAGCCTCAAAAACTTTCCAAACAAAAATGTGGAACGTTTTCCTGTGATGATTTGTGTGCTGTAGCATTTTGTTTGATATCTCAGGGTTCTAGCTGCGCTTGAATTTTCATGTTGTCTAGTAAATGCCTCTAGCTAGGGCTGTGTCTTCTGGAATGAGACAGAAAAGAGTGAGTCCTAACAACTGGACTGGAAATGTGCTTTGATCTGCCTTGTAAATTAAACCACAAACAAAAGAGAAACAAACGTGGTCAGTGGGAACTCCCAAAACAATAACAAGAAAGACTCCAGGTATCCCCAGAATCAAGTCAACTAAACAACTTACTGACTATGCAGTTGTTAAAAATCAGAGACAGAATAATAGTCTGGGATTTCTGTTAGTAACAAACACCTCTTTGCAATGTATAACCACAACCCTCTCTTCCTCTCTTTAGATCTGTTGTCTCTGGGAGCCTGGGTGGCTCAGTTGGTTAAGCATCCGACTTCAGTCAGGTCATGATCTCACAGCTCATGAGTTTGAGCCCCACGTCGGGCTCTGTACTGACAGCTCAGAGCCTGGAGCCTGCTTCAGATTCTGTGTCTCTCTCTTTAGGTTCTGTGTCTCCCTCTCTCTCTCTGCCCTTCTCCCACTTGTAGTCTCTCTCTCAAAAGTAAATAAAAACATAAAAAAATTAAAAAAAAAATCTGTTGTCTCTTCCTGTCAGTGAAGATCTCAACAATCTTGAGTAAGTTCTCAAAGAGAGTTTTTGGTAGAGCTGCAAGGCAATCAATTCCTTATCTTATATGTACTTGGATATAAGTCATCACTTAGTGTAATAATACTAAATTCCCTCTTCCATTATTTTTATCAGGCTTTTTTTCCTCTGTAGCTAAAACATAGCTGATTTTAGATGACAAATTTTAAAAAAATTTTAACTTCAATTTTTTTCCCCAGAAAAATTTCTCTTAATCCCCCTTCTACAAAAACAGTCATCTTTTTTTAAAAAATTTTTAAAAATGTTTTATTTATTTCTGAGAGAGAGAGAGAGACAAACAGCATGAGCAAGGGAGAGTCAGAGAGAGAGGGAGATACAGAATCTGAAACAGGCCCCAGACTCTGAGCTAGCTGTCAGCACAGAGCCCAACATGGGGCTCGAACTCATGAACTGTAAGATCATGACCTGAACCAAGGTTGACGCTTAACTGAGCGCAACCCACCCCCCTTTATTTTTAATTTTAAATGTTTATTTTTGAGAGAGAGAGAGAGAGCACGAGCGGGGAAGGGGCAGAGAGAGAGAGGAAGACACAGAATCTGAAACAGGTTCCAGGCTCTGAGTGGTCAGCCCAGAGCCCAATGCGGGGCTCAGACTCTGGAACAGCAAGATCATGACCTCAGCTGAAGTCAGAGCTTAACCGACTGAGCCACCCAGACACCCCAAGAACAAAGTCATCTTTAAAGTGTCATTAAGAAGGCCTTAATGAATCTCACTGACACACTACGTTCCTGAAGAGATCTTACATGAGAGCAGTACTTTGCATATAGAATTTGCAAAAATTGCCAGCAGCATTGACTTTATGCATACAGCCACCCCCCATCATTGCCCTGACAAGACTAACAACATGTATTCAGGAAAAAAAAACACCACTTCCCCACTAGTTTGCCACCTGCTGTTCTGATCGCCACCAGGTAGATTAAGTCGCTGCGGCACTCTGCATTCCTTATGGCATGTGCTGGGCTGAACACCTCACCATAGGACAGAGAAAAATCTTGAAGGTGATGAAGCCCAGCAGAGACTGTTTGCTGGTGCAGAGAGATAGGAGAGGGGGAATAAAAGGGAAAGTTGATGTTTAGAGCCTGAGACATTTTTCTGAGCTAGCAAAGCATCCAGGATATAGGGGTGCTTGGCAGCCAAAGGAGCCCATCCCAGAGGGCAGAGCTTACCAGCGGGCTCATTGATGACACGGCCTTTGAGAAATTCAGTAAGCATTTGCTCACCTCCTTCTGAACCCCTCAGCTTGTCTTTTGATCAATTTGAGTGTGATTTATCTTTTTCCTTAGAAGCCAAAGGTATTACTGTCAAGAACCTTTGTTAATAGCCTTGCCCTCTACATTGAGCTCGTAACTAAGTTCCCATTAGAGTGGCTGAAACTTTACATCACTGATGAAAACTGTAAATGATGTGTCATTAATAATGATACTTTGTTCTTCTAAAAGGCCTTTGTTCTGAAAGTCCAAGGTGCTTAACACTATGTGGTCTCATTAATCTTACCCATCAAAATGCATGAGCTTTTAGAAAGTCATCAGGACTGATGAGGGAGAAATATATTCCTTTCTCAGAGTCCTTGCTATTGTGTTCAGTTGTTTTTTCAGAACTCTTTAATAGTAGCTGTTCTCAAAAGCATAACTTCTGGATATGGCAATGATAGTCATTTAAATGGACCACTTAAATATTTTCCAAGGAAAACTTAATTCTTTTCTGATTTTAACAAGTAAAAGACATTTCCCATTTGTGTCAAAGAGTCCAAAATGGGAGAGGCAACATTCCTATTCATAGTGATAGAATGTAAAATACTTTTTACTCTTCTCCCAAAAGACTTTAGGAGTTAAGACTTATATTACATTAACAGAATTTGCAAATAACTGAATTATGGTATTTCTCAAATTTTACTTAGAGAGGCAAGTTAGCTTGTACACTCACTTTCAAAAATCTTTAAAAACAGTATCGAGTATCACATACATGAATGGTATCCTGCCTTCTCACCAAACTCACATTTCCAAGTACCTTTGGAACACGCCTGTGTGGCTTACAGGTAGCATAAGCTCCATGTAGTCAACACGAACTCCTTGGCCTCTTCACCAGGCCCATTCTTCCAAAAACAGTCCTGGTTGCATAAAAGGACTCCTCGCTCTCTCTTACCCAAACCAAAAATCTGAACTGCTTCCTTGACTATTCCCTGTTTCCTTTTACATCCAAATGGTTATCAGATCCTGTTGTTTCTGTGTCCCCAATGCACTTTCAATCAGGTCTCTCTTTGTCACCGCTCTGGCCCAGGTCTTTGTTATGTCTCATCTGGAAGTTGGAGGGGCTGACTAATTGGGTTCCGGTTTATTCTCCACATCCCAACCCCAACAAGCTAGCCAAAACATAAATCTCATCCCATTCCCCTCAGCTCAAAATCTCTCATGCCTATGAACAGCCAAAAGTAGGAAGTCTAAATTCCTTAGCAGGGTCTACAAGGCCTCCAGAGTTGGCCTCATTCTAAATCTGTATCCCTTTTTCCTAAGGCCCCACTAAGTTCCAACCATATTGAATGATCTGAAGAGGTCTGTACCCAACAAACCCTCACGTCTTTGCCCAGGCTGGTCTGGCCTGTCCACCTGACACCCAAATCCCCCCACTCATCCTTGAGACTCCTTGAGACTCTACCATGTCCTCTGTGAGTCTTCCTTGCCTCCTCTACTCCCTGTCCCCAGCCTACACTTCCCTCTGTGCTTACTCCTCTCTCAGAGCACTTACTATGTTGCATAGAAATTGCTTTTTTGCTTATCTATCTCTATATCCAGACTGTTAGCTCTTTGATGGCTGAGACTTTCTTTCCTCTGTTTTATCTTTACTATTGCCAGTGCCAAGTTGAGTGACCAGCACATTTGGGTCTTCAAATATTTGTTGAATGATGATTAGGAAACCAAAGATTCCATTACTTTACTACCACCGAACGTATTATTTCCTACCATATAGTTGAACACATAGGAAATAAGTGGGGAGACAAATGAAATGTGGAGAATGGCACCCTCAACGTTTGAACATTTAAAGCAAGGAGTGCTGGGGATACTCATATGTCCTTAGCAGCATGAACATGCTACGCTTAGGCTTCCCATTTGGATAACTTTAATGTGGAATCAGGTCTTCGTCCATAAACAGAAATGAATAGCAGATGGGTCACCTTTGTCCCTTGATAGTGGGGACAGTTATTTTATACTCAGAGGTAATCAATGTCTTTCCTATTAAACTGCAGTAAGTTAATGGAATGTTTACATTTTGTGGTGTTTCTTTATGGAGGAGAATGTTTTCCTTACTGTAGTAGTCTATAATAAAACGTAAATGCACACTGCTTTCCTCTGCCAGGTAATTACCCCAGAATCCATTTAAATAAAAATAGAATTTGTAGAGAAATATCCAGAAAGGAAAGCAAAAATAAATGAAATAGTAGTTGGCCCATTTGCCAGCTGACGTTTGGTTTATAACATTTGGCACATCTTGATATCTACATAATAGTAGTTTTAAAACCATAAATAATATTTTACAGAGGTCACACCATAGTTATTTAAGTTCAGGGGTTTATTTCCCTGAGCACTAAGTAGCTATGAATGAATTATGTTTAGTCTGATCTGCCACAGAAGGGCCATAAACCTCCAAGTCACAGCAAACCGTGGAATATTACTTCAATACGTCAGGAAAATTGTACATGTAAAAGAATAATGCATGATAAGGGAAAGGTATTTTTATTTTGTTAAAAGTAATATATGTTACTGGGCAGGAGCTATAAAATTTTGTTATTATAAACTTTCCTCTGATTCTGGAAAACAAGTTAAGGGACGGCTTTGCATTGTCAGCCCTAAGCAGATGAAACAGGCTGTAGAAACAGAGGGAGGGCCTAGGAAGGTGAGTTTGGCCCTGAGTCGGGAGCAGTTTCTCCTCTTCAGGACCCTGTACCTCAGAAAGATGAAAACAAAGAAAAGCTGCAAGAGCACAAAGATGGTCCTACAATCTTCTCTTTACTATTGGTGCTCTCCGGTGATGCCCAGCAAGCACTTTTGTAGATACTCAGAGGCTAGAGAGAGTTTTTAGCACTGAGGAGCAATTCGCTTTTAAAATTAAGTCTAGTTAAAACGCTGAAATGAGGGGTGCCTGGGTGGCTCAGTCGGTTGAGTGTCCGACTTCAGCTCAGGTCATAATCTCACAGCTTGTAGGTTCGAGAGCCTACGTCGGGCTCTACGCTGACAGCTTAGAGACTAGAGCCTGCTTCACTTCTGTGTCTCCTTCTCTCTCTGCCTCTCCTCTGTACACACTCTGTCTCTCTCTCCCTCTCTCTCAACAATAAACAATAAAAATATTTTTTTAAAAAAACCACTGAAATGAAATTGTTAAGCACTTACAGTGTACCGGATGACATGCTCAGCAATATCACTGGTTTGTCGCATGTAATCTTTGCAACAACCTTGATTACCCCCATTTGCAAATGCAGAAGTGGAATTTTTGAAAAATAAAAACCAGTTCAAGTCTACACAGTCTAGTGGGAGGAGAGAGCCAGGAGTCTAGCTGAGGTCAGTGGGACTTCCGGAAGCTCCATAGCTATTCAAAGTCAGTAGGGATGCAATTCTATGAGATAGATACTATTATCATCTGCATGTCACTGATGAGAGAGCTGAGGCTCAGAGAGGTTAAGTAACTAGCCTAAGGCACCAGATAGTAGTGAAGAGTCAGCTCATCAGACTGAGAGGTTATACACCAAGGAGCTCAACATCCGTCCTCCATTTTTCTTTTAGTTTTTAATGAATAATCATTAATTATGAATATTAAAACTAATCTTACAAAGAAACCCAAATAGTCAAGAAACCCCGGAAAAGGAAGAATAGGGATTGGGAGAGTGAAGAGGTGGAGGAAGATACTGCTTGACCCACCAGAAATGAAGACTTACTATGAATCTTCAGAAATTTAGACAGGGTGATTTGATTTTATTTTTAATGTTTATTTATTTATTTTAAGAGAGAGAGAGAGAGAGAGCACAAGTGGGGAGGGGCAGAAAGAGAGGGAGACAGAGAATCCCAAGCAGACTCTGCACTGTCAGCTTAGACCCCAATGCGGAACTCAAACTCATGAACTGTGAGATCATGACCTGAGTAGAAACCAAGAGTCTGTCGCTTAACAGACTTAACCACCAAGGCGCCCCTACATAGGGTGACTTTCGTGTAGGGACAGACAACTAGATCAATGGAACAGAATAGAGAGAGACTCAGACAATGAAGAGAAGCATGGAAATGATTATAATCTAGGAGAGTAGTTCCCCCTAAGAGAGAAGAAAGCAAATGGAGGCAGAGAGGGGTAAACAGGAGCATCAAAGGTACTGGTAATATTGTTTTCCTCAAACTTGGAGGTTGGATTCCCTGGCGTCCATTTTGCTATTATTTCTGAAATTGTGCGTGTAATATAGTATGGAAAAATAATAACAGCCTAGGCAGTTTCTACTGTGCTGATGAAAAGCTGTGGCAGGGGTTCTAAGATTATACTTTTCACGACACCTTTAGACTCTATTGCTCTCAGTGCTTCTATAGACTCAAGTATTGCACAGAATTAGAATAAGCTATTTTCCAAATTTTGTTACCTCATTAAGGAAATTGGAAAAAAAATTAAATGTAACATTATCTTTAAACTGAATAATAAAAATGACATTAGCTGTACTGTTGCTCAAAGCCCTCTGTTTTAATTGAAAGTTCAAAGGAACAGAGGCACCTCTGTTGGTCAGTCCCTGGGAATCCTGGTGGGTCTGACATTCTCAGTTTGTCCAAATGCTGTATTGAAGGAAGCAAAGCTCTGGGCAGTAACATGAGAAGAATTAGAAGATGCCCCTACAGGACCCACATCCGCACATCTTCTCCTCACTCTCTTTCACCAGAGCAGAAAACAGGAGGAAATGCAATAATCTAATATAATATTAGACAGATATCATGGGAGGGGAATGAGTGGCATTTTAACCACATTTCCTCACATTTGTTGCCCAAGGTGCACTCAAACAGGCAAGCAGTCGGGCTCAAGTCCCAGGTCCTTTGCATGTCATAGAGCCTTGCATTTTTCCTGTGTTGTCTTGGATTCCAGGGCTGGGACATTCCACAGAACGGGGAAGAGAAGGTTTTAATTCTGCCACCTTCAACTCGTCGTGGCCCTGCTGACCCTGCCAAGGACTGTGGTCAGAGCCTGACTCCAGAGACACGGAACATGGCTTAAGATTTCTCAGGTGGATGCCTGTCCAGTCCTAAATTGGAATCTGGCTTCTAAAGGTGTGCACTACTTCCCTCTGCTGGACAGAGACAGAATCACCAGCATTTAACTACCTCTGGGCCTAACCCAAGTAGGAAGGGGGAAAAAATCTGCTTATATGTGATATATATGCTCATTTCGAAATATTAGTTTCGAAAATTAAAGTTCCTGAGATTAAATAACATACAAATGTTCTTAAATTGCATAATAATTCCATGAGTTTTAATAGTCCAATTAAGCAATAGAAAATGAAATGGGCATGTTTATTTCTAACTTGTATTCAACTATTATAGAATGTTCTCTTCAAATATAATTCTAGTGGTTACTACCAAGTTAAATTTTTGTCTCTTAAAACATCTGTATTTACTTTAGAGCTATGTAATAGACGAAAGATCTTGATGCTTATGTTGGATAAGTATATGTCATCTATTTTGTAAGCTTAGGCACAAAAAATGAAAAAGACTGTTACTCTTCTTTTTCATCGAATAACTTTGCCAATAGGCATAAATATGTCATTTTATATTAGAAATTGTGTTTTTTTTTTAAATGAAGGACTGGTAAAAATTGGCAGGCACCTTTCCCAGGAACCATATGAAATTGCCTCACAGTCTTGTCAATAACCATGTCTTTTAAGAAGACAGCTTCTAGAGTCTCTCTAAAAGCAAAATAAATATCCTCACTTAGGATCCAATGAATTGGTTACACTGAGACAGTAATTCAGGTGTGGATGATTTTAAACTTTGCATACTTTCCAGAGATTGATATTGATATTGTACAACAACATCGATGATTCGTCTCCAGAGGGATTGGAAGAGTTGGACTCTAAATAGGAAGAAGTTTTAGGAGAACTTTAGTCAATTTATTTTACATATATCTCCCTTTTTTGTGTTTGTACAAGTGTGACATGTAGTAAAAAGAAATCTACCTAAAGAAGTATAAAAGAATCCTTTTAATAAGGATAAAATACCAAAGTTTAAATGTAAGGAATTATTAGGTCCTGTTCTACTGGCGGCATTTTTTTTTCTTAGCGGTACATAAAATAATGGTACATTTTATGATTGATGGCATCGTAAATCCAATGAATTACACAGTATAATAACAGGGCAGTGGAAAGAATGCTTCTGAATTTGAAACCAGATGACACAAGATGACATTAACTGCAAAGGCATATTCACTCAATTTCTACCACTTGCACCATCGATCAATTTGGAGAAGGAAATGGAATTTCAAAAATTCTCTCACTCCTCTGAAGTACCCAGATATTAGTAGAATAAAACAATGTGCCAGCTGCTGGCTTAGATCAGCCCCTCAGCCTTCAGCATCCCAATGTAATTATTGGATACAGGCCAACCAACCTTCTAGACGACAAAGAGGGTAGGTGAAGAGCTCTGAGATCAAAGACAACACGTAGCTCATCTGAAACCCATGCAATATACCTCACTGGAAGATGCACAGGGGGATAGAGTGTCAGAAGAGTGAGAATACTGAAGTGTCTCTCTCGCTCCCTGAGGTCTCCTTTGGACCAGGAAGCTTTGCCGGATAGACATACATCACAGCTCTGTATATTACATCTCTCTGTGCTCTTTTAGTATGAGTTGTATGTGATTGTGTGAACTTGATGACCAAATATAAATCAGAGTTATTTCTGTTGACAGGAAATAAAGTTAGACCATCAGACATACTCAGAGCCAATATCTGCTTTCATGTTTTCCAAAGTTATAGGGAAAAGATGTCTTCTATTATTGTGACTGTCTTGTCAGAACTCAGACTGAGCCAATTCCATTCTCCCTGAGTTCTTTTCTTGGCCAAGAATAGAAACCATACTGTGATAAAACATCGCCAAGGGAGAGTTCCAAGTAAAAGCTTCCCAGTCAGTTTAGACTCAGCCTGGTTAAAGATTCACTACAACCCCACCCTCTGCCACCCTGCCTAAGGAATCAGGTTTGGGGTTTGTTTGTTTCTTTCCTTCAAAAGTTGTGTTTCTTATTCCCCACCACACACCCCTATCTCCTCACCTCTTTTACTAGACTCTATTTCAGAAAAATTCATAATACCAGACTTTTTTAATGTACGTGGACTCATGTCAATTCTTTGGGTCTTCGGTAGTACAAAATGTATACAGGTATGGAGAATAGCAAGTTTACTGATGACCCAGGCATATAAAGTCTTTTTCCAGCTGTGCGTTCTTATGAGAAAATTCCTCTTCTGGCCCTTCAGAAGGAACCTCCATCTGTCTTCCTTCTGGCTCCCTGTTTCAGGGCCGAGTAAAGCCACTGGCTCAAGAGGCTTGTAGACAAGTCTCCTGGTAGTGTTTCCCCACAATGAGCTCTACCTTTTCTGCACCCCCAGAAAGTTCTGTGAGTTTGAAAGCTTTCTCAGCTGCTTGCTTTATGAAGCATCAGGGTCTGTTTGGCGATCTATAATTTTTCTAAAAGACTTAGTAGTCTTTTAAACTTGTCCCCCATCCTGGAGCATTTTTCAAGTTGTTAGGGCTCCCATCTTGGAGCTCTCTCTTGATACCTGTTCTTCAGACTAGTCTCATCGTAGACAAGCATTAGCACAGAACAGTGATGTGGCAACATTGCAGTTTTGTGTTTTCAAGCCCAGACAAAAATGATTCTAAATTGACAGATTATTTGGGAAGTATTAAAGGTATTTTGAGTGGCAGAGTGGTGACACAGACAGTCACTGCTTTGGGAGGTGGAGGTCCTCAGTATGGTTAATTTCTGTCACTACATGTGACTTAGATAAGTTATTTAATATTTTGTACCTCTTCCCCTTACCTGGAATAAGGCTGTTGGACTAAACCATTGGATTCCTTCCAGTGGTAGAATTTTCAACTTGGGATTTAGTTGGGAATTTGTGTAGTGGACTGGGCATATGGCTGATTTTTTTGTTTTAATGTCAAAGGATGAACCTTTCCCTGAAATGTCTTCTGTAGATTATTTCTATTTTCGTGAGATGCTATATATAGTTATTTTGCTGCAGTGTAGGCAAAGGCCGTGGTCAAACAAGTTAAAATAAGGCTTCTTTCCTGCAGGGTGTCTAGAGCCTTTAACATGCAAATATGTTTATGAAGCTCCAGGAAGGAGCTTACAATAAGTATTGTAAAACTATGTAAACATATTTGAACACCTACCTTTTTTGTTGTTCAAACACCAAGTACCATCTTGCAGACCTAAGATTCCATGTACGGCATCTTGGAGAATGGTGTCCCGGGGATGGTTTCTGGAGGAGAAACAGAGTAGTCAGAATTGCAAGAGTTCATAACAGAGAAGAGTTCTCTTATTTCCCACTGGAAATACTTAAAAGATCATATGGAGGTTTATTTCAGATTTGGTTCCTTCCAATGTCAACTTGTAACCTTTCTTTCAAAACAAAATAATGATACGTTTATTTAGTCCCCAACACATTGGGGAGAAGGAGCACTTGGTGTCTTGGAGATCATAACCCTCTTCCTACTCCACTCCCAGCCCATCTTACCCTCCTCCACCCCTCTTTATTCTCCTCACTAACCACACGGACTCCTCTAAAATGCAAACTGAGGTTGAATCTTTGGAATAGCTCAAATCTAAGGAATCCAAGCCTCTATGTTTCACTGCCAAGTACTCTTCCAAAAAGTTCACTGATCTTTGAAATCAGCCAGCCCCTAAACCCGCCGAAGGGGGTCAAGAGAGTTAAAAGATTCCAGATGGGGCCAGAGCGGCCTCTCCAATTTCTTCTACCTCTGTTGCTCATTCGGGGTGTGACCTATACAGGTCACTAAATCTCTATGTGCTTTCAACTCCCCATTTATAAAATTTGGCCAATACATATTGATTTCTAGGATGTTTAGAGACACTTGAATTAGAGTCACTACAAAGAACAAATTCTGTGTCTGATTTCTCTGTGAAGGCCATAGGCATAACTCCACTGCAGGAAGGCAACAATGTACGAGAAATTGCAGAAATTGGCCAAATTGGGCTTTCTTAGCTCTGGAGCCCCTGCTACCCAATTAAATCTGCACATTCACATTGGACAACATCTAGTTCATAAAGGCAAATATTTAATTAGTGGGATCGTAGGACTGGCAATGCTACTTCTAACACATGTAACAAGATACTCTAAGCTGGAGAAGTAAACCCTGTAAACTTAAATTACTGCAAAATTATAAAGTTTAACATAAAAATGGAAAAAAATCTTTAAATAGCTGTTTTGTGCAATGTTCTTAACAGACAAGACTGCCTCACAATGGGACTGTGTAACTGCTAGCAGCAGGCACTCCAGGAAGATAAAATAAACTGGCTTTATGGACCTGAGGAATTGATTTTTAATGAGATTCTGCTTGGCTGTAATGGCATCCTGAGAGAGTGATCCAGTTTCCTTGGCCTCTGGTACACAGTTATAAGGTGCGGAGCAAGGACTTGGTTAAACAATGCCCATGCATTTGCCCTTTTAGTATATGAGATTAAATGAAACAAGGATGTTGTTCTAAAACCACTCCAGAAAATGCACGGGCACGTGTATGCATATGTGCACACAGATATGTTGTTATACCTTTAGATACTTTTCCTAAGACATTGCCTGCTTGTATATTCTGATGTTAAAGGACTAAAACTTTGAAGTTCTATATATGTTCATATTTCTCTACCAGAGTATAAGGACCCATCAATATAAGATGGACCTGACTAATTCTTTCATATTCTATAACCTGGGTTTCCTACTAGCATTAGATATACATAAATAAAAACAAATAAACACATACGCACACATACACAAGTGGATATAAATAAGGATAGGTATAGATAGAGATATAATATAGATAACAGGCAATATGGAATGGAAAAGGAAGTGCAGCATATTAGTTAAGAGCTTCAGATTTGAATCTTGCTTCTACTACTTTCTAACTCTGTGTCCTTGGGCATGTTAATCAACTTCTCTGAGCCCCAACTTTATCTTCAACAAATGTTGATAGTAGCACCTATTTTACAGGGTTGTAATAAATATTCAATGATACAGAGACACATAACAATTAAGATGAATCTTAGCAATATAATAACAAGTGAAAAAAGTTCCAAAAGATTATATATAGCATATTATTTCATAAAGCTAAGTAACATAAATTTCTATATGTTTAAGAATTCTCTAGCATTGGGACATCTGGGTGGCTCAGTCGATTGAGCTTCTGACTTCAGCTCAGGTCATGATCTCACAGTTCAGTTTGTGAACAGAAGCCCCACTTCGGGCTCACTGCTCTCAGCGTGGAGTCCACTTTGGATCTTCTGTCCCCTTCTCTACCCCTCTCATTCTCACATTCTCTCTCTCCAAAATAAATAAACATTAAAAAAAAAAAAAGGATTCACATAGCACCAATAAAATTGTATGTCAAAAGAAAAGGAATGATAAACACAGGATTCAGGATGATGATGATGGCTTTGAGTGGGGGGAAGGTGAGAGAATGCTATTATCCCCCATAGAGAGGATTATGTAACTAGATAATAAGTTGTAGTCAAGGTCCTAGTTTGTGCTTGGGTAGTGGGGTTGCAAGTACATATTATGAATAACTACCTAACTAAATAAAACTAGCCACACATGGACCAATGAAAAGAATATACTATGTACCAAGAAACATGACTCATCTAGCTCTGTGCACTGGAAAGTCAAAGAAAAAGAGAAGATAAGTGAGCTAATGTGTAATAAAATGATTGACATAGTGCTTTGTATATAGGAAACACTCAAGAAAATTTTAAGTAGTTGGCTAGATATTTCTTCATATACTTATATATATTCTCATCCTTAGGAAGATTAACTTTCCCAGCTTGATCAATTTCCCTTCATTTTCTCTATTCCCTGATTTTGTCATTCATCTATTTTCTCCCATTGTATCATTTCTATTTCCCAAATCTTTAGCTTTGTAATTTTTGAAAACCTTCAGGTATAATCTTTATACAATACCAGGTGCAGAGCTTAGGTGTTCAGCTTGATGTGTTTTGTTAATTGTTTTCACAAACACAACCATTATTCAAAATAAGAATTAGATTATTTCCATTGCCCAAGAAACTTCCCTTGTGACACTTTCCAGTCAATTACCCCCCTGCCAGAGGCAACCTCTTTTTGACTTCCGATTTCTGTATCATTGGTTTTGCCCATTCATGGACTCAGTATAAGTAAGTCAAGCAAGATGTACTTGTATTTAGTTTCTTTTGATGAACCTTCTTTTGAGAGTCTCCATATTATGCGTCGGTAGTGCATTCATTTTCATTTCTGAGTAGTATTCTGTTGTATGAATATGCTACAATTCAATTATCCTTTCTCTTGTTGGTGGACATGTGGATTATTTCCAATTTGGAGTTATTCTGAGTAATGCTGCTATGAACATGTACGATTGCTTTTGTAAACGTATCTCCTTTTTTCTTTTGAGTAGTAAGAGTGGAATTTCTGACTTGTAGGGTCGATGCCTGCTTATCTTTCTGAGGAACTATCAGTGTCCCCAAGTGGTTGAATCATTCCAAATCCTTAAGTTTCCAACATCTATCGAAGGGTGATTAAATAACCACATGAACAATGACCCATTTGTGTCAGGTCTATGCCTTTTATCAAGTCCCAAAGGATTCCCAGGCCAGGAAAACAAAGAAAAAAAGGTGAATGTAAATGGTAACAGATTAATTTAGACTTGTGTGATGGTAGAATGCACAAAATCAGAAAAGCAAGAAAGAGTTCCCGCTGATTTAGACCATGGAGCGAATCATTTTTTAAGGATACAACTTAGGTGAAGTGTGAGTCTAAATCATAGGTTCTCCAGCCACGTGGATGCTCCTTTCTGTTCTTGGCTTCAATAGACAGAATGAATAATCTTTCTTGGGGGAAGGGGAGGGTGACCGAAGGTAGGGACATTAATTGTATTCTATTGGCTAGTTGCTTTGGCAGTAAAGAGAAAGGCCTGCCCTGGGCCCAGTGAGTTTACATCTGTTTCTCATAGAGGTTAGCCACCCATGCTGTTCCAACCATCCCCTTCTGCTGGCCAGGCTACCACTTTATTGATTTTTTCCCCTGCTCTTTTAAAAAGATAAAAGTTCCTAAAAGCTTTTTGCATGCAAATATGTATGTTTGTATGCATGTGTGTGTTGGTGACAGCAAGGGTTTAGCTAACAAACTAAGCAGCAAAGTGAGCCATCGTGTGTGTTTGTGTGTGTGTGTGTGTGTGTGTGTGTACCGATTACTCTGGGATTGTGCACACCCAGTGGTGGAGCTGGCAGAAGCACAATTAGAATGTGTTGACAACAACTTAAAGATAATTAGTTGACAATGACTTGAGACCTCATTAACCCCTTTAACACCTCATGGTTTATGATTAAAATGAAACACTCAGAGATCATTTGAAGGGCATCTTGTCTTAACTACCAGCAGTTGTTTAAGTACAGCTAGAATATTGGATATTTCTGTGATACATCTTCCATTATTTTGTAACCATTGACAATGATTATCCAAAGAGGTTATCATTATGCTCTAGAAATCAATGGACTCAAAGATTCGTACTTTTACTCAGAAACCTATTGTTTTGTTTCTTTCCCCAACAGTCTTCCACTCTCATCCAGCCAGTTTAACTAAGTGATGTTCAAACTTTATTTTTTAAGTCAGCCCTTCCGTTCTCAGAAATTACATGGATTGATAAAGTTAACTGTGACTTTTACTGAAATCACTCCAATTGGGAGTTAATGCCTACAGAACTCCACCATGAGAATTCGCAGGGGTGCATACGCTTGGATGAACCTGCAATAGTTCACAAATCTGCTAGTCTCAGACTCCAGGAAGCATAACAATAGGTTTTATTTTTCTTGATGGGTTCTCAGTAAATGTTTAATAGATAGATGGACTGATGCAGAAATTCCACAGTCTCCCAGAATTTATTTCATTTCACCCAGCCTCTAAAATAGACACCTAGAGGCAAAATCTAGTGGTTCCTTTGTTCCTAAATGCTTCTTAAGAAAGAAGCTTCAGTGCTTCTGGGCCAATCCAATGATACTACATATGAAACTGCAAATATCAGACAACATTGTAATATACACAAAGGTTTGAAAATAAGCTTTATTTTGGTTATAGAATGTTAATCACCTAATAAGCTACAATCTTAGTATCAATTGTACTATTTAGACATATAATCAGTTTTCTAGTTAGATATTCCAACTGTTTATTTGATATGAAAGTTTCATATCAATGAGTCCAATATTACTAAATTTTTGTCCACTTTCAAGACTCCTGTACCTTCTTTGAATCATAGAGTCACTTGGGAATATGGTAAAATTGATGAACACTCCAATCCCAAAAAAGGGCTCTAGTCACTTATATACCAAATTGATTAGATTTCCAGGGATTTATGGATTCCAGATTAATATTCTTTCATCGTTAATAACAGAGGTATGGTTTTAACCTCCCAGACATTTGGTGATAATCTATAAATCAAATGAAGCCAATTGTGGAAGAATCATATTCAAATTGGAACTATGATTTGAGAGAACTACCTTACTTAGAAATCCAAGGAGGTTTAAAAAGGCGGGGGGGGGGGCTTATTATAAAATAAAGGTCAAGTGCACAGTGGACATTTGTTTGAAAATATTGATTGATCAGAAGTTCTAGCAAGTGTTTGCCACAATATAATCTACATGACTGCTTCAATAGAATTAGCAGAGATGCTTATTTAAAATGCATATTCCTAGGCCCCACATCTAGCCAACTAAATTGACATCTTCTCTAATGGGAGCTGAGGCCCTGCATTTCAGTTTAACAAATTTCCAGGTGATTCTCATACACAGTTAAGTATAGTCTCTGTCTCTTGCACTCATATTCTTAACTTTTATTCTTACGTCTTTTGCAAAGTACTTTATTTATATTAGTATCGTTAGTCAGTCAATGTGAATGCAGATCTTCCATAAACATCCAGAAAATGCTTTTGATAACTCCAATTTGGATAGTGGATGTCATTAGGGAGAGAGCCCTTGGAAGGCAGCTGCAAACAATTGTCACTCCACTGCACTTACCGTCAGAGTCAGGCCACTTTAGATTGGCCCATCACTTTGTTTCATTTTTTGGTACTTAGTCATTTGTTACAATAAAAATTAAGTTACAGGGAAGGAACACTGTGACAGGATAATGGACTCCTGCTCAGAAGAAACCAGCCTGCCTCCAATTCATCACGGCATTTATAGTGCATTAGAAGACATTACAGTGACAACATCATTCCTTTGGGGCAGGAAGAAAAACCAGATTGAGTGGGAAAGAGGGAATTTACTTCATGAACTTGGCAAAAGTGAAATAAAAATAGAATTCAGGGGTGGTTCAAATTGCCATGTTCAGCAAAGGACAAGGAAAAAGCTAACAATCTCTGAGACTAACATTCCAACTTGTTAAAAAATTAGCTTATTTCACCTTGCATAACATGAGTAGTTTGTGGCTTAAAATGAAATGGTTGCCTGAGGAATAACAGAGAGGCATGGAGAAAATGGGCAAAGTTAAGGCAATTTAAAATGATTAAAGCCCACAAAATATTTTGCAAATATAAAATCCTGGAGAGAAGCTTAATAATAATATTTGTCCAACAAACGGGGCCAAAGATATCTATATTGTCTAGGTATTTTAATTGGAGGCCTAAACTATCATTATAAAATCATAAAAAATCGATGTCTGTGTTCTCATAAAAATAAAAATGGCTGTTTGATGTTGGAAAGGAGTGTTTTGAAACGTAGGAGCTAAAGGAAGGTGGTGCTGGATAGGCACGTCTGCCAATTTAGACCTGGGAACTTAATTACTCCATCGTATTTTTACTAGTATACCCTACACTATGTTAGGCCTGGGAAAAAAATAAGACGGCACCAGGCGACTTGGTAGAATGGGAACAATGTCTTCATTCTGGGAGATTTTTAAGGTAACATTTCTTTTTAACTCTACTTTTTCTTAAAGTGATGTTATTTTATAGATCTCAGATTTTGGGGAAGGGGGGGTCCCCTTTCCTCCTTAATAAAATCTTTAATTCACTTAAGAATCCACTTTTGAACAAAAGCCTGTGTGGTCTCATTTTCTTTCCCTGTCAATCTGTGTTATTTCCAGGTTGAAAGGTAATTTTGACCATAAACATGGTTTCCATCACACATTTCTAATTTTAACCTATTTGTCTCCATTTGATTTACATTGGGTCTAGAGCAAATTAACTATTGTGAGCTTTTATTGAAAATTAATTAGGTGGCTAAAGTGCCCGTGGCAGGCTCTGCCAATACATGTTCCTCTCTGGGTCGCCAGCCTTCTCCAGTTAAAACACCTAGCAACTTAAAAAAATCCATAAAACGAATGATATAATTAGTTCCAGAGTGGAACTCAATCTCTTTGAAATCAGATGCTTTCTTCTAGTGCTGAAGGGCCATGCTCTAGCAAGCATTTTATGGTATCAGGGGATTTTCCTGGAGGTAAAGAGTAGCTCATTCTAGCTGAATCACCTCACATGACTTACAAAAGGTGTCCTTGTGGCCCTAAATATAGCTGCATCTATGATTTGATTCCTAAGGCAAAGCAAGGAGAAAGAGGGAAACTGGATTTACAATAGCATCATGATAAAATATAAGCTATGCAGTTTGGGAAATAGACTCCATGAGTGTGTGTATGTGTATTTGCATGTATGCACGTGTGTGTGTGTGTGTGTGTGTGTGTGTGTGTGTGTGTTGGAGAGACAGGGAGAGTGAGAGAGAGTCAGAGAGAGATCATATACTCAGGAAAAGCCAGGATGTAAATGTGATTTATTGTAAATAGTTCCACAACATTAAAATGAGTTTTTATTTTCTATGTATGCTGCTTCAAAGAGAGCTCTGTGGGCTCATAAAAATGCAGAGAACAAATAGGGGCCTCTAAGTCCAATTTATATGCCATGCCCACTGCGCACTGAGACACATATAATCTGTAAAATGTCAGCTTCAAAGTTCCACCGAGATCGGTGTTAACCCTGACCTCTGGCCTCACTGCCTCTGGCTGTGCCTGTGTGCTTTCTTTACCAGCTGTTTTAGATAAATGTGTTCCATTTTTAAGAGATTGTCTCAGTGTTTTTTACATGAATAGTGGTAATATTATTAACTCTCACTGGAGAAACCACCTTTTCTAAGAGGGCTTTACAGAGGAACCAATCATTTCATGCCCCATGCCGAGAGTACTGGATTAATAAATATGTCATTGTACTGAAAATATTTAAACAACACTGGGAGAAAAGAGCAAGGCACACAACAAAAGGAAAGCATATTAGTAGTGTTTCCTGTCAAAATACACAGAGGAAGCACTTTATTTGGACCATTTTCTCCATAAAGAGACATGGCGGGCCAAGATAAACACAGCGAAGGAATCTGGTTTATCCCACTTTGGAGATTGGAGACCATCAGCTCAACCAAAGTTATGAGACCAAAACCAGGTTTTCTCTCTTGAGGCTGCTAAGTGAAGCCATCAACAGAGGCAAACAGATAGACTTAGTGGATCAATATTGCACAGTTAAGTGGTACATAGTTTCTTACATGGTTTAGTGAAACAATTCACTTATTAGGATCAATAAGCAGAAAACTCAGAGCAACATATATAAAATTTTAGTGTAGAGGATTTACCCAACTAAGACTATACACAAAGGTTTCAGAGTCTGGGGACATTTTTCCATTTCAGCAGAACAAAATCCACCCCAAATTCATGTTTACTGAGTGCTTCCTGAATGCAATGTAGTTCTTGATGTAGAGTGAGTTTAAAGACACAGAAAAAGTATAATTGCTACTAACCTAAAGAATTAGCTTTCCAGGGGGTGCCTGGGTGGCTCAGTTGGTTAAGCATCCCACTCTTGGTTTCTGCTCAGGTCATGATCTCTTGTTTCCTGAGTTTGAGCCCCACATTGGGCTCCACACTGACAGCACAGAACCAGCGTGGGATTCTCTCTTTTCTTGTCTCTCTGCCCCTCCCCTGCTCACTCACTCTGTCTCTCCCAAAATGAATAAATAAACCTAAAAATTAAAAAAAAAAAAAGATGTTACCTACCAAAAAAGAAAAGAATTAGGTTCCCAGGATCAAAAAACCAGTCAGACTTCACAGGGATGAACACTGTCACTGGGATGAGTGAATGCAGAATGAACCGCAATTATGATAGAAGGTGGTACACATATGGTGAGCTTCAACTGAGGGAGATGGGCCCTAAAATCAACTCTGACCAGCAACTGATCAGACCCAGGTTAGCAAGTGGGAAATGGAATGAATGCTATTCTATATGTTAAGGGAGACAGAGAATGGAGAGGAGACAAAGTAAAAAGAGACCACATTTTGGTATAAAACATTCAGTGTGAACATCCTGAACAGAGGAAAGTAGGAGGCGGGGGCAGCCAACTGAATTCACTCCTGGTCAGTTTCTATCAGTTGTCCGTGTCTCTCGTCTAGAAATTCTGGCTAGTAGCCATTTTGACAAGTCATGGAACTATGATTTATGATACAGTCACAATTCAAGATGATGATAGAAAACATTATAAACCCCTGACATTATCACAGCCTCTTCAAATCTACATGCATTTGAAATAGGATACTAAATTCTCACCATTAAACTTTATGCTCTAAAACAATTGGCATTTTTTCATATGTGAAGACTGATAACATGTAGATTGAAGAAGCCACAATTAGTATTTTTGAACATGAAAACATTCCTCAAAATAGATAAGACTGTCAAAAACCACTAGAAAAATTATTTTGAAAAGGTGGGTGTGCTCACTCTAAGATATCATATTATTAGTAAGTTTGGCACTCCCAAATGTGTTACCCAAAAGTGTGAAGTCTACACCAGGTGAGAAGGTTGTTTTTGAAATTGATATTGTAGAATTGTCCCTTTTAAGTGGCTGCTTTCATGAACCAGCCAGTATTTATATATTATTATAAAGATAATACCCTTACTTACCTCACATGGGTATTTTGAAAATTAATTAATGTTTGCCAAGTACTTTGAGCCCTGTAGATGAAAGGAGGGGTGGAAATGCTAAGTAGTATTATTATTTTCATCTGTATTTGAACTTGCCTCTTATAAGACAATCTTTTTTTTTTTTTTTTTTTTGTAAGATAATGATCTCTCCTTTGGGGAGAAAAGGCAAAAATTGCCTCATCCACAATCAAACCCTCATAAGGAGGACAGGTGTAATTATTAGGATTTGGCTAAAGAATAGATTGAAGCGGATAGTAAACTTCAAAAGGATGTATTCCCAACTCCTAAGACCTCTCCTGGGAGTCCCAGAAGTATCAAGTTCATCCTGTAATTTCTGCCGAGATGTGGCCACATGTAAAGGCTGGAACCAGTTGGGTATTTATGTGGCATATAAATAACAACTAAAACCCTTTCAATTAAGCTCTCTGCTCCTAGGTGTCCATGAGGTCCACAATCTGCTGACTGAAAAGAAAGATGCTCCTTTAATCCTGCCAAGAGGTCAGAGGACAACAGGAAGAAGTTGGTTTGGCTGAACCAGTTGGCAAAACTGGCTTGAGAGGAACGGATTTTGCTCTGTCCTCAACCCTAACTTTTATCCTGGTCAGTGCAGCCAGAATGGTTGTCACAGATCTCGATGGGCCCATCAGAGAATGTAAAGGACTGTAGTGAAGAAGAAGCGGTGCAAAGCTTAAGAGCCATCCCAAACTCGGAAGCGTTGGCCCCTCTTCCAACAGACTGCACTTCTTCTGGACAAGGGGTGGGTTGTGGCTACCAGCATCCTCTCCAGTATTTGGCAGGTACAGAGCTTATGAAGGATAGTCTATGTTGCACTGGCCATCATTCGGGGTGCCTGTCTACACCAAAAAGACTGTATTCCCTCATAGAAAAGTGGTGTGAGATTTCCCGGAGTTTTCTGACTCTGTTCTTTGGTAGAGATGTTCATATGGCCAGAGAAGTGTTTACCTTGACTCATTTATATTCTTGCCCCAAATTAAAGGCTTGCCTACCATCAATGACTTTCCCTCTCAAAAGTTGGCATATGATTGCTAATCTTTTGGAATTTTTTAAAATCATGATTTTTCTATGCCTTCACCTCTAAGATTGGACACTTTGATTTAAGCTAATTTGTACTGTTCTGGGGTGTTAGCAAACAGGTTTTAGAATCACCAAGTGATACCCAGATAATAAAAGGTCAGACAGACTGGAAGTTCCCTGAGGGAAGGAAAAGTGACTTTTTCAGCTTCTTATGCTACTCAGTGTCTAGCACAGAGGTCTGAACCTAGTAGAGATTCCATAAATATTTATTTAAAGAGGAAAACAGGAAGGAAGGGAGGGTAGGAGAAATGGTGGGAGGAAGGAACCTGTCTGTGTACAGGTTTAGCTCACTTTCAATTGTATTCATTGAGCATGTACTGAAGGCCAGCTACCATCCAAGCACTGAGCATACATTATCTCAAGGAATCCTCCTAATAACACTGTGAAGGGGGTACTATGAGCAACTTCAGTTTACAGAGGAAGAAACTGAGGCTTAGGAAGCTTTGAAAATTTGCCCAAAGTTGCTTACGTAGGAAGTGGCAGATTAGAAACTAGTGTGATTAGGCATTTTGATGTTGAGAGTCAGAGAACTCAGCTACCAAATTCTTCACTATGTCCCCAAAACAGAGTTAAAGAGGATGTTCCAAAGCAGGGCATATTTTATTACTTTTTAAAATTTAAATCAAAGTTAGTTAGCATATAGTGTAATAATGATTTCAGACATAGAATTTAGTGATTCATCACTTACATACGACACCCAGTGTTCATCCCAACAAGTGCCCTCCTTAATGTCCATCACCCACCCCGCAACCCTCAGTTTGTTCTCTGTATTTAAGACTCTCTCATGGTTTCTTTACCTCTCTGCTTTTATATTATTGTTGCTTCCCTTCCCTTGTGTTCATCAAGCAGAGCCTATTTTAAAGCCTCGGGATACATGCTACATACAAAGAAACTTACTCTTTTTGAAAGCACTCACTCCCCCAACAAGTTAAGGACCTAAGGATTCTGAAAATATCCAAATTCCACTGCAGCCAAGTAAAAAGTTTGGCAAGATGTGTCAGATTTTCTTTGAATGTTTTTGACTCCACTAATCTATCTCAAACACACCCCTTTTCCCTAGGCAGACTTGAGGTCCACCACATACTTTCAGGTTTATCAGAATTACTCTTGCTCACAAAGCAAATGCATTCCCACCTGGGCACAAATAACTTGGAGCCCTGGCAGACAATTACATAGTAAAGAAACAGTTCAGCTACAGGCAGTTAAGCTGCTTTTAGAACCCATGCACAGAATAGACAGACTTCTTTTTAAAAAATCACTTAACGTAAGTATCAACATACTGTGGATGCAGCACACTACAAAATTTGTTTCTAGAAACCCAAAAGAGGATAAGTCTTGGAGGTTTGGTTTTTAACTCAACACATTTTAAAAGGCAACCAAAAAAAATGTTTTTTTCTACTCCTCCGGAAGCACTACTTTAAAACATTTTTCTTCTGTTAGTTGTGCTAGTTGGTCCTCATTCATCCAGCAGGGGTCACTCTTGCCCACCATAGTCTTAAAAGACTCCCTTGCTTGTGTATATATTCCATACCAGGGGCTTTATTCTGAGCAAGAGAATGAAGAAATATGGGCAAAGACATCAGGCCCAAAATACTGAGGAGAATCTGCAGTTTGGGAGGAGGGATTGCACTATTGGGAGAATGGATACTTTAGTAATGACTGTATGAATAAACTTGTCAATTTATTGGATAAATTGGTCAGTTTCTATCACAAAATTATAGCTTAGTGCCATTCTTGCTACTAAATCGAAGTGTATATGGCGTCTCTCTTCTCTGTGTCTGGAAAATAGGGAAAGGGGAGTCAAGGTGCATGCATTTCCATTTGTCCAGGCCATTCTCAGCCAGGCATTTCATCAGTGTTCAGCTAGGCCTCAGTGATCGCTCAAACCTTGATAGAGCAATGACTACCCAGCCTGATGTGTTTTTAGTGACTGTCTGATCTTAGGCGGAAGTTAGTCTTTAGCTATAGCAGCTTCCTCCTCCAGGGATGCAGGACAAGTTCACGTGGGCTGTTCAGAGCAGACCCGAGTCTGTGGATACATAGGAAGATGTGCTGGGGAAAGGCTGATCTTCCCACCTTCCCACACGTCAGGGCTTCTCCTGAGGCCACAGGTGTAGACCAATAGTGAACAGCCTGGCGGATGGTCTGGTTCTGACACTGAGGAGAGCAGAATGGGTTCTGATACTGAGGAAAGTGGTCTAGTGAGGATGCGGCTACATCAATTAGGACATATCACAAATAAAGCATCCCTTTTTATTGCTCCAAGCTGGCCAGTGGGTGGACATCAATATTTAAATCAAAAATTTTGATGTTTATGTACTTATTTGTTTTTTTAATGTTTATTTTTGAGAGAGAGAGTCCAAGTAGGGGAGGAGCAGAGAGAGAGAGGGAGACAGAGGATATGAAGTGGGCTCCGCGATGACAGGAGCAAGCCCAATGTGGAGCTTGAACTCATGAACTATGTGATCATGACCTGAGCCAAAGTCAAGAGTCAGACACTTAATCAACCCAGCCACCCAGGCATCCCTAAATCAAATTGTTGAAAGACTCATGTTTATTTTTCTTTCTCTATCTTTCTTTTTAATATCTGAGACTTAAAAAAAATAGACCTTAGTTTTAGATCAGTTTTAGGTTCACAGCAAAATTGAGTGGAAAGTACAGAGTTCCCACATACGTCCTGGCCCTACACGTGCCAGCCTCTCCCACCATCAACATCCCCTACCAGAGTGGTCCATTAGTACAGTCAGTAGACATACACTGACACATCATTGCCACCCAAAGTTCATAGGTTACATTGGTGTTGTACATTCTATGGGTTTTGACAAATGTATAATGACGTGTATTCATTATTACAGTGCCATACAGAATATTTTTCACTGCCCTAAAAGTCCTCTGTGCTCTCCCTTTTCATTTCTCCTTCCCCTCTAACCCTTGGCAACCATTGATCTTTTTATCATCTCCATAGTTTTGCCTTTCCCCAGGATGTCACATAGTTAGAATCACACAGTACCTAGTTTTTTTCACATTAGCCTCTTTCACTTCGTAATATACATTTAAGGTTCCTTCATGCCTTTTCATAGCCTGGTGGCCCAGTTCTTTTTAGTGCTGAATAATATTCTATTGTCTAGATGGACCACAATTTATCTAGTTATTCACCTACTGATGGAAATATTGATTGCTATGGCAATTATGAATAAAGCTGCTATAAATATCTATGCACAAATTTTTGTGTTAATATAAGTTTTCAACTCATTGAGGTAAATACCAAGTATAACATTTGTTGGATCAAATGGTGACCTTGATACCTTTCATTATGGTCTTCACAATTGTTGTGTAAACATTCAACCTTCAAAACCAGAGAACAGATGTTTTCTTCCATTTGGAGCACACATTCCAGCTCATAACTGACTCTTCCTTCTGCTCCAGGACTTTTGCACCAATTTCTGGAGAAGTTCCTGTGTCTGAGCAGTAATTGTCAAAGGAGAGGCAATTGTGCAGTCACTTTGATGCCTCTTCAGTTGGAGTCGTACAGAGGGATAAGTGGTTTTTTGAGTGGTTTATCCAGAATTAGACCAAACCATATACAATAAAAAACATTGCTTATAATGCTGGATTTTACAATTGCTTGTTGCTCATATACATTGGGCTATTGAATTAGATTAGTTTCAAGTTTACATTCTGGGGGGATAAAGAAAATATTGTGTTGCAGTGGAGGTCATGGTGGTAGTGGTATGAATAGGGAGGCTTTATTGAATAATTTGATGTCAATTTCAATTCCCAGTGTTGGATACTAGTCAAAAGCAGTTGGAATTTCTGAGGTATGTCCTTGTTCCTTTTGATCATATGAGCTTTCCTAGTTTAGACCCCCCAGATGGTACCAATGGTTACAGCTTTGGTAAGCTACTATGTAGATTGAAAACTATTAGCCAACAAGCCCTCTGTGAGCAACTTCTACATGTTGAGCAGTGCCGGCCAATATCTTTGCTTTGTTTATATTGCTGTGGTCTTTCTGTCATTGACATCCGTTTTGTCTGACTGACCATTTTTGGTTTGCAGCAAATAGTTTTCTAAAAAATAAACCAACTCCACATTATGTTGATGGTTGAGGTAACAAGCTGATGTATAAATGTGAGTTTTCCAGTAACTGCAGGTGGTGACTTCCAGCTGAATGGAGGAAGTTATACTCTAGATGTGGTCCAACCCACCACCCCGGGTGTTCCAGAGAACACTGAGAAGATAAAGACATCTATAAGATATTGATTTAGGTGAAAAATAATGTTGTCAGAGGATAACACTCATGAGGACTGAGGTACATTTGATGCAGTTCTTTGAAACAGACCCCCAAACTCTACAAGGTAGGCCTCTAGCCACTCAATTATGAACCAACACTGAAAGACTATCTCTACTAAGCAGTTGATGACATTTTTAGAATTATAGAAAAATTAGGCCCATAGGGTCATGGGGGTCAGACTATCCATATAACACTTCCAAGTGATCTCTACTATTGCCCCCAGGTAAACATGTAACTTCACTTCTACTGGTAGGTATTTTAAAGCTTCCCTAAGTCAGACAACCCATGGTTTATTTTTCATTATTCTTTCTAATCATTCCACCAAAACATCCTTTAATCAACTAGCTCTCAAAATTATCTGGCTTTTCATTTAAATCAATTCTTAAGGGAGTGAAGTGTATGTAGAACATATATATAGAGAGAGATTAAAGATAATTAAATACTTATATATGCTGTGTTTCTACAGAGTTTAAAACAATGTCTAATGCCCCGGGGAGGTTTGCTGGGGGGGGGGGAGGGGGACATTTCTTTTTGGCAAGTCATCATTTAGTTTAGGCCACCAAATATTTTCCAATGGCCACTCTTGCTAGATGCTGCAGGAGGAAGATTGGTTAATGAATAAAACATCGTCCCCACCCTCATAATGCTCCCAGTGCCAGTGGGGAGACGGGACATTCAGTATGATGTGGAGGATGGTGAGGGAGGCAGCATCTCTGCACCTCAGCCTAGAGACCTTACTCCTGAGCTGCGTCTCAAAACCAGTAGAAATCATGCAGGTTGAAAATGGGGGCAGAAGACCCAGAAGAGGATCTCATGTGTCTCAAATGACACAAGCGGAAGTATTAATGTGGCTGCAACCTGAAGGCAAGGGGGAGAGCTAAAAAGAGATGACATTCAAAGGGACAGGTGCACCCCTATGTTTATAGCAACATTATTTACAACAGCCAAATTACGGAAGCAGCTCAAGTATCCATTGACAGATGAATGGATAAAGAAGATGAGGTATATAAATATAATGGAATATTACACAGCCATACAAAAGAATGAAATCTTGCCATTTGCAGCAATGTGGATGGAGCTAGAGACTATTATGCTAAATAAGCAAAATAAGTCCATCAGAGAAAGACAAATACCATATGATTTCACTCATATGAGGAATTTAAGAAACAAATGAGCAAAGGGGAAAGAGAGAGAGAGAAAGGGAAACCAAGAAATAGATTCTTAACTATAGAGAACAAACTGATGGTTACCAGGGGAGGGCGTGGGGTGATGGGTGCAACAGGTAATGGGGATTAAGGAGTGCACTTGTGATGAACACTGGGTATTGTATGGAAGTGTTGAATCACTACATTGTACACCTGAAACTAATATTACACTGTATGTTAGCTACATTGGAATTAAAATTAAAAATTAATTTAAGAAAGAAAGAAAGAAGGGAATGAGGGAGGGAGGGAAGGATGGAAGAAGGAAGAAAGAAAGGAAGGAAGAAGGAAAGAAGGAAAAGAGATAAGGCTGTGGAAACACCTGGGGGTATGTCATGGGGTTTGGACTCTATGCTATAGGTAATGGGGAGTCATGGCAGGATTTTAAACAGGAATTAACTTTTTTAGATACAATATTCTGATGGTTATGTGGAAGATCATGACTTGGAGGAAATAAGACCAGAAGCAGAGAAATTATTGAGGGAAGGCTTTGTCAAAATTTCAGGACTAAGATGAGAGGCATGAATTCAAGACAAGCTTAATGGGAAAATTCTATTCAGTACAAATATATTACAGTGCATTTCATATTTGCCCAGTGAATAAATGCACTTTGGGAGAGGGAAGACTAGCACCTCACGAGTACCCAGTCTCATCTGGAAGCTCTCCCTCACATCCCTGAGCATCCCAAGACCAGAGGCCGCCAACTACTGGGTGTGACTTTGGAAACAGAGACAGTCCCGTCTCCCACCCCCACCTTTCACATCTGCTCACTAATATTTCCACCATTAGTATCTTTTAGGACTAAAAATAAAATACCTGCATACACATAACTTCTCTTTCAAACGTACTAGGTTTTGGATGCTAAAAATCAGAGCAATGTGATAGGTTGGAAAATATGATGTCAGATCCTGTGCTGGTTATTTTCTGTTTGTCTCCCTAGATGGACTCTCTGCCCTTCCGTGGCCTCTCCTGTGCCCCAGGAGGCTGGCGACTGTCAGCAGCACCAGCAGGTTCCTTTGCTGAAACTCCTGCCGGCTCCCTGTCCCCTGACCGCTTGGCATTGGTGCTAGTAATATTCCCTGGTGCACCCATCGCTCGTCAGTTCTCTTTACTTGCCCACACCTCATTATACGGCTTCTTCATTTAATTCTCTTCAGTTAACTGTGATGGGGTCCTTCCCTACATTTACACTTTGGTAGGGGTAGCACGCTGAGCCTCTGAGCATGAGCGTAGCCATGGAGAGAAGAAGAGACCAGGAAAGAAGATTCTGGGTCTCCTATGACCTATCACAGAGCTGCAGGACTGCCCGTCTGCTCGGCTCCTCCTTTGCCTCATGCTTACACTGCCTAAGGGAAAGGCGGCCTCAGGGATCTGCTTTGAATTTATGGTTTAAAAAGTCTGAATTGATTTGTACGTTGCAATCTGTAATTCATAACCACTCCATCAATAGGTATTTCTTGTCTAAGCGTGTAAGTTAGCAGACTCATCACATGGAGGGAAACAAGAAACATACAGATGTCATCTGGGGTTGGGCACATAACAGAGTCTTCAAGGCTTCAGGAACAGCCACACGCTGTGCCCCAGGTACAGTAAGTTTACCGGAGGTTTCCTTTTGTGTTTAAACAATAAAGTAGTTGGTGGTCTGCTGGCTACGGCCTGTTATACATTCCTCGGTTTTATTAGGATAACCATAAGCCTCCAAGACCCGCCCTGATGTCAGTGGCAGGTTTTACAGAACTCTCACAAGTTTCTTCTTGTTGTGTTCGGGGTATATAAAGTGCGAGGCATAATAGGTAACAGGTTGGAAGACCAGTGGAGGGCCGATGAAAGTCCCAGTTCCTGATGTGAATATTTAATACCTCCTCATTACAGGAAAAGGTTGGCTACCAGATGCCTGTTACTGGCGGCTCCAGAGCCCACTAAATGTTTGAGTTACTCCGGAAGCACGAGTGTGTTCTGGCAGTTACCTCTTCCATTCACACAGGCTGGAGGTCAGGATATGGCCGGTTGATTTAGGAACGCTGGAGAGGAGCGTTTGCTGGAAACATCTCATCTGTTATTCAGCACCCAAGTAGCTAATTACTTTCAATATGGTGACTTCCCGAGGTGATAGAGCAGAGTAGGTTTAAAAAAATTTTTTTTAAATAAACTCAAAAGCATTGTGACAAATAGACACTTTGCACTGCCATGTTCATATTGCTAACACCCGGTTTCAGGATGTGCACTTATAGAGGCCCCTGAGATCCTCACCTGAGCTTGAACTACAGTTAATTGGCATGACAGTGACCTAGTTCTGCACTCCTGAGCTGAAAAACACCCTCACAATTTGTCAGGTTCTAGATGGTGTCATTTGTCCAGCTGTGTTTTGACCGCAGCTGGACTGGGAATCGAATCGTATCGCATTTCCATGGCACATGAAGTTTCATGACAGAAGGCTCATGTGGCAGTCTCATGCCTCAACTCCCAAAGGGCACGTAGGAGGAAAGAGTCTCTCACTCGCTGCTCAGCCTCCCACCACATGGCCTGCTGTCTTTCCCGGAGTGCTCCATGGCCCCAGGCTGACATAGGAAGATCTAGGCTGCACTGTGTGCTCCTGTTGCTACCCAGGTTGCCTGCATAAAGGAAGCTAATATTTCCAGGGCAGACACTTATGATAAAAACGCTTTCACCCAACATTTTAATATACAGGATTGCAGCTTTGAATTGGCCTTAAAAATCTGAATCCAAGGGGCAGCTGGGTGGCTCGGTCGGTTAAACGTCAGACTATTAGTTTCAGCTCAGGTCATGATCTCACAGCTCCTGAGTTCAAGTCCCATGTTGGGCTCTGCACAGTCAGTGCGGAGCCTGCTTGGGATTCTCTCTCTCCCCCTCTCTCTCTGCCCCTTTCTCTGCTCACCTCTTTCTCTCTCTCTCAAAATAAATAAATAAACTTAAAAGAAATCTGAATCCAAGAATTCCTCAACTATAGATAACAAATGATTGGAAATACTTTTGTCGTTTCCTTTCTTTAAAAACAATTCCAAAATGGAAATGGCTAGATGTTACTACCCTGCTTAAAACCCTGGCTTTCTAGTCCTCTTAAAATCAAATGCAAAAACCATTCACACAATCAATATGGCCAGGTTTGTTCTAGCCCTTTGCCTTATCTGAGTGTCTTCTTTCTTCCAAACTGTAGCCCCTCTGGCCGACTTTCGGTTTCTTGAATTCGCCATGCTTCAGGGTCTTTGCACATGCCATTCTCTACATCTGGAATACTTTCCTCTTTCTTCCCCTTCCCTCCTCCTTCAGATTTTAGCTTTAATATTATTTCTTCAGGGATGCCTTTCCAAACTCTAGCTTAAGTCCCTGATGACTTCATAGTCCCCTAGACTTCTCTGTTGAGCCTATTATCATTGGAAGTAATTAATTATTTGTATAGGTATTTACTCAATGTCTTATTCCCTTCTAGACCATAGATATCAGGAGATAATGGGACCTGTATTCTCAATGCCTAGTAGAGTAACTGGCATATAGATGAACGTCTAATTGTTGAATTATTTAAACAATGCGTGCTCATTACAAAATGAATTATAGATGTGCAGAAAAATTCAAAGAAAATCAAAATAATCTATTACCCTCCATTTCAGGGATAGCATCTTTTAATATTTGGGCGTGTTTCCTTATATCCTTTAAAAAAAACATACCTGGCATAGAGATAAGCATTACTTACTGAAAGGTGGAGACTACGGCCATTTAGAAAAGTCTTTTCAAAATGCAACAGGCTCCTGGTGTTCCAAACTGATGTCAGTAGAGGAGATTTTCGAGCAGAGATATCACCATTCATGGTCTATAAGGCTAGTGAGGGATTAAAATCTGGCTCCCAGGAGCAAGTTCCAGGGTCTTCCTAATATACTCCATGGTCACTCCAAGATTGTCTATTTAGACCCATTTAATAAAGGAACAGTCTCTTAAATACTTGGAAATATGTCACCTCACTGTTGAGTTTTTGTCGCTGCCACTGTCACTCTTCCCTTAATCCATAATATAGGGGATGTTTTTCAGAATTGTGGTGCCACGCTGCCAATTCCTAGCTCTTTTGCAAAGGGGAGGTGTCTGGAAACAGGCTGCAAACAACTGGATGATTCCTCATTCCTCGATAACGGTGTGACTTCCATGCCCCACGGGCCTAACACAGTTAATCACACAGAATCGGTTTCCGTCGGTGGGCTGGGTCCACAGAGCAGATACTGCTATTATCCCCATTTTAAGCTCGAGGATGACACAGAACTTGCCCATGGCCACACAACTAGTTGGTGGCTGAGTCAGGGTTAAAACCCAAGCCAGCCGGACTCCAAAGCCCAGACTCTGAGCCGCTATACCACAGTGCCCAAAGCAGCTCCCTGAAGATTCCCCCAAGGGGATCAGGAATAGGAATAGACTCCATAGAGCCTTGAATACCTCTAAGCTTATATATACATTTTGCGTGCCTGTGCTGATTTGTATTTTTTCTGGGGAGAAGTTTTCTATATTTCATCAGACTTGTTTGGAACAAGAAAAATAAAGACCCATCTGGATTAACAATTACACTAATATTTGTTGATTGGTTACCAAGTACTGTTCGAAGTGCTTCACATGTATTAAATAATCACAAAAGCCTTGTGGGAGAGGTACTGTTACCCTCATCTATGGTCAAAGAAACAGACACAGAGAGCTGTTACTTGCCAAGGTGGAGGGATTTCCTCCAGGCAGCTGCTCAAGCCTTTTATTTAACCACGGTGAACAGATGCCCCTTTGCAGGTATCTCAATGCCAATGTGGATTTCCCTCCTCTGAACTTGGGGTGCACCTTCCCGTCAATGTACACAATCCATGTAGGAGTTCTTCCTTCCTCTCCCTAAAAGCAGCTAATAAATCAAACTGGTGGTGGGACTTACAAGAGAGAATATCCTAGAATAGAAGAAGTAACTCTCCTTAGCAGGATTCATCGTATTAGTGACTCACGCCTTTGTAAAAACTATTTTAACAAGACCATAGGCCCTGTGGCATAGAATTCGAACACATCCCTAACAGAGGTGGGATTCTGAATTAGAAGGGGGCCCTTTGGGTGGAGGCAGGGCCAGCAAAGTGAACTGAAACAGGAGGGGATCCCAATGAAAACCACTGCATGTATGAGGGTGGTCAGAGCTTGCATACACATCTCTGTAATGCGTGCATGTGTGAATACACATTTGTACTATACTTACAGCCCTGCTACACATCTGGTTTGTGTATATCGATTAAGATGAATGCAGTTTGAATTATCGAATACTTTCTCTTCACCTTTAGAGATAATGAGATACAACCTAAATTGTTCCCAAATGGCTTTCAGGGATTAGTGCCTTTGAGGACTAAACACACTTCACAGCTTTTCCCTTTACAGATGGAAAAACAGAGGTAAGCGAGTCGGGCTACTTGTTCAGGGGATCCTAGGGGTTTTAGGATAAAACTAAGAAGAGAATTATGACTTTCTTCTCCCTGCTGAGGAATTAGCATTTTCCTGATTAAGTGACATTGAGACCAGAGACTGAAATAACAGAGTCTAAAAGATGAGAACTGAGTCTACCCCAGGGTCCAGATGAGGTGAAAGACAAAACAGGAAGCGTATGCGCTCACAACACAAAAGCTTGGCCGGCACCCGCGCTACCTCCGTGGTTTAAGCCGAGTGGGTGTGGAAGTGAGGCCTGGAAAATGCACCCTAGGTTGGCTTTGGAGAGGAAGATCGTGTACCTTTTTTTTTTCTGACTGTTCGAATTCTGGCAGATTCCTACTTGGAGACCCATTAAAATTCAGGAAGGAAAAAAGGAAAAATTTGAACTCGATTTCAAAGAAGAAAAAAGACAACAAACACACCCATTCTTGCAAAAATAAGATTCCGCCCCAAAAAACCTTTATGAAAAATGTTTTTGAGCTTTAAAAAACAGAAGGGGGTTGGAATGCGGATGGGGCGCAGGCCATGAAATGACTATTACATGTGGCGTGGCGACTGGCTCTCTTGCATGGGTGCCTTAGCCTTGTTTGATCCTCAGAGGGAAACGACCCAGTTTTCTCTCCCAGAAGAAGGAATAGAACCCAGTTCTGTCAATGGGCTAGAGCCCACTGCGTGTTCATGTGGTTAGGCGGAGTGTGGGGAACAATTTGTTCTCATTCCCTGCCTCGACAGGAGAGCCTCTCACTCTGGAAGTTTCCTGTCCAACCCACCCTCCAGTGCAATCAACTGTCCCAGCCAAATCCTTCCTTCAGTCTCAGATTTCAGTTATATAAACTGTTCTAATCAAACAAACTCCTTCCAATTCAGAACAGGGTAAAATAGCCATTGACACAAACAGCTAGTGGCTTATGTAACTAGAGCCCAGTACACAAATCATGAGAAATCTGCTCACTCATCCAGGTGCCTCAGGTGCGTGTGGCAGGCAGATCCTCCAGCTTCGTCTCAGTGACTAAGGTGGGACTCTCTTCAGGGGGCTTTCTTTTACCCCAGGAAGTCTGTCCTTCTTACAGTCTCTCTTCAGGTTAAGGTGGTCCATTGTCTGAAGCACCCTATCCACCCACCCCACGCATATTCTCGTTCTTTATAGAAAATGGATTTTGCATTTTTTATATCAGAGTTTTATTTGATGGGTTTTCTCTCCTGGTGGTATGACTTATTTCTTTTTTATTATTATTTTTAAATTAAAATATTTTTTAATATTTATTTATTTTTGAGGGAGAGACAGCATGTGAGTGGGAGAGGGGCAGAGAGAGAGGGAGACACAGAATCTGAAGCAGACTCCAGGCTCCCAGCTGTCAGCAGAGAGCCCGACGTGGGGTATGAAACCATGAACCATGAGATCATGACCTGAGCCAAAGTCAGATGTTTAACTGACTGAGCCACCCAGGAGCCCTAGTATGACTTTTTCTAATGGCACAAGCCACACACATTCAGAATTTTAAAATTTGAAAGATTAAGAAAAATCAGAAAATTAAATGCTCCTGTAATTCCACTCCTTAGAGATGGTCACTTTGAACATTTTGCATATATCCTTCCAGTCTTTTTTCTATGCATATCATGTGTACACACACACACACACACACACACACACAGTATATATACATATACACATATTAAAGATGCACATGTGTATACTACTTAAATAAATAGTACATCGTGACTGTACTGAGCATTCTGTTTTGAAATCTGCTTTTCTTTTTTTTTTTTTTAACTCAATGTCATCATCACCTTCACAGACCCCATCTTCACTCTCAGTTTTAGGATTTGCTAGGACTGTGCCTTTATCTTTCTTCCACTGGTTACCCTGATCAGAGCCCTATAAGGCTGGTGTCACCATCCTCACATAGCAGCTGAAATGGAAGATCTCTGAAGTCTGTGGTCTTAAGCACAGCCTTATACTCACTGCTTTTAAATACTTCTCTAAGAAAGGTTTTCAGTGGCTGTTTGGTATTCCGATTCTATTCTATTCAACTCGTCCCCCATTTCAGACTATTTAGATAATTTCCATTTGAGGAGCTTTATACTACTATGCACATTGTATAAGTTCCTAGCAATGGAATTTCTGGGTCAAGGATATGTCCATTTTGATGGCTTTGTACTGCCAAATTGCTTTCTAGAAAGGTGAAATGAATTTTCCCTCCCACCAGCGACTGTCCAATACCCTAACCAAAGTCATTTAATAGTTTTTTTAAGTGATTTAAAATGAAAGAAATCTTTCTCAAACTGTTTTCCTTAGGAAAATAAAATACATATAGAAAATATTTGATGATCCGCCTATTTTCTCATTTATTGCTCTAAAACTTCCAGAAAAGAATCTTGGGAAGACTAAAATACAACTACTAGTTCTTCCTGGACTGATGTGACGGATTCACCTTCAATCCCCAAAATAAAACCCCTATTTTCCCCCTTTCCATTTCCTCCTGCCCTGCAATCTCCACCTTCAGCTTCTGACGGCCAGTCTTCCAAGGACTGTGGGAAGAGGTGGCCTCCAGCACAGCAGCAGAAGTGGGCTTGCTAGTGGGGGAACAAAGGTGCTCAGATTCCATGCTGTCAGCAAAAAGCTCCTATAAACAGAGTGCAATACATTAAGCCCTTGCTGTTAATATGTTGTCTAGACTTGAAAAGATTGCTTTTCTCTCTGCCGTCTAAGTTTCGACTCTTGACCTTGTGTTTTGTCCTTGTGTCTGTACTGGACTCAAGCATTTCTTCTCTCCTGGAAGTCCAATAGTGGAATTACTCACCACCTGAGCTACCGCAGCGACTGAGTGCAGACGTGATTCTCGCCACTTCTCCACTAGGAAATGGATGATGAACTTCCCAACACCTGACCCGTGAGGCAGAAAAAGCAGGGAGTCCCCCCCCTCCTTCTGGCTCAGGGTAAAATGATACTCCCCGCAGAAATTAGAGCAGACAACCCCTTGTTGGCTGAAGCTGGAATCCTGGAAGGTATTTGAAGGAGGGTTAAGAAGAAGAGTCTGTGAGCACCACAGTCAGGGATAGAAACAAGCTGTTGGCAAAGTGATTGCCAGGCCTTATTTCGGAATAAGTTTTGCTCAGAGATGATTCTTCTTCCCCTCCTCATTACCAGGGTTCTCAGACCCTTGTGCTAACATCTGGCTGCTTAAGTCCTGCTCCCACACATAATATTTATTAAGCACTTGCTAAATGTCAAGCACTATCCTAAAAATGTTCTCATCTATTTCTCATGGCTGCACTTTTCTGAAGGAGGGACTTCTTATCATCCTGTTGTACAAATGAAGAAATGGAAGCAGAGAGAAGTTATAGAACCTGAAGGTCATAGAGTGACAGCAAGTAGTCTGACTCAGAATCACATGATTCACCACTATTCTATACTGCCTATCAATCTAATTTTTTTTGTTCTAGATTTTTCTTCTCTGTTATCAAAATTAAAAAAAAACATCACTGTTCTCTCATTCCAGCTAGGCCTTGCTGAGGTGGTTAAGTCAATCTGACAAATAAATTTAGTCAGCTAATGGCTGATTATGGACCAATGTTACCCACCTCAGTAAATATACAGTTCACTAGAACTTTCACTGTGCCACTCGTGGTGACTTACAAAGAAGCCTGAGAAAGATGTTGGGGACAGTGGCAATAGGATGGGGTAGGGTGTAGTGGGTGTAGAATATTCTCGGGTAAGGGAGCCCTTCCTATTATTAGCCAATGGCTCATTCAGCATACAGGACAAGCCTTGGATATAGTATTTAGCCTTTACTGAGAATGACCAAAAGCTCAGATGTTTGCCCACATGATTAAGAGAACCCAGAATCTAACTCAGAAGTTTTAGAGATGACCATTGTCTGCCAACAACCGCCAAACACCATGCTTTGTGGGAACCACATAATCTCACAGTCTATCCACAACATCCAGTTTTCTGGCACATTTTTGTGATTAAGGAAAGCAAAAAAGAGTATGACATGGCTGCCCCACACAAATCTATCTTTCACCCTAATGCGGTATAAACCGATTGAAATATCACAGACTCACATCAACTTGTCACATCCTTTTTATTAAACTGTCCCACAACATCCCACAAATACCTTTCCTCTCCTGACTCTCTTTGGGGCAAGGGCACTCATGGAAGAGAAAAGATGACTTGCTGAAGGGTGTGGCCAAGGAATAATATAATCTTTGGCTTGAAGATGTATATTTTGGTCTTGGGCAAATGTATTTAAAAGATTTTAATGAGTCATGAAGGTAGTGCTGACACTTGGGATAATATTTTTCAGCTCTTTAGGATGAATAACTAACACAGCCTGGCTCAGGGTGGAAGCCAATAAATGCTTGTTAGTTGAAAGAGTGAGTGAGTACTGAGAACTTAACATTGTATGTAGAATTCACCACAGTTGAGACTGTGCTATAACAGAGGTGAATCTTTAGCAATGCCTTGAAAGAGCTGCCAGATTTGGGTAAAATTCCAGGTGTCTAGAATCTAATTTTCATTTTATCAGTCAGTCCTACAAACCGTATCAGTTGACCTAGGTATTCTGCTTCTCATTCAAAACATCCCACTCTTGAAATTATATTTATTTATTTCAAAAACATTGATAGTTTTTCCTCACAGTAGGTTGTTTTGATTTATTTTTGCGAGATGAATTTTAAAAAGAGGACACTGTTTAGGATATGTCTGCAGTACCAGCCGATGATACCTGCCCATAGGCAGGTAGAGTGTCTCTCTCAGAACCTTGGAAAGCTTGTGAATGTTGTATACCGTGCCCCAGGCTCCTTGCCCTGTGATGCTTTCACAGGGGACAGAGGGGAATTTTGTGCTCTGGTGTCTTTATGTCACACCACCTCTGGCATCAAGAGCTGCTCATCTTAAGTCCACTTCGTCTAGGTTACAAAGCGTTTAGCCAGACGTTCTGCTGGGGCCTCGAGCCATTCTCCCCACTTGGCAGGTGGCAATTCTGAAGTCTGAGGAGGCAAACATGAATTTCCCAAGCCTACAGTGTGGAAGGCAGTGGTAAAACAGTGATAGGTTCAAAGATTTTTATTTCCCAGCAGGAAGCCCCAGAGCTAGAACTACAAAGCACACACGCAATGATAAGCCCATGTGCATGTTTTCCCTGCGAATACTGACCATCCCATGAGCCACACATTCTTTTTCAGGACTCAGATCAAAACAAAATCCAATGCAAAGCCTCCACAAATTAATGGAGAGAGCATTTTCCTAGTGCATACAGCACTATAGTATTACCTCTTGTAAAAGTTGGCTTGATGCAGGGGGTCTTTATAAAAGCATGATTAAATGACAGAGTAAAAGTCCAGTAATCTGGTTAGCGTATGCAGTGCTTCTAAAAATGTGCGAGTCCTGTCAGGAGGTGAGATCCCGCTGAGAAAGTCTGATTTTAGAGCCTCCACTCAGAGGAACAGTCTTCGCACAAGGTTTGGTGCTCCTAAGGAGCCTGCCAATTTACCAGACACAGATTAAGAAACACCACAGGCCCTCTGGAGTGTGGCTGCACTTGGGGACTTGCCTCCCAAGAGAAAAATGTAAAAAAGTGGGTAAAGATAACTTCACAGTAGAGAAACCTGGCAGACACTATCTCGGCCAGGTGATCAAGGTCAACACCATGAGTCGTTAAGTCATGGTAGCCACATGTACTTGCTCATATGACGTGATGACAATAGCAGCATACCTCCCAGTCTCATCATGAGAAAAACATCCGTCAAACCCCAACTGTGAGACGTTCTACAAAATACCCAACCCAGCATTCCTCCAAACTGTCAAAGTCATCAAAAACATGAGAAATCTGTGAAACTGTCACAGCCAAGAGGAGATGTAGAAGACATGATGACGAATGCAGTATCTTGGATGGAATCCTGGACCAGAGAAAAGGACAATGAGTGGGAAACTAGTGAAAGATGAATAAAGTGTGGAGTTCAGTTAATAGAAATGTGCCAATGTTCATTTCTCAGTTATGATGAATGTACCGTGTACGAAGTATATGAGAACTTTTGGCATTATCTTTGCAATGTTTCTGTAAATCTGAAACTATTCTAAAATAAAAAGTTTATTTAAAAAAACAGGTGGAAAGTGAAAATAAAAAAAGGGCACTGAAAGGATATATAAGAAACAAATAAAAGTGGTTATACATAGAGGTGGGTGCACACGGTCAGGAGTGGGAGTTACATTTCTCAGTGGCTTTTTTATCCCATTTTGATTTATGAACCATGTGCATGTATTTACTAGCTTGAAAAAAAAAGACACACTCTATGTCTGCAGTCTGCTTAAACATATTGAATGCAAATAACAATGACAAAGATTAAGCTTACTAGGCAAAATGTTAATTTTTAAAAAAAAAAGTATAGCTGGTGTACTAAATGAGGGCCAGACATGTGGGTATAAGGTTGCCAGTTGCAAATGCACTCCCCCACAAGGCACTGTTTGTGGCTGCCCGTCTGGACTGTTGGATGGTGAGTGTGAAGTTTTGAAAAAGCAATTTGGCTCTGAAGGGCCTCCAGGGGGTTAGCTCTTTTGCAAACCTCTGGCCCTTCCTTCTGGGTGCTGACTTTCCATGACTGTTTATGACAGGCTGCGCCTCTCATTCGCTCTGCTGCATAGATACTGTGTCAGACAGGAAGGGTAAGGTTGTATATTATAGATCTGAGTCCTAATAAATAAATTCAGAGGCAGATATCATGCTATATAATGGAGTGTGGGAAAAGAGCAATAAAGATCAGGCAACAGAGTCTTCCCAGGAGGCTGGGAAGGAGGGCAGGAGTTGCAGAGAAGCTGAACGTGGGCCAAATGGTAGGAGCCAGAGATGAAGTTGTAGGCTGCAGGCAGTGGAAATTGTGCTAAGCTCATCTCAGCTGGGATCTCAAAGGCAAGACACTCTAGACTGCCTAAGAGCTAAAGAAATGGGTCACAGGGAAACACGGTCACTATGTTTTAAACCCAAACCAAAAGTCAAACCTTTAACCCACACCACCCTACTTCTTGTTCCTTTGATATCAGCCATTTTATAGGGCTTGATGGTGGAAGGTGTCTAGAATCTAAAGATTGAAACCATTTTTTTCTTTCTGTGTATAAAGTCTCCCTGGTTTTGTAAGGATTCCTTCTCCTTCCATCTGGATCCCTTCCTGTGTTGAAACTCCTTAAGTGGGTAAGACAAAATAATCTCCCACTTCTAAATGCCTATGGAATATCTTTGTTTAAAGGGAACTGAGTTTCAGAGCTCATATCCCCGAGGATGATCTCAGAAGATTAATTTGGACTGGTTGGTGCAAAATTTAAAAAAAAAATGAGCATCACTGGCTCAGTTTTAAAAGCTAAGGAAAAAAACACATGCAAGTGTGTCCTAACAGCCTGAAAATACCTCCCAGGCATTCCAGGTCTCCTAAATGTTATGGGTGTGAAATTGGCCACTGGGAATAAAATGTGGAAGCAGGAATAGATCAATTAGCTAAACCTTTGAGGTTCAAATTTCATGAGCTCATGAGAGTACTTTGGTCTTCTGAGAAGACCGAATATATGCAAGAGGCTGAAAGCTTTTTGTCCATGCAGAGTTTATTTTCTCAAACACTGCTTATCCGTTGCAAAACTAACAGCCTTTGCTGAAAGACCATCTCATGAAACATTTCAGGTAGGAGCAGAATATTTTATGCAGTCACAGCTCCCCATGAGGAAATCTAGCCGAAGCTCAAATGATTCACACACAAAAAAGTTCACAGAGTTGTTCATGTCTGAACTCAAAATTCTCGGGAGACATATTAGCTTGTTTGATAAACCAGAAAGAACAGTGTTTTTGTGCAAGTATTTTTAATACAGGAAATATGAGTCTAGTCTGTATCTCTCCAAGTCCATGTGGATGAGTGGGTTTTGAAGCAAAATGCCATTTACTGTCTTAAAACATGGTGAAAAGAAATACTCATGAGGTTCCTACCCATGAAAATGCTTCTCTGATCGGTACTGTGCTGAATACACACAAAAATGCAGTCTAATAAGGATGGCAGAACTAAAGCGAGATGCTAAGCAACGGAGAGCCATTTCCAAGACAGTCCCCTGTGAAAATCTTTTTCAATTGTCTTGGATACACAATTTAATCAGAGCACAACACCACACATCATCAAATTGCGTAGCAAAGAGCTCTGCCTGTGGGGAGACTCAGAACTAGTCTGACAACTTTTCTGAGATTAGAGAAGGAGAAAATATCACCTTACGGAATCCACTTTTCAGAAGGCAGCATCAGCACGTTGTTGGGACCAAGGCAAGACCAGGCAGTGCTGGGAGCACTTTGGGCGGCCTCCTCCTCCCATCTTAGACTCCAGAGAACTCTTAGCTAATAAGGGCAGGGCCCAGAAGACAATCTCTGTGGACCAGTTGGATTGTAAATATTCTCCCAAGCTACCTTTTAGCAAAAAGTCACCCAGGGAATTAGGAACCGGAAATCCCTTCTTCTCCCAACGGGTGGATGTCTTAGAAAATGATCCTAGGGGCGCCTGGGTGGCTTAGTCGGTTAAGCGTCCGACTTTCGCTCAGGTCATGATCTCGCGGTTCGTGGGTTCGAGCCCCGCGTCGGGCTCTGTGCTGACTGCCAGCTCAGAGCCTGGAGCCTGTTTCAGTTTTTGTTTCTCTCTCTCTCTCTGTCCCTCCCCTGCTCACGCTGTCTCTCTCTCTCTCTCTCTCTCTCTCTCTCTCTCTCCTAGAAATAAATAAAAAAAAAAAAAAAGAAAAAGAAAAGAAAATGATCCTAAAAAGCTTCAGCAAGAAGGAAGAGGAGAGGACTCAAAAGGTCTGGTTTGGAGGAAGGACGCCGCCCTCCACAAAAGCAAGAAGGAGGGAAACTGCTGCAGCGGCCACTGTGAGGCAGGCAGTGAGGTTCTCCAATGAACATCCCTAACCCTGGAGACAGAATCAACCTGGGAGGAATATGGGCGGCGGCTCAGATAGGTGGCACTCTAACACCCCTCCATTCTTCTCTAAGAGAGCCAGGGAGAGGAGAATGGCAGGCAGACATGTTGGGGAGGTGCAATGTGCCAAAGTTTTCCTGAGCTGCAGATGAGGGCAAATAGAAAGAGAGACTTACGACAATAATAAAAACTTTAAAAGCAGAGCTAATCATGACAGTATCTAACATCCAAACACAATCCCAGTGGTTTTGTCTAAACTTGTGGCTAATAGTGTTAATTTAATGGAAAATCCCTAGAAAAGTAAGCATCCACAAAGACAAGTTCTAGGAAATAAATGTCTCCGGTCCATTAGGGGTCTGGAAGCCGGGTTTCTCTCATTCTTGGTAACTGGTGACTTTTTCAGCTGCTGCTGGACCCACACCTTTTCTTTGCCCCCACACTATTTTCCTTCATTTCTAAAAGCCTCACCTTTGTCCTACATTTAAAGCTCAAGATCCATTTTTTAAAAAAATGACCTGCCACTAGGCATGTAATTTTTATAAATGTCTGCCCAACACTAACAGCACCACGTAATAAGATTCAAATCCCCAAAGCAACATTATTCTGCCAACCCTTCCTTTTCCCCCAGACTTACCAGAGTGTGGGATGTCTGCCAGGGAAATACAATAAAATGTGGGAACAGAAATAAATAAAAATAAATTTTTAATTCTGTATTTTTGCCTGCTTTGTTTTCCTTTTTAATTTTAATCCTTTTCTTTCCCGCCTTTTCTCATACCACTGTAGTATTTCTACCTAACGGTTTTGCCTCCTGTGTTGATGATGCTAAAATAGCTACCCTTTCCTTACGGATTTTCCAGGCAAGTGGGTGGCCTGCACCACCTGAACAATTTCCTCTCTTGCCTTGTCTTATAGATCTTCTGTGTAGTTCATTCTTCCCAGTCAGGCTCTTCTTTGTCTTTTGTGTTCTGCACCACAACTCTTTTGGCTCCCTTGTTGTTGGCTTTTGCAAATCTTACCTGTTCTGTCACCCTCACAGCATCAGCTTCTGGCCGCTGTTTGTACCGCCTCCCCCATTACTTGTTGCATTTCTTGAGAAATCTCTTTAATCTTCAAATGTCTGGCCCTTTTCAGGGTGTCCTCTTCCTTTACTCAATCTAATAAGCTTTGAGTATGGTTTTCTCCCTCCTATGGAGTCCACTCACTAGATCTCTGTCTGGGGAAGATCAAAAAAGCTTCCGTCTTGGGTGAACACCTCCTAGTAGGACTCTGCCTTCTGACAGAGGTGGCATTCTTAGAGGGGAACAATCAGGAGCATTCATTGTTGGCACAGCCATTTTGAGGGGCAGGGGTCTGTGTGACAGGAAGTTGGAGTTTGCTGTAAGACTAATTTGGTTTAGGAGAAAAGAGGGACAATAGGAGGCCAAGGACTGTGCTTTCTAGGGGTTCTCCAGGACCACAGCAGCATCTCCGACCACTAACCACTGAGCTAAAAAATACAGATGTCCTTGCACCAGTACATTGCTTATTCCACAAGCCCTCCCAATGAATAAACTCAGGTGGCAGCCTCTCCAGTCTTACATAGTAAATCTATCCTAACATCACCTCCTCCCTGAGTCTCCTGACCCCTTTTTCAATCTTAAGACAAAGTAGCTCTGGCATCCCTACCTCATGAGCCATTTTTATGTGGGCCTCAGAAAACAATGACAAACATGACCTATAAAGAAGCTTTGTTATAAAGTTGACAAGTATGACACAATTCTCTCCGTTGTTCTAATTAGAGGAGGTTGTAGCAATTCAAATGTTCATTTTGTATGTTTCTATTTTTTATTTCATTATGGGTATTAATTCTTTTGAGTGACATCAAGTAATACAACTGGTTGAGTAATAAATGAGATACAGCAGGGATCCATATGATAAACATTTTAAGCCTCTGGGATGGTGGTTTATAGGCAGCAACTTCTCTGCTTACTCATGAGGCCAACCCTAACTCCTCATCTAGGAAGGAGGGACAGGAAACTGGTGTTAAGGAGGAATTGTGGACCAAAAGAAACAGAAATGACCCAAGGTTTTCAGATGGAGCCTTACAGAAGCTTACTGCCCTTGCCTCAGTGGAAGGGAGGTAACAGGAAGCACATCATGGCTCCTCTACTCCCGGAGCACCAATAACATTATGGTTGCCATGCAATATTTGGGATATTTACTAAAATATTATTTGTCATTTATCTGAAATTTAAACTTAACTGAGCATCCTCTATTTTATCTGGCAACTCTAATAGTACACGACCACCACATGGCTATGGAGGTCCAAGGACAGCTATCCATCTGCTCTTGATAACTGATAACACACCTATGAGATTTTCAAATTCCTTCTCAGTTCCAAAGCAAAAGGAGGTTTGTGAAGTCCAATTTCAGGTCATTTCCAGACTCAGTTTGGACTGTTTACTTCAGGGACACTGATTAAGTCATATATTACAAGGAAGCCTCCCATTGCCCCTAATTCAAAACAGCTGAGCCAGCTTCTCCTGCCAGCCAAGCATCATGGTGAAAGCCTTGGGGCGGGGGGGGGGGGGAACTGTGCTTGGGAAGAGGGGGAGGGCAATGGGGGGGGACAGGGTTAATATTAAGTGAGGACATGTCTTAATGCTCTTGTGGAAATGCTCTTTATGGAGCATCGGGTTACAAAGCCACAGTTAGGTGGGGGGTGAGGAGGAATGGAGTGTAAGGGGGCACTGGAGAAATCACTGCAACATTTGAGGATCAAAGAATCCAGCCTGTCAAGTGCTATGATATTTTTTTCGATGAGGAAACAAGCTCACATTTTCCCCCTGAGGGCTCAGAGACAAAAGTCAAGGTTCAACTAAAAATTTTTAAGACTTTTTTTTTAAGCCACAAATTATGTCTGTATATGTTTTGCTTCCACTCTTGCTTTTTTCTCCTTTGGAATTATGGTGGGTGGGTGGGTGGGGGGAACAGGAGAACACTGTATTTTGAAGCTACCCTGATAACCACCAGTCCGGTGAATTTTTTGGAATGTAAAAAGGCATTCATTTGGTGCCCATAATTCTGGCAAATGTGTTCATTTACTTAACAAAGCTTATCATTCCAACAGTGAGGGATGTTTTACCTAAATCTACAAGGTGATGAAGGGCTGGCGATGGGCATGCACGTTGCTCAGCCATGCTTCCTGTTTCGTGTTTGTTTGTTTTTCTTCCCTGAAGGATGTCTGCACTGCAGAAGGTTGAAGAAGACAGTCTGGGGTTTGAGGATGAGGGGAGAGGACGAAAGAGACCAGACAGATGGGAAGATGATGGTGATGAGTGAGGTAGATGCATTTTCCCTCCCTTTAGCAAATATTTCAACATTTGCTTTTTGGAGAGAATCCAGCCTGTTTTAACTTCATTTTCCAGTAGATAATGCTTCTATGAGTTCGATGGAACTAGAGAACAGAAATGAAAGAGAGCAAGGTAAGCATGCAGAGAACTGAAACGTCCCGGTTCAGAATAGTTCCACATTCATGTCTGTTGACCATAAACATAACGTTAGTTATGCCAGAGAAATGGATGGGAGATAGAAATCAAAATTCAATCTTCATATGGCTCCAAGGCAGACCCTATATTTGCCTTTGCATGAGGTTTATAGTATCTGTTCTAGCTTGATTAAAGTTTGGAAACTTATAAAACAGGGCTTCTTTTAAAAAGTAGAAAAGGGTTTTTCAAAGAAGTTTCTTATCAAAGATCCTAGCAGAGACCTGAGTCAGCTCTGTAAATGTGGAGTGCATATCTGTGATCACAGTACAAGAGCCATGTTTTTGTTCCTTTAAATGCCAAAATTACCTTCTCCCCATGCCTACCCACAAGACTTTCCCATGCCCATCAGGAAGATTCTAGTAGAATTATCATTAGTTAGTGGCAAGAGAGAAGGGGATGATGTTCCTGTTGTGGTCGAGATGACATTGTGGCGAGGTCAGGAAGACATGTGAAAGCAGTAAGTGGAGAAGCTGAACTAGGAAGACCCCAGAATGCTTCTCCAAGTGCTAATGGGAATTCAAAAGATGGACTCAGCACCATTCCATCCTCTACAATGCAGTGAGGTTCTTTTTCTTTCTTTAAAATGAGTTACAGCTGTACAATTCACTTTTGGTAAAGGTCACAAACCTTAAGTGTACAGCTTGATGAATTTTTACAAATGCATGTGTCCAGGTACCACCACTGGATTAAGGGTCTGCAGTTCCTGAAAGAAGCATCCCCAACCACAACATTCCACTTGGAACAGTTTCAGGCCTTTAAAGCCAGAATAACTTTCATACTTAGCCTGGCCGCAAGTCTTTCCCATGGAGAAACAGCTATATAAAATGAATTATGATTTTTAAAAATTATCTTAATTTTGTAACACAAGGCTACACAAAATAACTGAAAGCTTTCATTTTCACCATTGAGCCTCCTCAAACCATCCGTGATAACATCTCAAGAACCCTTTGGCAGTCTATCTTCTTTTAAGCCTGGAAAGCAGCTTTCCATGTGAGAGTGTAAACCTGAATTAGGAGCTTGGAGAAGTAAAGGCAGAATTTGCTTGGCTCTCCATCCTTCAGAAGAAGGAAATGTCTCCTGCTTATCACTGCTTCTTATTTGTTTGGGAACCCTTAATTTGTCTATTTTTTTAAATCTCTAGGTTTCTTGTCAACCTGAAAACAAAAGGTACCGAGGATTTAGATCACAAAATAAATGTGGAGAGAAAGAGCCTAGAAATGCTTCCAATCCTGAGCCGTACATTTTATTGGCCAGCAGAGTGTGCAAAATCTGCCAAGAACATGCTGCCATGACCTTGGACAGAATAGACTGCATAGTCCCAGAGGCCTTGGTGGTTCTCTCAGATGTCTCTTAAAACCTGTACCAATCCTGAGTAGCATTCTCAATTCTAGAATGGCCTAAAGGTCCCCTATGTCACACAAAACTGATCACAGTTTGAGGAACAGAATATGAATTTAGAATATCTCCCAAAGCTTTGCTGCTAAATGGAAAGTAGAACATAACTGAAACAGAATTATACTCTTTTATTGAAAATGGCAAGCCCCCAAAGGGAGGCAAACCTTAGCACAGAAGCTTTGATAAATCAAACAATTAAATGACAAGCACTTATTAAATACTTTTTGTTCTTAAAATTCACACGGGAAGAAATAGAAAACCTGAACAGACCCATAACGAGTGAAGAAATCGAATCAGTGATCAAAAATCTCCCAACAAATAAGAGCCCTGGACCTGATGGTTTTCCTGGGGAATTCTACCAGACATTTAAAACAGAATTAATCCCAATTCTTCTCAAGCTATTCCAAAAAATAGAAGTCGAAGGAAAACTCCCGGACTCATTTTATGAAGCCAGCATCACTCTGATTCCCAAGCTAGACAGAGATCCAGCAAAAAAAGAGAACTACAGGCCAATATCCTTGATGAATACGGATGCAAAAATTCTCAACAAGATCCTTGCAAATCGAATCCAGCAGCATTTCAAAAGAATCATCCACCAAGATCAAGTGGGATTCATTCCTGGGTTACAGGGCTGGTTCAACATTCGCAAATCAATCAATGTGATACATCATATCAATAAAAGAAAAGATAAAAACCATATGATCTTGTCAATAGATGCAGAAAAAGCATTTGACAAAATACAGCATCCCTTCTTAATAAAGACTCTCGAGAAAGTTGGGATAGAAGGAACCTACTTAAACATCATCAAAGCCATCTATGAGAAGCCTTCAGCTAACATCATCCTCAACGGGGAAAAACTGAGAGCTTTCCCCCTGAGATCAGGAACACGACAGGGATGTCCACTCTCACCACTGTTGTTTAACATAGTGCTGGAAGTCCTAGCATCAGCCATCAGACAACAAAAGGAAATCAAAGGCATCAGAATTGGCAAAGAGGAAGTCAAACTTTCACTCTTCGCAGATGACATGATACTCTACATCGAAAACCCGACAGACTCCACCAGAAGCCTACTTGAACTGATCCAAGAATTCAGCCAAGTTGCAGGGTACAAAATCAACGTACAGAAATCGGTTGCATTTTTATACACCAATGATGAAGCAACAGAAAGAGAAATCAAGAAACTGATCTCATTCACAATTGCACAAAAAACCATAAAATACCTCGGAATAAACCTAACCAAGGATACAAGAGATCTGTATGATGAAAACTATAGAAAACTTATGAAGGAAATTGAAGAAGACACAAAGAAATGGAAAAACATTCCATGTTCGTGGATAGGAAGAATAAATATAGTTAAGATGTCATTACTACCTAAAGCACTCTACACATTCAATGCAATTCCCATCAAAATTGCACCAGCATACTTCTCAAAACTAGAACAAACTATCCAAAAATTTGTATGGAACCACAAAAGACCCCGAATAGCCAAAGTAATACTGAAAAATAAAACCAAAACGGGAGGGATCACCATCCCAGACTTTAGCCTCTACTACAAAGCTGTCATCATCAAGACAGTATGGTATTGGCACAAAAACAGACCCATAGACCAATGGAACAGAATTGAGAACTCAGAAGTGAACCCAAAAGTATACAGCCAACTGATCTTTGACAAAGCAGGAAAGAATATCCAATGGAAAAAAGACAGCCTTTTTAACAGATGGTGCTGGGAGAATTGGACAGCAACATGCAGAAGAATGAAACTAGATCATTTTCTCACACCATGCACAAAAATCAACTCAAAATGGATAAAGGACCTGAACGTGAGACAGGAAACCATCAACACCCTAGAGGAGAAAGCAGGAAACAACCTCCTTGACCTCCACCACAGCAACTTCTTACTTGACACATCCCCAAAAGCAAGGGAATCGAGAGCAAAAATAAACTGTTGGGACCTCATCAAGATTAAAAGCTTCTGCACAGCCAAGGAAACAACCCACAAAATTAATAGGTAACCAATGGAATGGGAAAAGATAGTTGCAAATGACATATCAGATAAAGGGTTAATATCCAGAATCTATAAGGAACTCACCAAACTACACGCCCAAAAAACAAACAACCCAGTGAAGAAATGGGCAGAAGACATGAAGAGACACTTCTCCAAAGAGGACATCCAGATGGCCAACAGACACATGAAACGATGCTCAGCATCCCTCCTCATCAGGGAAATACAAATCAAAACCACACTGAGATACCACCTCACGCCAGTCAGAGTGGCTAAAATGAGCAAATCAGAGAACTCTAGATGCTGGCGAGGATGTGGAGAAACGGGCACCCTCCTACACTGTTGGTGGGAATGTAAACTGGTACAGCGCCTCTGGAAAACAGTGTGGAGGTTCCTCAGGAAACTAACAATAGAACTCCCCTAGGACCCAGCAATAACACTGCTAGGAATTTACCCAAGGGATACAGAAATGCTGAGGCATAGGAGCACATGGACCCCAATGTTCATAGCAGCACTCTCCACAATAGCCAAAACATGGAAAGAGCCTAAGTGTCCATCAACAGATGAATGGATCAAGAAGATGTGGTTTATCTATACCATGGAATACTACATGGCAATGAGAAAGAATGAAATCTGGCCATGTGTAGCAACAGGGATGGACCTTGAGGGTGTTATGCTGAGCGAAATAAGTCAGGCAGAGGACAAATATCATATGTTTGCACGTATAGGAGGATTAGGAGGAACTTGACGGAGGAACAAGGGGGAGAAGAAGGGCGGAAATGGTGGGGGAAAGGGAGAGAGGCAAACCATGAGAGACTCTTGAATGCTGACAAAAACTGAGGACTGATGGACGTGGGGGGGGGGACGGGCATGGAGGAGGCACTTGTGGGGATGAGCACTGAGTGTTATGTGGAAACTAATTTGACAATAAACTATTTGTAAAAAAAATAAATAAATAAAATAAATACTTTTTGTTCTTAAATATGCTTATCTAATAGATTTCATAAATATTTATTGAACATCTGTATTAGTTAGGATTCTCCAGAGAAACGGAACCAGTAGGATATATTTATATAGAGAGAGAAAGATTTATTTTCAAGAATTGGCTCACACAATTGTGGTGATAGTAAATCTGAACTCTACCAGGCAAGCTGGCAGTATGGGAATTTAGGTAAGAACCGATGTTGTGATTCTGAGTCTGAAATCCAAAGGACAAGCCAGCAGGCTGGAAATTCAGGCAGGGTTTTTATGTTGCAGTCTTGAGGCCAAATTTCTTCTTCCCTGGGAATCCTTGATCTTTTGCTCTTAGGGACTCTAACTGATTGATAAGGCCCACCCACATTATGGAGGGCAAACTGTTCTAGTTAAAGTCTATTTATTGTGGGGCACCTGGATGGCTCAGTCAGTTAAGCGTCCAGCTTTAGCTCAGGTCATGATCTCACGGTTTATGGGTTAGAGCTCTCCATTGGGCTCTGTGCTGACAGCTCAGAGCCTGGAGCCTGCTTCCAATTCTGTGTCTCCCTCTCTCTCTGACCCTCCTCTGCTCATATTGCCTCTCTGTCTCTCTCAAAAATAAATAAAGCATTTAAAAAATTAAAAAAAATAAAGTCTATTTATTGTAAATGGGAATCACATCTTCAAAAATACCTTAACAGCAACATCTAGACAGGTGTTGGACCAAACGACCTGTCACTATAGCTATGTGAAAGTGACACATAAAATTAACTATCACGGCATCTAATTGTTTAAGTACTGTGTTAGGGACCATGGATGATATTGATAGAAGACAGACACAAAAGCTGATAAGAAAGCATTTTCCCTCAAGGAGTTTAAACCTAGTAATATAGAGTATATACAAATGCCTTTCTTCCCTTTCCAGAAATATTGTCAACCAGATAGTCTGAAAAGCCCTTCTGATGAAGTATGAAAATAATTGTGATTTAAACAATGATTTTAAATTATTTCCTAAACTAAGGATACCTGGATGGCTCAGTGTGTTAAGCATCTGACACTTGATGACACTTGGCTCAGGTCATGATTTCACAGTCATGAGATTGAGCCCTGTATCAGATTTTGTACTGAGCATGGAGCCTGCTTAAGATTCTATCTCTCCCTCTCCTTCTGTCCCTCTACTGTGCTAGCACTCTCTCTCTCTCTGAAAGAAAGAAAGAAAGAAAGAAAGAGAGAAAGAAAGAAAGAGAGAGAGAGAGAGAAAGAAAGAAAGAGAGAGAGAGAGAGAAAGAAAGAAAGAAAGAAAGAAAGAAAGAAAGAAAGAAAGAAAGAAAAAGAGAAAGAAAGAAAGAAAAGAGAAAAGAAAAAAAGAAAAGAAAAAGGAATTTTCTGAACCGAAGGAAAGTAATGAAGAGGCCAAAAAAATACTGAAAGCAGAAACTCTGGGAGGCTAACTGTCAAACTCTGGTGACTTTGGGCTTTTATTATGATGACTACTCAGGAGATAAAGTCCAGGACCCAGCCAAGATAAGGAATCAAACAGAAGACTTTCAGATAACACTGGGAATCCCAATGGGCCACATATCTGAATTAGAGTAGACTTAGAAGTAAGTCCATTGTGTAGAGGAGGATACCAAGGAAACTTGGTACCAATGGAATCAGTCTTCACATAGGTTTATGACCTGAATACATAGTATCTCTGTGGATTAAAAACTGCAAGTGGAGAATTTAATTAAAAGTAATTCCAAGTTTGAACTCCCCCTAGGCAATTGACAAAAGCAATCACAGATCTTTTTGGGATTCATCGACCACAACTCAGGTTTTAAAGAATTCCTACAGACAAAGTACTGAGAACATAAACTCACAGCCACAAATCACAAAACAGGTAAACAGAGAACCATGAATGAGGGTCAGCAGGATTAGACCCAGGGATACTTCAGGTGCTTAAGTGATTAGATACAGAATATAAAATAGATTTAATAGGTTTTAAGAAACACAAGAACTGAAAATACGAGCAAAGAACAGGGAATTATAAAAATGGAATTTCTAGAAGTCAGAAACTTAGTGCATATGTTAACTAGCAGATTGAAGACACAAAAAAGAAACTGTAAACTGGAAAAAGGGTATGATGAAATCCAGAAGTTTGTCCAAGGACACACACATGAAATAGGAAATATGAAAAAGTGGCTAAGAAACATGAAGGATAAATTGAGAGTCTGCTGTACATCTAATAGGAGTTCCAATTATTTTAATAACTACTGAAGAAAATCTCAAATCTGATACCCAAGAAGCAAGGGAATCTTGATTAAGATAAATACTAGAAAAATGTATCTACACATATAATGAAACCAAAGACACAAAGAAAGTTATAAAACATCTGAAGAAAAAATACAGAATAAATAAAAAGGAGCAAGTAGTGCTCAGCAGTAAAATGAAAGCCAAAAGACACTGGAATAATATTGTTAATGTGCAGGAAAAAAAAATAAGTCCATCTAAAATTTTTATACCCAGAGAACCTATCTATCAAAACCAAGTATGAAACAAAAACACTTCAAGATAAACAAAAATGAAGAGTTTAATACCAAAGAATTCCCACTCAAGGATAAATCTAAAGGATAAAAACTCAATCCAAACATAAAGTAATTAAGAGGAAAAATAAAGTAACAGAGAAGATAGGACAAAAAGGTACAAAATAAAGAGATGAAAATAAAATTGAATGTGTTGGTAGTCAAAATAAATGTAAAAAGGAAATCTGGGTATATGCTATTTATAGAGATTCATAAAGAAAAGTTGAAAATAAGTGGGTAGAAAATGTCTATTAGTCATATAAAGCAAAAGAAAGTTGCTATTGTCCATTTTACTATCACACCAAAAAGATTCATTTTTGTTTTTTAATTTTTTAAGTGTATTTATTTATTCTGATAGAGAAACAGAGAGCAAGTGGGGTAGGGGCAGAGAGAGAAGGGAAGAGAAAGATCCCAAGCAGGCTCTGCACTGTCAGTGCTCAATACAGAGCTCAAACTCACCAACGGTGAAATCATGACCCAAGCCAAAACCAAGAATCAGATGCTCAGTTGAGTGAGCCACCCAGGCACCTCACACCAGAAAGATTCTTAAGGAAAAAAATAATTACTAGTGATAAATAGGGTCATAACAAGATTATAAAATTTTTGATACATTAAAAAGATAAGCTCATATGCATTTGATACATAAAACAAGAACTGAGAATATATACATGCAGATTAGTATTAGTTTTTAAGTGACAAGTGTTACAGGAAGGAAATTAGTAAAATGCTATGTTAGTTCATAGAAAGCAAATATCAGTTGATAAAGTTAGGAATGTATGATAGAACCAGATTATGGAGAGTGCTGAAAGTCAGAGAAATCTGGGTTCAGCATGATCAGAAATTGATAACTACCTATATTCTTAAGCAGGCAATTGACATGATGAAAGTGGTTTCTTAGAAAGGAATACAGAAAATCTCTTTCATGTGCAAGATGCATTGGACGGGAGAGCTCAACACCAGGGTGTAAGTAAAGAGGGAAATCAAAATATTTTTAGGATACAACTGGGAGACAGAGAACATGAAAAGGAGGGGTAAATCCAAGAGACATTTTCATAGACAAAATCAACATAAAATCAAATGGTTTTGTTCCATTTGGTGGGTTATTTGTCTTAGGAAGTGACTGCAGGAAATACATTTCCCAAAGATAACCATATGAAAAGAGACCAGCTGACTCTTGGAAGCCTCAGAAAGTAAGGACAATAGCCCCCAAATTATGAGTCACAGGGCTACCTGGGCTATGTACGGATGATTTTAAAACACCAACTGAACGAAGTACCATAGAGAGACTTTGTAGCTCCAGAACTGGTTAAAGGTCATTCTAAGTTCATTCATCCATAATTGTGGTACAGGCAGGGTACAGTCAAGCCAGACCCAGAATTACAAATTGCTTATAGACATGGATTTCTGGATATGCTTCCTTGAAAATGTTTTTCCAGCCTGAAACTATTACAACTGTGTTCTAGGGAGTAGAACATTTGGCTGTGGTAGCTCATCAGTTAACACATCAGCATAGACACAAGGTAGTTTCTGAGGATTCTGTACCCTGCCCACAGGCGCTCCCCTGATTCACTTCTCAGTTACACATAGTATGGCTGCTGATTCATGCCTGCATCTTTGTTTGATTTCTCAGTTTTTACAAAATGATGTTAAATCTAATCTCAGAACAAATGCCTATTAATTCACCCAGGTCTATATTCAACTGGAAATAGAGAGTATCTGCATCTGAGATCTTAGAAAATAGGGAGGGAACGTCAAGCACATTGTGAGGTGATATTCAGGAAGCACTCAATTGCCAGGAGCTAGGAGGACATCGGCTGTTTGTCAAGCTATTATTATTATTATGTCTAAAAGCTATTATTCAACAATCTATGCTTAGAAAAGCAAAAGCAGATGAGAACTGGGGACCTGACCCACAACATATCCATCCCCCAACAGGTAAATTTCATTAAATTGCATTTTTGACAATGTGCCATCAGCCTCTTTTGAGATCATTATTTTTTAAAGTTTATTTATTTATTTTGAGAGTGAGTATGGGTGAGGGAGGGGCAGAGAGAATAGGAGAGAATTCCAAGCTGCCTTTGCATTGTCAGCATGGAACCCAATGCAGGGCTCAATTTCCCCTAATCATGAGATTATGACCTGAGTGAAATCAAGAGTTGGAAGCTTGACTGATTGAGCCACCCAAGTGCCCCAAGATCATTATTTTTTTTAAATAGTCATGATTCTGTGTCTCCCTCTCTCTGCCCCTGTTCATGCTCTGTCTCTCTCTGTCTCAAAAATAAACATTTAAAAAATTTTATAAATAAATAATTAAAATAATCATGAAATACATTGTTTTTTTCCCGAAGGAAGATTACTTATGAAATTATACCATGACCTCTTTGTACAAACTCTAGAAGAAATTCCCACCCCTATGCTAGCATCAAAAACAGTTGTACTTCTGGGGAGCCTGGGTGGCTCAGCCAGTTAAGCATCAGACACTTGATTTCAGCTCAGGTCATGATCTTAACCACAGTCAGATTCCTCGGTGGTTGTGGAAACTGCTTAAGATTTTCATATTCTCTCTCTCTCTCTCATTCTCTCTCTCTCAAAAACAAAACAAAACAAAACAAAACAAAACAAAACAATAGTTGCACTTCTGAAGCTGGCATTTGTTTTCTGAACACTGGGTGTGTAATTGACCAAGTTTCCCTTTCCCACTATAGCCACACATGTGGCCCCCAGGGGGGAAACATGTTGATTACAGCACACATTGTAGCCCTACTTCTGGCTTCTTTCTTATGTCTCTCTCCCATTTTTTTCTACTTTCTTAGATATTTATACAATCTTATCATAGTTTATATATTCTTAGAGTGTGCCTTAAATCCTATATGGAACAAGTTTGGTATAAAGAAGTAAATGAACTAAAATGACTTGAGATATGGTAGAATCCCCCCATGTGGTCAGGACAATGTATCCTTTGTGGGATATTGTCTAAAAGTCACACTTGCTAACTTCTTTCCCTTCCCTGCTCTGCTGTTCGCATCCAAGAGCACTTCCATAATGAATCACTAGCAGATAAATCTATGTCTCAGGATGGGCGCCTTCACAGAATCTCCCTCAGTCTCTACCTTCAAATGATCACTGAGTCCCCCTGATTTTGCCTCCTAAATGTATTTGGACGCTGTTTAGTTTTTATTCTTCCCCACTGTCCCACCCTAGGCCATCTCATTTCCACCATCTTGTTCCCACAAGGTTGCTACAACAGCCTGCCGGAACCAGAGTTATTCTCCACACGTAGCCAAGAGAGACCCTCCCCCAAATCATTTCTCTGTTTTGAATTCTTCAGGGATGTCCCACTGTCTTTAAGATAAAGGCTAAACCTTTCACTGGGGCTACAGGACCTTCCAATATCAGGACCCGTCCTTCCTCCATCCTCCTTCCTTTCTCTCTACTCCCCAGCCAACCAGTATCTCTCCAGCCTACTGAACTTCTTCCTCACCCCCAAACTTGGGCATGAGCTGTTCACTCCTTCCAAACACTCTCCCTTCCCCCCTGCTTAACTCTCCTCTTGGCATTTGTTTGGAGAAGCCGTTCATTTGACAAATATTTTGTGAGGCTCTGCCAAGTAGCAAGCACTGAGGTTGGCTCCGTGGAGCACAGCCGTCAATCGTGGCACAAGGGCCACTTTTCCAGAGAAAATCATTCAGTCCACCCATACCTGGTGATGCACTGGGCTGCTTTGCGTCCCCACAGCACCTGCAACAACCGCCCAGTTCAGTGCTAGCCACCTGTGTGATATGTGCCTCTGAGTTGTCTCTAAACTGCAAGCCCCAGAAGGCAGGGTCTGGGTCTGTCTTATTTCCCTGGGTCTGTCAATATTCCCTGATACTGCGTATCCCTTGATATTGATATAGTAAAACAGCTGACTTATAGTAGGTGCACAATAAACACACAACTGTTTATTTAACAACGTTAAATGGATTAACTCCTCTTCTTTTTGCACTTAAAAATGATGGTTCATTACAAAGATGATGGTGAGTCCTGTTTGTGCCCGCCCCATTTGCCTAGATTTGGATACTGGGAGAGGCCGCAGAACGGCCACACATGGGCTCCCTTCTGAAACCATCATCGCAAAGAGTTTGGGTTCAGGAATAACTCAAAATGCCTTGGGCCAGAAGATGGTTTTTGCCCACCAATTTTCATAACCCTGTTTGTTTGAGAGGAAATGTGATCCAGATGTTTTAGAGTCATTTACATTAAACTCATCACCACGTGACACTGTAACAGCTTTTGATGGCCATGAAGTCCTTTTTCACAAACCAGGCTGCTGCATTTTGCCAGCTATAAATGAGTGCAGGACCCCAATTCTCTGCACTCGGGTCCAAATTTAGCAAGGACTGGGGGAGTGTGAAGTTTGGCAACTACACATTCTCCCGTCCCTGCTGCAGCATGGATGGGATTTTATAGACTTTGGAATGTAGATTTTCCAGTGATTCAGTTGAATGTCACCATGTGATGGTTCCATCCACCAAAAGGACAATGAAACAAGACCCCTGCTTGCCTCTATGATTTCTTCTATTTTAAAAAGATGCGGGAGGGAGAAGAGAAGGTAAGGAAGGAGTTTTAGAAAAGTAGACAATTAAGCACACGTATGTTCACACACAAATACAGACACATATCCAAAATTCCTAACAACCTAATGATTCACTAACAGTGCCAGGGAATTTAAATGTGCTAGTCCCTTGGCAGGCAGGAAGCCAAGGCCCCCCTTTCCTCTCCCCATGCTTTTCTCTATCCACCCCTCTCTCCCTGACATAAGGATAAGTTCTGGCACGGAAAGATGACTCCTCATTCCATTGAAATCTTAACACTGCAAAACTAACTCAAAATGAACTGAAAAGATATTTGATGGCTCAGAAAATGTTTACACCAGGGTGGTTTTCTGCAACAACTGGGAAATGTTATCTCAGCACAGTAAGATGCTCCCTCCTCTGCTCACGGAGCACTTGACTCTGCCTTTGCTCTTAACATGTTGTAATCTATCTGTTAGAAAGCTGTTGCCGCCAATATATTGGTAAGATCCAAGGACAGGAACTGTATCTCATTTATTCTTATATACTCAGAATTTAGCACAGTGTCTGGCATATAGCAGTGGCCCATGAAATGTCTGATGAATGAATGAATGAATGAATGAATGAATCCTCTACATTAGCCAGAACTTCCTAATTACTGTGCCACCCACATAGATATACACAGATGGATAGATATAAAGAGATAAATGGACATAGAATGAGGAGGAAATATGGACAGAAAGGAAAATCTATTTCTTGAAAATCCTGTGAGTACACTTAGAGAATTTTAAATAACTCAAACAAGTAGCAGCAATACATATAGTTTGGAGCATACCTATCTAATATTCTTTCATTTTACTGTTTCCACTCTTTCACTTTACTGTTTCAGGGAGGTAAATCCCTGAAAACCGACACTTCTCAGTCTTCTGATGATACCATAGTTACAGCCTCTCTACAACAGGAAAAGCCAGGCTTTCAACATATTGAAAAACACTCCACAGCCCCTTCAGTAAGGCAGGACAGTTATGCCCTTGCCTAGACCCAAAGTTAACGACACCCATTTATAAAGGGGAAAAAGAGATCACAATTTTTTAAATTGTTTTTTTTTTTTCATGTGCGACTGGATTGCCTAAGTCAGCCTGAAAGCCACATGCTTGCTAGACCACAACAGGGCTGTGAAGCAGAAGCGGGGTGAACCTCTTGTCTGAAACAGAGGAATGGATGATGTCACCGCAGCAGTTACCGACTGAAGGGATTACGAGATTTGAAGTGGGATTTGGCCAAGTCTCTGGTGCTATGAATACTAGGGGGCTGCTGGCTGTCTCTTCACCTGGGCAGAAAGGCCTTGTTCTCGCCCCTCTGGTTATGGGGGCTGTGCTGTCATAACTTCTGCGCTCTTGGCGAGACTGAGATGGGTAATTCTCTGTCAGTTTTTCCACTCCAGGCTTCCAGAGCTTTTTCTGGAGATCTTAATTTTCTTCCACTTGTCTTCAAATCTCTTGGACAAAGTTGCAGATCATGAGCAGTCTTAAGCGAGGAGGGACAGTAAAAAGGATGGTGTATCTGGCAGCTTTGGTGCTGGGATGGAGACGCAGTTAAGGAGGAGGGGGGCACGCAGCCATCCGGGGGTCACCTCAACTCCCTAAAGACTGCAAGCCTGTCTTTGGCTTACTTGTGTGAGACTGCAAACTAATAAGACTCATATTTAGATGGTTTCATTAAAATAGAACATACATATGGAGCATCTACGATGTGTGAGGCATGCTCCTAGGTGTTGTGCATGATTATAACAATTCAGGGTACCCTATCGCCACCAAGGCACTTTCAAACCAGTACACACAGATAGGTACAGATAGCATGCCTGGATCCCTATTTCTTCATTTAAGAACTTCAAATTTTTAAGTCAATTAATTAACTAATTAATTTGGAGGGATAGAGAGAGAAAGACAGAGAGACAGAGCTTGAATCAGGGAGAGGTGGAAAGAGAGGGAGACAAAGAATGCAAAGTAGGCTCTAGGCTCTGAGCTGTCAGCACAGAGCCAGAGGCAGGGCTTCAACTCACCAACCATGAGATCATGACATGAGCCAAAGTTGGACACCTACCTAACTGAGCCCTGAGCCCCTTCATTTATCCATTTTAAATAACATTTATTGACCCTCCAATGTAAAAGATGAAGATGATCTCCTACCTGTTTTCCCTCCTCTTCCCAATATTTAATATCTACATTATTATTCTTTTGTTACTTTGAAATTTTAAACTTTGTATCAAGTGCTACCTCACTATTTCTTATTCTAGCAACTTCATTTTGTATCTTAAATGTTTATGAAATATAAGAGCACAGAGAATGTAACACCTGTTACCTCTTAAATAGCTTTACATATATATTTGCATGTATCCATAAATAATATATAGTATTGCCTTTTTTAATGTGCACAGATGATACTACTACTCGGAACATTTTATTTTATAATTTGATTTTTTTCAATTTGGTGTTTCAAAAATATATCTGTGTTAATGTTAGCTATAGTCCTTTTATTTTCCTTGCTGCCTCATATTGCATCTATGAACCCACCCGTGTTTTTATTCAGGCCTTGTTGGTGGAACATAATAATAATAGTAATAACAACAACAGCATTGAGTGCCTACTATGTTCCAGGCACCGTTTTAAGTATGTTATGTTGCTTAACTAACATGATTCTGTAGCAACCCTCATTTTCTATGAGAAAACAGAGGCACAGAGAAGAAATCACATACCTGAAATCTCAACAGAGTCCTCTCTCTTAACCACTCTGTAGTCCTGCTTCTTAATCTGGACTGATTCCTTTGAACCATTCCAAACAACGATGTAGTAAGCCTGTTTGTACTCATGTGTGAGAGATCCCCTTGGAGAATTCCTGGGGCATGGGGTCTGGGGCATCCTCAGTTTGCTTCAATATATCACCAAATTGCTCTCCAAAAATATTTTTCAATTCGCATTCTCACAAGCTTCTCTATACTTCAAACAGCGTTCCATGACTCCCTACTTTATAAAAATGAGGCAATTTTCATTCCATTCTGTCTTCCTTCTTTCCTTTCTTCTACACTTTACCCTCTGTTAGTTACATTTTACATGGTAAGCACGGTCAAAATTGTTGACATTTTCTGTATAAGCTCTGTTAACTAAATTTTCTCCACTCTGTCCATAAGTTGACTCTAACGTTAGACACCAGTGAAAGGTATTTACACATTTATAACCACTTAAATACTGTTCAATGCCTGGGAAAGCAGGGTGCTGGAATTGCATTTTCCTCCCTGCAGGCCCTATAATAACAACCTAGGACACCAATAAATAGAATGCTCATAGCATCAAGGACTAATGGAACTCCTTTTCTTACCTTTAACTTGAAGTCATGTCGTGCTTAGTTGACTGAGGTCCTTGTATACTTTCCCTGACCCCTTGAAATTCCTTATTCTTTTTTCTTTTCATTTTGTTTTCCATTATCATATTCTTAAATTTTCTTTCGTACCATCTTTTCTACTGAGTGAGCTGGCTTTTCCCCTCCAAAACCCTTCTGCACTGATCTGGACTTGCCCTCCGGGCCTGTTGTACTGTTCTCATCCCAGAACCTTTCATCTGCCCCTTCTCCCCTGCATCAGAGTTATTAGTTTATGGATCGCATATCTCCTTTCTTTTTAGTTTACTCCTTTATTTTGCTGGAGTATATCCTTAAGCAACTTCCCACAGAAGAGGGCATGTAAGATAGATCTTCTAAGTCCTCACAGGTCTGAAATGCTTTTACCTTCACACTTAATCCTTGGGCATAAATAAAACTCTGACCAATTGTTAAGTTGTGGGAGCTCCTACAAGTCCAAATGAGAAGAATAGTATTTATATGGAGGTCTTAGCTTTCCCCCCAGATGGCCAGTTCCAAATTTTTGGAGCACACTGTTTTGCCCTGAGTGAGTGTCAGCTGCCTGGGCTTTCTGCCCTAAAGGGGTGGGGGATTACCAGGTGTACCAATGGGAAAGTTATCTACTGTTTGCTCCAGTTATCACCTTGATCCTTGGTCATACCTACTGATTCTGAGCACACAGCCTCTCAGTAATTTTGTTAGTTCACTGGCTCCAGCTGGGAGAATGTGTGAGGTCTCAAGTTTCTCCACCTGTTTCACTTAACAGCCTTGTTCCGTCCACTTTGCATCTTGCAGAAATCTATTGACCATTTTCTATCACTTTCAGTAGTTTTACTTCCCTACTTGGTTCCCCATTTATTTGCTGTGTGGCCTGGGAAACTTATTTAACCTTCCTGTACCTCAATTATCTCATATATAAAATGCAAAACAATGGAACCTATTTTATTAAGGTTGCGATGAGAATGAAAAGGGTTAATACACTTAAGACACTAGAATAGCATTTGGCACTTACTTAGATCTGTAATACAATAATTATGATGATGATGTGATGGAACCGTGTGAGAAGTGAGATACAAGACCCCAGAGTGTATATTTAGACAATTTACTAATTGTCCCTTACATGGAATGAAATCACTTGGAGTTTACAGGTGTGGTTTACTCATCTTTGACCTTGAGGTCCCCTGAAGCAATGCTTCTTAAACCCTGATTACTTTTGAACATTATTAAAATACCAATTCTGATTCCATAGGCCAAAAGTGAGCTCCATATTTTGCATTTCTAGGAAGTTCCCAGGTGCTGTTGATATTGTTGACAGTCTGTGTATGTCTGTGTATGCACACTGTGCACTGTGATATACACTAGATGTCAATGTGAAATAGATGTTCACTGTAGGTCATGGTAAAAACATTCGAAAATCACTGCCTAGAGAAATCCAGCCTCATTCTCACCCATCTCCACAAGAGACTCTCCCCCGCACCCTGCCCAGTGCTAACCTGGGAAATCAGGATATGGTTTTATCTGGGAAGCAAAGAGGGCTCCCTACTGCTCCTAATCAGTCTGCAGTAAGAGTTCCTCTCAAATCCAAAGTCCTATTATTTGACACCCCTTCACTGTAGTGCCCAGGATGTTACCCAGTGCTTATATCTACATCCCCTTGCTGGTTTTCCCAGCACTTTTGGGCTTCTGGCTTGGTGCCTCTTCCAGACCACCAGAGACCTAACACCCCCTACCCCTTCCCTGGGATATCTGGTTTCACTCTTTAGCTACTGGTTTAGGGTTTCTCTTCCTTGGAAGACAGGGACAGCTGGGAATGTGGATCTCATCCTGTCTGGGTTTTCCCCTGACAAGTGGCAATAGTGGCAGGATATGAGGTGCTTGAAGACCACTCACATACTATTATCACAGAGAGCAGAGTCAGTAATGAAAAGAACAGGTGCAGTGGACTAAATTGCACTTCACGGGCAAGTGGGAACAGTATGGGAATCAGGACTACACGGATTTTTAAAAAATATCAGTTAGGGGGAGGGATGAATAGGTGAGCACAGGGGATTTTTAGGGCAGTAAAATTGTTCTGTATGACGCTATAATGGTGGATACATGTCACACATTTGTCAAAGTCCATAGGATGTCAAATATGAGAGTGAACCCTAAAGTAAACTAGGGCCTTTCATTAAATATACAGCATCAGCTCATCAACTGTAACAAATGCACCACACTTAGGCAAGATGTTAATAATAGGAGAAACGGGGGGAGGGGTGGCGGGGAGTAGGGTCGGTCAGTGAGAACTCTCTATGCTTTACAATCAATTTTTCTGTAAACCTAAAAGTGCTCTAAAAAAGGTCTATTAATTTCAAAAAAAGAGAGAAAAACATAGTTTTGCTGGGCTATTATGATGATTAAAATGGATAAAACATGATAGCACTAAGAAAATATCCATAGCAATAAGAACCAAAAAAATCAATTACCCATGTTATACATGAGTTCGTCTTCCCTCCCCACTCACCTCCCTAGAGTGTCCACTGCTATTGAAGCAGCCCGTAGCCTTGCAGCCCTTTCTGGGTGTGTGTATATACATAAGGGAGATAATACCTTTGAAATATCTCCCAACATCGTGCATTCTTTTTGGTAGACTACTTTCCCCTCCTGCACCCCATCTACCATTAAGGCCAAGCCATGAGGCCTTTTGTCTCCCAGGTCAAAAAAGTAAGACACAGACCATGAAAGGAAGTGGAATCTACTTTGCCTTTTCACCTGGAAGTAAAAGTAAAAGAGAAAAGAGGGTGAGAAAATCAGACACAAGAGCCCTTGTTTCCTATCTCTGGGCTGCATCTTGCAATAGGTAGGGGTATAGGGATATTCAGATAGATTTAAAGAGACCTCAGACCTTTGGGGCATGGTGTTTAGCCAGCACTCCCCTTCAGGGACTGTACTCCCTCCCACTCCCCCGAACTTGGAGGAAGTCCGTTATTTCCTTTATAATGTACATCGAACATTTTTCTGGAATGGAAACCTAGATGTTGACTTGCTGAATGAATAGTATGGTCATGGTCCTTATTATAAAACATAATATGTGTACATGGAAATAATAAATAATTTCAGTGGAAAGGTATAAAATGAAAAGTAAAAGTCCTACTCCATGATCCTCGCTCCGGGCCCGCTTTTCACAGGTACTTGTTTTTCATGTTTGTTTATAGTGTTGTGCTTTCTGGTAGTCATCTACATAACTCAGCTAACATGCTTATGCTGTTTCCTGATTTATCAACTTGAAGGAGAATCTACTGAATGATGTTTTGAAAAATAAAACTTGGCTCATTTATATTAAACACTCTTCTAACTTTTGTTAACTTATTTTGCTCTTTAGCTCTAGTACCTATTTTTATAATTTTAAAAATACAGCTCTTTTGGAGCACCTGGGTGGCTTAGACGGTTAAGCATCTGACTTCGGCTCAGGTCATGATCTCGCAGTTGTGAGTTCAAGCTCTGCATTGGGCTCTGTGCTGACAGCTCAGAGCCTAGAGCTTGCTTCAGATCCTGTGTCTCCCTCTCTGTCCCTCCCGCATTTGTGCTCTATCTCTGTCTCTGTCTCTCTCTGTCTCTCTCTCTCTCAAAAATAAACACTAATTTTTTTTTAAATACAGCACTTTTGATGCAGTAACATTAAACAATATCTCTGCTACTGGGAAGGGTGAGGAAATAAGTACCCTTTTCTCTTCCTCCCTCTTTCCCCTATGTTTCTTTTTTTTTATATTATTATGTGTATGTGCCTAGGTCTTTTGGATTTATATTCAAGTTTTACATGCTTTATCTGTAGAAAGATTCTTTTAAAAATCTAAAGAGCATTTACAATTACGTGAATATCATTCATTCCTGAATGGGGGTAATATAGCCTAGCCAGAAACAATATATCAGAGTAGGAAAGCCTGAGGCTTTAGAATAACTTTGCCGCTTAAGAGTTGTGTGACTTGGTTAATTAATTACTCTGTGCCTCAATTTTTCATATGGAAAAAAATGGGATAATAATAAACCCTATAGGATTGTTTGAAGATTAAATGAAATGATCTATCTAAAGCACTTAGCATAGTCCCTGTCACATAATAAGAATTTCAGTAAAGTTTTATCATTTCTGTTATTGTATTATTAAGTAATGTGGATGGATCCACTAGCAAAATATTGTAATTCTTATGTTATTAAGCTTTTGTCATGATAAGGGCAATATTCATAATACCAAGTTTAAACATGTTCTCTCTCCTGACACTCTGTCAATTCAAAATGTCATGTCAGTTTAATTTGCATTTTTAGACCATGACTTTTTGTATTTCCTGACGTGTCTAATTGCTTTTCTATTTTCTTGTTGAGTGAAGAAATTAATAATAGACTGTATTGTACTGTGTGTTGAATAGAAATCTTGAGAAGAAAGAGATTGTGCAATTCCTGGCATGGAGAGAGAGAGACAGAGAGAGAGAGAGAGAGAGAGAGAGAGAGAGAGAGTGCAAGAGAGCACGCACACGCCAGCTCAGGTTTCTATCTTTCCAGTTCTGGTTTCCATTTGACCTGGACTTTTGACTTTTTCTATTCCTCAGATGCCTGAAAAATTCCCCTATTGTATTTTTTATAATATCCTGTCTACATATACACATATTCATTAACAGTAGCACACGAGGGTTCCTTTTTTTGAAACCAAGGGATTTCATAGAGGGAATTGTAGTGAATATATCTAGGGACTCTTCTAACTCTGACATTTTTTTTTCTATGTTTTTAAGCTCTTCTACTAGTGTGCTTATCTAGGCTTTCCACTCCAGCTGAAGTTTTCCTATTCTCATTCTCTCTCCCTCTCCACCCTTCTCCTTCTCCCCTCTCCCCACCTGCCTCCACCACCACTTCCGATAAAAACTGAGAATAGAAAAACATCCTCCACCTTGTAGCAAGGATCATTTTATCCCCTTTCATCATTACTCCTACTCAGGGATCTATAATATATACAGTGGGCTAAAGATAATTATTCCCTGGCTTTAGGAAGTTCCAATTCCCTGAGACATTTAAAGGATACCATATAAAATACAAATTTTAACACATCAGATCCACAATCACTTTGAAGGAAGAGGAAGGAGCATTTTTGCTGCTTGATAAGAAAAACTAGCTGATGGGGCATCTGGTGGCTCAGTCAGTTAGGCATCCAACTTCAGCTCAGGTCATGATCTAGCGATTCATGAGTTCGAGCCCACATCAGGCTCTATGCTGACAGCTCAGAGACTGGAACCTGCTTAACATTCTGTGTCTCCCCCCCACCCTCTCTTTGCCACTCCCCCACTCATGCTCGCTCGCTTGCTCTCTCCCTCTCTCAAAAACAAACATTAAAAAAAATTTTTTAATAAAAGAAAAATAGAAAAACTAGCTGGCCACGGTGTACATCTTAGCAGGTACAAAATAAAAATGAGAGGGTGGGATATAATTTTTGAAAACTTGAAATGTCCTAGAAATTAATATTCTTGGGGTATAGTTTGAGATGTTGCTTAATGCCAAACTTCCCTGAAGACTAAAGAGGAGGGGGGTACATAATAACAGACATAAGCTCTCCATAGGGAACTAGCGCCTGATGTTTCATGACGCTTTCCAACAATGCAAATGGTGTCAGTTCCCCTACATTGACTGTGGTGTTTTAATAAATCAAATTATCAAAGCTTCATAGATGTGAAAAAAAAAATGAAACAAAAACAAGTGAAGCAAGCACAGTTTGCTACCCTAACATCAAAGAACCTCAAACCATAAATCCATAACATTCACTTTCAAAAGCAGATGATGAAAAATATGGAATGAGTTTCTTAGATTTAATTTTAAAATGGCAAAAGTATGTGAAAGCAGAAGAGAGATGCTGAAAAGCAGAAACCAGAGCAGAGGGCACTTCATTTTAGAATTTTTAGCTTCTCCAGGGAGCATAAGAGCTTAGTTCCTTCATGGCTGGAAAGCCATAGACGAAGTTTGCAAGCTCTTTTTGTATTGAGTCCAGTCATTCAGCCCAAGTCAGTAAATCAGACACCCAGGGGATACATAACACATTATTAAATTTATGCAAGAGCTCTGAGTTCATCAAGGAAAATAAAGAAAGGTGCTAAATGTCACAAGTGAGCTTGCTGGTAATCAACCCATCCAATATTAAATTGATTTTAAAATCACATAGTCTCTGTTTTCTGCAAAGTTTCATTCATAGTAGACATTTGTCACTTTTTTTATTGTTGGACACAGTTCATTCCCCTTCTGATAACATCTTGGTTTCCTTTCAGGGAATTGCTTTTCCTGAATGTATGCAATCTTGGTGAGAAATAGTACCTGCCCCCAGCTCCCAGCCCCTAGGCTCACAAGCTGACAAGGTTGGATGTACCTCATCCCAGCCTGTCCATGGAGTGAGCAGATGGAAGCTGTGAAGGTGTCTATGAGACACAGACTTGGTCAATGGGACACTCTCCTCATCCTGGGAATCCCAGGGGAGGGATGCAAGGATATGCATGGTAAGGAGAATGTCTTTGTCCCTGCTGATTTACACTCTTGGGTTCCCTTGTGTTCCCCCTCCCTCCCTCACCTCTCTTCCTTTGGGGGCACTTGCTCCCTCTCTGTCCAAAATTTAAAAACAGTACAAAAAAAGTTTTTTTTTTAAAAAAGCAAAACATAAAATGGAAAAATAGGTGTTTCAAATCATTCATATGTAATTTTTTTCAGGGATTAATTTAGGTTAAGTAGACGTATTTGCAGGCCATATTTTAAGAAAACAAAACAATCACATTAAATCTCCTGATATTCCAGTTTTGATTATCTACTTTATTGATCAGGAGACTGTCAAGGAGATATTTGGTAGATCTTATTATCTGCTAAGATGTTAATGCTTGGTAATATTTGAGAATTACCTATTGTTGGGAGATACTTCTTCATGGGTGTCTCACACTTCTGCAAGCAAACACACTGACTACCCTTTGTTTCAGACTATGTTTTCAAGGATGCAGTATATAATGGATAGTCTTATAAAATGGCAAGATTGTCCCCTATGGGGCAAAGGGCATAATATTGAACACCTCTTCGGGCTTCAGCACTGGACCAGGCTTTATGAGAGATAAGAACCCCTATTTTCACTGTATGGAGGGAGAGGTGACCAACACATGTCAAACTACAGCGAACAACACAAAATAATATATAACCCAGGGATGGGAGGATTTTTATGGTAGGAGACAGGGGGAAACATTTATTAATTTCGTCAAGAATGAGATGATGAAGGAACAAGTTGTTGGATGCTGGTCACCTGGGCTGCCTCCTATATTTATCCTCTAGATGTCTCAATCTCCCCATCTGTGAAGTCTGGGTCATAACGTCCTGTTCCCCAGGGAAGTTACAGGGAAGCAATGAACCAGCAGGTGTGAAGCCTCTTTTGAAGTGAGAGCCCATAAAAGATAAGATAGATGGACTGATTAAACCAGCAATTATCTTATTACTGCTGAATCTTCTCTTCTCCAGGCGAAATGTCCCTCAGTGGCTATACCCATGTGTCACACAACAAGACACGAGTCCTGTCTGTTGTTCTGTGTCACTACAACATAGTTCATATTCTTTTCAAGTGTGGTGTCCAGAATTCTCCAGTTATAGCCTGACAGGTGCAGACTGGAGAGGGATTTTCACTTTCTTTGGTGTCTATATTGTATTTGTACCAACGCAGGCCAAAAAATGCAATGGGCACCATGAACTCTTACGGTCCTGACAACTAAAGTTCCCTTTTATTTTAATGAGACCTGCTACTGTACCTTCTCCATCCTGTACATCTGGACTGAAAGGCAGGAATTTCAACGCAAGTTTCAATTTGCTGTCTCTATATAACAGCTGATACAAAATGGTAGTAACAGTTGAGCAGATTAGCAACCTTGAGGATGTGTAACAGGCTTACCTAAATTAGGCATCATTGCCCAACTGGGAAGACTGGACCATTATCAACTCCCAGCCCCGGTGCAGTCAGGGCTTAAGCAACCACACCTCTACCTATCTCCTCAAACCTCTTTCTCCTGACTATCACCTAATTCTCAAATGTCTTTGCATCTTCTACCAGCCCAGAATTTCCTACCAAAACACATACTGGTGCATCCATCTCGACTCCATCTCCATCTCTGCTCCCTTCCCCCTTAGCTCTGTGATCCAAGGCTATGCTTTGGCTTCTTAGGGTCATCATTCCAATAGCCCATGTTGTCTCTCCTGTATTTTGAATATTGTCCTCCTTATTGACCCTTCTACCTCAGCACTCACACACACACAAACAGCCTCTGTTGGTTTTTTTTTCCATAAAATCCATCTGTTATGGACTGAATGTTTGTGTCCCTTTAAAATTCATATGTCGAAGCACTAACCCCGAGTCTGACTGTATTTGGAGATGGGGTACTTCCAAGGAAGTAATTAAGACAAAATGAAAGCATAAGGGCAGGGTCCTGATCCTAATTTCTCTCTCCACGAGCACTCGCTGAGGAAAGGCCATGTGAGGACAGACCAAGAAGGCAGCCATCTACAATCCAGGAAGAGGGTTCTCACCAGACATGGAATTTGCTGGCAAGTTCATCATAGACTTTCAGCCTCTAGAACTATGAGAAAACAAATTTCTGTTGTTTTAGCCACTCAGTCAGTGGTATTCTGTTATGGAAGCCTGGGCAGACTGAGATGCCACCTGTTGACTTTCCTTCACTCCAGCTATTGTCCAGCTGCTCCATTTTGGTTCTGGAGATAGCACCTTAGTTTCACTGTCTCTATCTTCTTTCTTCCCATAACTGTCCACCCCATGTCATCCAGCTTCAATCTCTACTGTTCTGCAAAATACCCATTCACTGAGGCTTCCTACCACCTGTCATGATGAAAGCTAGGATTGGAACTTTCGTTATCATTCAGTGCATTTGGTCACCCCGTCACTTGTCTTACGTGATTCTCCTGGTTTGTCTTCCACCTTTGCAGCCATTTCTTTAGTCTTCTTCCCAGCCACTTTCCCTATCCCAAATCCTCCAAAGATGATCTCAGATATCTGAGTGACTTCAATCAAATTTCATCTATAATGTATAATATGATGATACTCAAAAGTCTATTTTTGGTCAAATTCATTCTGCTTAAGTTTCACATGCCCAATGGCATAGGCCGTTTGAATGTTCCTAAATTACCTTAAAGGCAAATGTTTCCAATACTGAGCTTACATTTCTTTCCTTTAAACCTGTTTCCCCTAGGGGCGCCTGGGTGGCTTAGTCGGTTAAGCTTCCGACTTTCGCTTAGGTCATGATCTCGCGGTTCGTGGGTTCAAGCCCCGCGTCGGGCTCCGTGCTGACTGCCAGCTCAGAGCCTGGAGCCTGTTTCGGAGTCTGTGACGACTCCTCTCTCTGACCCTNCCTGGAGCCTGTTTCGGAGTCTGTGACGACTCCTCTCTCTGACCCTCTCCTGCTCACGCTGTCTCTCTCTCTCTCTCTCTCTCTCTCTCTCTCTCTCCTAGAAATTAAAAAAAAAAAAAAAATTAAACCTGTTTCCCCTATAATATTCCCCACCCACCATCCACTTCATCACCAGAGCCTGAAACCTGTGGTCCACTAAGATCTATACTTTTCACTCAACGTTAGCATCTATATGAATGTATGAGTATATTCATATATGAATATAAAGAACTAAATGTTATTCTACTTTAACAATTTACTGTATTATATCATTTAACCCCTATAAAGAGGATACTGTCCTCTCTCTGCCCCCACTTTGCAAATGAGGAGAGATTCCTAGAGGTTGAGTAATGTGTCCAGAGTTGTACAGCTAGGAAATGGCAGAACGGATTTGAACCCAGTTATATCTTACTCCCAAACCCAAATTCTTAACAACTAAACTATATTACCTTCTAATAGCTGTTGTTTAAATGTAGTTCATGTTCATTGATACATCTTTATCTCCACAGTTACTCCTCATCCCTTCCTGCCTACATTACCGCAGTAGCCTTCTGATTATTCTCCTTGGCTTTAATCTGGATTGCTTCCAAGAAAACTTCAACATTGCCACCAGAGCAATCTTTTGAAAACACAACTCTGAGTATTATGCTAAGTGTAATAAGTCAGACAGAGAAAGACAAATATCATATGATTTCACTTATATCTGGGATCTAAAAAAATAAAACAAATGAACAAACAAAACAAAACAAAATTCTTACATACAAAGAACAAATTAGCGGTCGCCAGAGGCAGGGTAGGAGAGGGTGAGCGAAATGGGTAAAGGAGATCAAGAGGTATAAACTTCTAGTTATAAAATAACTAAGTCATGGGGATATAATGAACAGCATGGGGACTATAGTCAATCATATTGTATACTAACTTTGAAAGTTGCTAAGAAAGTAAATCTTAAAAGTTTTCATCACAAGAAAAAAAACTGTTGTAACTTTGGTGATGGATAATAAACAGACTTAACATGTTGACCATTTCACAATGTATACAAGTGTCAAATTATTTTGTTATACATATGAAACTAATATAATGCTCTCTCTCAATTATGCTTCAATAAAAAATAAAATAAAAATGAAATTTAATAAAAAAACAAAACAAAGCAAACACAAGTCTGATCATTTCCCTCCTCTAGATGAAACCCTCTTTGCTCATGGCCTGACTCTTTAGCCCACAAGTCACCTTGTGTTCTGGCCCCTGTCTACCTTTCTAGCCTGCCCAGGCATGCTCCATTTGTTCTAGAACTACTTACAGTTTTCCAAGTGTACATAAAATTATACAACTCCAAACTTTTACACATTTGTTCCCTGTCCCTGAAGGCATTTTCCCCACCTTAGATTCATGTAGACACAATGGTTGACTAACCCAACAGCCCTTTCCAGCACCCTGTTACCTCCCTCTCCAGAGGCCCGCAAGGCAGACCCTCCTTTGTCAGCTTCCTTGCAGCTAGAAGTGGCCACATGACATACTGTCATGGCCAATGAGATGCAAGAGGAAGTCTGCTGTGGGACTTCTAAAGAAACAGGTCAACCCGGCTGGTGCTGTCCATCCCCCCACTTTTATCCATCTTCAGCAGGGATGTTATGTTGGGGGATATCAATTCAATAGATGTCCTGTTGAAATTATGAGACCATAAAGCACAAGGATAAAAAGCCATCACCGTAAGGATGACAGAGCAGAAAAACAAAGAGCAGAAATGCACAGCTAAAATCAATGTCAAATACCTCAGGACTTCCATCTAAGTTACTACTAGTCAGATATTCTGTTACTTGCAGTCAAATCACTCTTAACTAATACATGGGTCCAACAACTGCTACTCTTAAAATTCAACCCAAGGTGTCTCCTGCAAAACATTTCCTGACTCTTAATTCTGATTTGGAGGTTCTTCCTTTGGCTTCTAAAATAACCTACATATGATTCTATCACACAGCCTGTCTTTCCTATAAGACCATGAGTTGTTGGAAGACAACATCATGCCTTATTCGATTTTATATTCCCAGTGACTATCACATTGCCTGATACATGTTAGGCCTCCAAGAGCTGACATTTTATCGATTTCAAATTATAAAATATACTTGGGTCCTCCCTTTTAGGCAAAAGATACACCTTCACATACTAAACTATAAACATTTCTCATAATTATTGCAGTCTCTTCTTGAAGGTGGGAAAACTAATTTATATGTGTAAACTTGGGCAGAGAAAGTGCCACAAGCTGAAGAAAACCCCAGTTCTTCTCATAGAGTAAGTTTCAAAACAAAGACTCTCAAACAAACAAAGCTGAGAGAATGTGCTGGCAGTGGGTATTTACTTAAAATAAATACTAAAAGAGGTTATTTAGACAGAAGGAGTATAATCCCAGATGGAAACATGGTAATACAGGAAAGAATGTAGAGAAATGGAAAAGGGAAACATGTGGGTAAAATATAATGAATATTGACTGTTTAGAAAAATAATAGTAATGTTTTGTGGGATTAAAAGTATGTAGAAATAAAACACATGATAACAGTAAAAACGGCCCTACTAAGTAGGGAAATCAGCTTAAATGCTGAAAGTTTCTTTCATTGTCTGAGAAGTATCAGCAATATCAATTTATAGTAGACTCTAATTAAAGTTAGGGACACATGTTTGTAATCTCTGTGGTAATCACAGAAAGAATAATTAAAGAATATATCATCAAGAAGCTAGTTGCAAAAGATGGAATAATTTTTAAAATCCTAAATGAAAGTAAGGTAGAAGAATATAGAAAAAGAGGGAAGAAAAAAAAAAAAAAAACCCAGATGGGACAAATGGTAAACAAAGACAAAGATGGTAGATTTAAACTCCAACAGGCAGGCATGGTGGGCCTATTGTTCACCAGGCAGAAAAAGCCAGCCTGGGGAGGAAATGTGGTTTTCATGGAGAAGGTGTGTAGAGGGAGACAGAAGATGCCTTGTGCCTTAAGACAAAGAGGGAGGGACGTATTGTCAGACGAACTTTCTAAACTGATCATATCCTCTGAACATGAATTTTCTGGGAGAGAAAGCCTCCTATATCCTTACAATAAACTCTCCTTTCTGAGCTAATTTCAGGCAGTTCTGTTCCAACCTTCTGTTGCAAACAAATGACCCCTGACTGAGACAGCGGTCACGGTTAATAGGAGCTGAGAAATATGGTCTCATTAGACTGGCCTCTGGGGAGAGAGAACTAGTGTCTTGGTCATGAAGCTTCTATCACAAGAATGCTTTTGTATTCCAGGTTTCTATAATGATGATTTCTGATATTCTCTTATATTCAGAACACCAGGCAATCACTCTTTATACTAACCTTAATGAAAAGGTAGTGTTGCTTATATATAACAGAATAGTGACATTTGTAAAGCAAAAATGTTTCATGCTAAGAAAACAAAAGAAAAACAAAGGCCTCTTGGTTGATTTTTCTACCATGACCATCTGGTTTTATAATTAATGTCTTGCCAATATACTAAAATATTTTCTATGTAAATCTTTTACATTCTCACTGCATTTTCAATTAAAGTCTCTGAATTAAAACTCTGTACCATGAGTCAGCAGTTAAAGCAAACATGTTTTTTCCATTTATCGTCCTTTGGGAAAACCCAGTCCCAAATGCAAAATGCCTGCCATCCTGTAGTTCTTTTCATCAATCCAGATGTCCATAATTACTTGTGGAGGTTGCCATAGTGGTTTGCCCTGCCATTTGACACCACCTTTCCCAAGATTGCCTACTACTGCTTCCCCTGCTTTTCACTGTTCCCTACAAACACTCCCATTCAAAGTGTACAACATACCTGTGGTCAATGCATTGTAAGACCTAGAGACACCTCATGTTCATGGGTGGCTTCATGCAGAGGCTGCCATTTCAGATTTGTGCTGGGGCAGAGATACTCTCTCTTTATATCCTATTTTAGAAGCCCTTGCCCTGTTCCATGAGCTATAATTGCAGAAAACTAATATTCTAAGAAATAGGGAAGTTGAAGGTCTAAAGATTATATGCACAAAAGTCACGAGGTTCTCACAGGCATTATTTACAACAACGTCCTCTAAAGTGTGGTCCCCAAACTATCATTACCCCATCAACATTTGGCTGGCCTTGAACAAATGGACAGCTGACCATCTGCTATAGATGTGGGTTTGTAAAGATGCTGAGCTTACTGGTATCCTGTTCCTTAGATATTAGGGCAACAAGTACTGCTTTTCGTAAAGAAGCCTTTTTAAAAGCAGCCCATTTGGCCACCTGGTCACTCTATAGACTTTCCTTTCTGCACACTTCTCTCCACACACACAGTATAACCAACTTGGTGGTGATAGTGTCACATAGAGCTTCACCAAAAATATTACTAAAGACTATATAAGTCTTTACCACTTGTTAAAACTCTACTAAAGGCCACACATTATTCTAGGAGCTTTACCTACATTATCTCTAATCCTTGCAACAACTCTACAGATTGGATATCTGTATCCTAATTAACAGCAGGGGAAACCTAGGCTCAGAGTGGTTAACTTGTCTCAAATCACATGCTAGTTATTTTCTCTTACTGTCATGGCTCTTTCCATATGAAAATTAATCTAGTGTGGAAGTTATTGCTCAGGATTTGAATAGTGAAGGGAAAATCCTGAAATGCCAACAAGTAAATAGAAATCCCTTCTTATTTAGAAGATTAAATTCAAATAGTATGTAACTCTATTGCCTACTGCTTAAAATCTTCCTATTTCACACATCAGAACAATGGCTAACTATTAAAGTTGCCTATTTAGGATTCTGAGCTAATATGCCATCACTTCAGGCATGCGTGTGTGTGTGCTCGTGCACACACACACACACACACACACACAATGTTTTAGGAAAAGTTTGTTCTTCTTCACATATTTCAAATATGTATCTCTGCCAGTGAGCCTGGCATGAGTTGAACATAAATGAATATAACCATGTGGATTGCATTTTTTTGGAAATACATACGAGCTTGTAAGCTAAAAGGGAAAGAAGTTGGAAAAAAGTTTATTTGGGGGTTTGATCAAAACCAAATTACTCAGGAAAAAATATCATATATATAATCTGCAGCATTTCAACAAACTCCCAAAGCCATCAAAACCAATGGCCTCTAAACAACGCAGGCCATGCACATCAGAAAGTGAGTTAAGACTTGAAAAAATTCAGACCCAGTTACTAAGTATATGTTGCTTCCATAATTTTCTCTACAGAAACAAAAAATTTCTTTTATGTTATGAAAACAAATCCCATTGGTGGGGCCTGAGAAAAAATGAGTAAGTAGGCAAAAACTGATTCTCTTAGCAGACCTAGGCAGTGTGGGTGTTGAATACATAAGAGATTATCATAATTACAATAATAAACCCATTCTCTTCTCCTACTCTCCTTGAAGCTGCTTGGGGAAAACTGTTTTACTTTCCTTGGGATGAGGGGAAATCAAATTGTTTCACTCTTCTGTGAGCTCTTCAGTAGTTTCTGTGGGGCAGAATTATATCCACCCAAGTTCTAACCACAGGCCATGGAATAAGGCTTCTTAGTAACAATGATCTTTTTTGTTTTGAGTCTAGAAATTGGTTAATCCTCTGATTCTCAATCCTTGCTTTGAAAGCTATTGCATTTGTTTCTGTGGACTTTTGGTTTGAGCTAATTGTTTTAAGTTGTTTCCGCCCAGCAAATTGTAGGTTTATTCATCCAATCAATGGATGAATAAATAATTAATTTCAGTGCTGTGAAAGTAAACAAGGTGATGTAAGCAGAGGGTAACCTGGGGTGGGGATCAGGTAGTGGGATGGCATCACTGAAGAGGTGACATTTGAGCTGAAAGAGTTAAGAGTTCAAGAGAAGAGAGTTTCAAGCTCAGGGCTGAGTGAGAGTAGAGTCTTCAGGCAGCTGAATGCCATCAGAGTACAGAAAGATCAGAAAGCTGACCATGTAGCTGAAGCACAGAGACAGATTGAAAGAGAGGGAAGACTGGGTGGGGAGGACCAGCACAGGGAATCCTGGCCCCCAGGAAGGCAGATTAGATCTTATTCTAAGTATAAGGGGAAACCATTGAAGGGGTTCCAGAAAGGGAATGACAGGATCCAGGGTTTTGAGGGTGGGGGGTTGGGGGAGTTGTTGCTGTTTGTTTGTTTGTTTTGTTTTTGTTTTAAATTTCTGTTTCTAAGAAGCCATTTTGGCTGTTGTTTGGAGAATGGTCTGAAGGGTCTGAAGTGCGACAAAAGTGAAGGCAGACAGATTAAGAGGCCAAAGCAGATGTTCAGGTAGGAGAAAAACCTCCGGCCTCCTCTTCTGGGGAATGATATGAATATTTAAGTTGAAGGACTTTGAAGACCTGATTGACCTAAGATCTCAGAGCCTAAAAACTGTCAGCTAAAGTTTTCTTGAAGGGGGATGGAGGGTGAGATTCAGAAAACTAGTTTTATTCAGAAGAGCAACACCTATTATCATAGCTCTCCCTACTGAGTGTATTTTATGTATGTGATTATATTTAATATAATTTATCAATTTCATGATCTTATAAATGGGGCATTACTAGCTCCATTTTTCAGATAAAGAAATGGATGCTCAGAAAGTCTAAATGACTGGGAAGCTAGTAATTGATGAAGATGGGATTTTTAACAAGTCCTTGAGAAAGAAGAAAACAGAGAAAAAGAGAGAGAAACAGGAAAGGGCTACCAGGTAGAGACCTAATAGACACATTACATGGAAGGCCATGTAAAAATTATATCGCTAACTTTGGGGGGTGGGGAGAAATGAGGGGGCTCTAAACATATATTAGAAATTAAGTTTAAACATTTTTTCAAATTTTAGCTGAGGGAGAATGGAGAAAAAGAAAATGGTCAGGCCAAATTTTTCTATTTGAAAAAAGCAAATAGATTTAAAAAGCATAGTTGTTATCAGAAAGAAAAAAAATGAACACTCAAGGAAAAAGGAAGGAAGGAAGGGAGAGTGGGAGGAAGGAAGAAGGGAGGAAAGAAAGGAAGGAGGGAGGGAGGGAGGAAGGATGGATGGATGGATGGATGGATGGATGGATGGATGTGGCCTCTCATCACAGGAAATAAAATCCTCTCTCCAGAGAAGCAACATTTCAGTACAGCCTCTCTCTATCAAGAAAGCATCTGGAATCCACTGGGATCCACTTGGGACAACCCAGTGAACAGGAGTACTTCTGGAGGACCACAACTCATTCCTCCCTTTGCCTTTTCCATAAATTTAAGAATTTTGTGAAAAGCAATTTAAGGGCTTGGCCGTTACTCTGTTTTTTAAAGAAACAGTGACCTAGGGAGACTCTGCAAGGTCAGGGCCAGGAGACAGGCTGGTTGGGGACACCCGCTGGGATTCCCAAATACCAGCGGCTTCCCCTCTCGAGGGGAACTAGGGCATTTCAGTGGTGGCCTCGCTGGAGCTGCGGGGAAGCCCTGAGTCAACGCCACAGGCTTGGTTTTGCTCAGAGTAAGCAGCTCACCTTTTGAATCACATTTCCCTCCGTTGCTGTCGTTTCCTTTGTGAATTGGTAGGGGGTTTTGTTTGTTTGTTTCTGTTCAAATTACACAAATGCCGTGGTAAGGGGGTTGCATTGGCAGACCCCATAACCCCTGGGGCAGATTCCCAGACGTAGCTGGAAGCAGACTTGGATGTGCCCAGGGCAGATCCCAGGGCTTGCTTCCTGGCCAAGCCCATGAGCCTTGCCTGAGCCTTGCCTTGCCGCTGTTGGCCCAGACGCCCGGCTGCCCCAGGGATCACGAGCTGCCATCCAGGCTGGCCTACTTCCTTTTCTATGGCAGAAACCTAAAATCTGCACCCTCCGCGCAGCCCTGGGCTGCCTAGCCCGCCCTTGGCCCACAGACAAGCTGAGCTGTCTCAGCTCCTTCCCCAGGAGAGCCCTGCACTCCTTCCTCAGTGAGCAGGGACTGAGCCAAAATCAGCTCTTGTCCCTGGGACAGGTGCCCCCTCTGGGTGCCCTTGGGACAGATGCAAAGGGGAGAATATATACGATATATACTATTCATTAGCGCATTAATATAAGTCCCACATGCAATATATTGTATGTTTTATCTTAATCTTCCCAACAACTTAACCTCAAGCTGCAGAGTTTAGTAAACCTGCCCAGGGTCATAGAGCTAGTGAGTTCCGGGATGCCGAGATTCAAACCCAGATCTCAACTCCACTTTGAATTTGGATTCGTGAACGGATTCACCAAATTTATTGAGCACCTACCATGTGTCAGGTAAGGACAAAACCACTGGAGTCAAGACTTTGAAAACAGAAGTGTGTCCCCTGACCTCCACATCACCCTCACTCCCCCTCACTCCCACCCCACCCCCACTTTGTGGAATTTGATTTTTTTAAGGTTTCAGCATAAGTCTGCTGAAATAAACACTCAGTGTTTAATTTGCTTTTCTGGTTGAAAAGTTCTGAGTAAGTCCACTGCAGCTAAACTTTTCCCCCTTGTGTGTGCATGCATCTAAGCACATGCTTAGGTAATCCAGGCCTGGGTGTGATGGTGGGTAAGACAGATGCAGGGTCCTTCCCTCTCCAGGAGCTCAGAGTTGGCAGAGGCAGACATTATACCTCTAATGGGCATTCTGAAGGGGAAGCCTGGGGCCTCAACTCCAGATTTCTCACCCGCCTCTACCCCCCTCACCCCAGGATCTGGCCTCCTGATACCTCCTATACTGTCAGACCCCAGAACAATTCTGGAGGCCAGAGAGCAAGACTGGCAAAGCAGGGGCTCCCTGGGATAATTAGGCCTGAGTTGCCCACAGATGCTACACAGGTGGTCTCAGCCACCAGCAATGACCTCGGAAAAGCCACAGTGCCGCTCAGCTGCAATACTCTGCCTGCTGCCTTCCTGAAATAGTCCAGATTTAACTTATTAAACATATTAATCTGAAGTTACCAATTTGGGGTACTTTCCCTAAACGGCTTGAAGAGAGGGACGTAAGGAAAAAGAATTTGATCTGATGGGAAGACTTAATCCTGATGGACTAAGTGGCCTTCATATCCTGACTTTGAAATCACTGGAAATGGAGGGACTGTTCACAGAAGTGGAGAGTCAGAGGGTAAACCCCACTGGAGTTAAAGAAACACAAACAAAACCCATCCCCTTCTGGGCCCCAACCTACCATGTGACTCTGAGGACATTGCTTACTGCAGTGACAGCATTTTAAACAGCTGCCCAGAGGGGTTTTAAATAGACTTGATGTAATTCAATGATTTATAGAGCATGGGTTACCAAAATACTAAAGTTCTGAAATGCCCCCAAACCAAGACGATGGCCCCAGCACTACCTGCTATGAACCAAATAACTCCCTGCTGTTGGAGGATGGTATGCACAGCTCCTTCAGAAAACTACTGTTGCTCTGAATGTGGGGCCAAAAGAAGATAATGAGCCTCAAATGAATAGATAGATACTTGGATTCATTTATACTCCACGCATCCTGGGATCACTGGCAGAGAGATACATATTCAAAGTATGTGAAGAATAAGAAACTTTTCCAACACATTCTGTGCCTGTGTGCCTGGAAAGATGGCGCATTAGCTCAGAATCCTGAAAAGGCAGCTCCAATAGTTAGGTATTTGTTCTTACAAAAAATTTAGGACCTACCCTTTCAGTCTTCAACAATTCAGTCCACGGAAGGCACCAATCTCCAGGAAACAAGCCAGGCAATTATTCTTTAATTGCATATCAAATCTAAATATTCAAGGAAATTGCAGAGGGATAGAGAAAGAAATAAATCTGGTTAATGAAGTGCCCACGGACCTCTATTTTATTAAATAAGCTATAATTATGTAAACAGTTTGAAGCCTTAATCAATACCCCTCCCCCTCAAAATGCAATGATCTCAAAGTGCATACAAGTTTGGAACTAGCGATCATTTCCATTCTTCCATTACATTCTTTTCATTATCTTGGAGCAAGCCTCCTTTTTCTAATCCTCACGGATCTCCCGGCCTCGAAGAGAACACCCTGAACCAAGACAGGTCTAGCTCTCCGAGAATTCTGACAGCTTTGTTTATGTCAAAAATAATGAAAGATGACAGGCTATCACATTTAGACTTGTAACATGATCATTTGCTTCAGGACTCCCTGCTCAGATTAATCTGGAGACAGGGAACAAGAAAGAGGAGGAGGAAGTGGGGGTGGAGGAGGAGGAAAAGAGCTCTTAAATGTTCTCCTTAAAAGAAGGAAGAGGGATAGACAACCTATGGATACTTTTTACTTAGCTCAAGGGGCAGGTGAAAATTGAGTCTTTGTGTGGGCTTTTATCTAACTGTCCCTCATAGTTTAAATACTTACTTTGCAGAGGAGCATTCAGTTGAGAAGCAATAAAAACCATGATGATAATGCCTTGGGTATGGAAGAAAGTGGTTAGAAAGACCACTCTCTCCTGTGTGCTCATCAGCACCTCCACCACCACCATCATTGCTACTACCATCACCCCAAATAAGGAAGCATAATTTCTTTGGGAGTAAACGTGCATATCCAAAAGAGTTACTTGCTCTCTTCCTCTCAATCCAAACCAATTATACTGTTATAGCAAATACTCGGCACCCAGGAAGAGACAAGCAACGAGCACTCAAAGAATCAGAAAAGACGGTTCCTTTCGCACTGGTGCCAGCCCAGCAGAGTCCCCTTCAGAGACTGAGCATCCAGCTCGGGTTCTACTGATCTTTTATACATATGTGCTTCCGGGTTGAGCAGGACTAGTTCAGTGAAGCTTCTGGTTCCTGGCTGTGGGCTGATGTAAGAGGCAAGCAAGACTGCAGAAGCCAAAAGCATGCAAGGGGAGTATCCAGGCTTGGACATCTGGCTGCCCCTTTTTATTTGCATTTATCAGCTTTCCTCCCTGATACTCTAGAACTTAACTTTTCGATTTTTCAAAAACTCTTCTCATCCTTAAGCTAAGGGCCTGACATACCAAAGGGAAACTGAGTCTCAAGGAGAGTAAGTGTTTTTGAGAAAGGTGCCTTGGCACTGGGCTTGGTGATTGGAAGAAGCCAAAATAACATGGCAGCCAAGAACCTTCTCTCTCAGATGGGGAGAGTCATACAAGGTTTTCTGCTAATACATCTAGGTGCAGAGACACAACACTTAAAACTTTTAGCTTCATGTAGAAACCAACATGCAAAGATCTCCTTTGAAAGGGAATCAAAGGCAATAATCCAATGAAAAGAAGATTTTGTAGCAAAGGCTAATTTTCATCCGTTGTTGATAGCTTCTTGGGACACTGTATTGAAAGGGTTTTAGTTTTGCTTTGTTTAAAGCTAAACAAGAGACAGGAATCCAAACACATCACACATGTGGTGATTTGTTTGTTACTGCATGCCCACTGGGGAGGAGGAGGAGAATGGAAACCTTTCCACTGTTATTTGCCATCAGCATCCCTCCTCATGCCCCTCCTAGATAGCAGGTGTGTCTGATAATCCCACAGTTATACATAATCACATCCTAATGCACTAACGTCCGTTAATATCATCTTCTGAGAGCCAGGAAACCCATTATTAACATGCTGGTTATTGGTTAACATTACCAAGCCATACAAGACCAGAGGTAACTTGAACAAAGGTCTTAAACACTATCAGGATGCACCGTCTCTCACCTCTGCTTCTCTTAGTTGGAGTCTGCTTTATTCTCCTAAACTCACTTTCTTCATGCCTCTGGCCATGCCTACTGGCATTAAAATCACACTCATAGCCTCAGAAGCACAGGAGAAGGTCTCTTGCTCTTCCTCTACACCAGCTTTTAGTTTAGAAATAAAAATCCTGGGGCTGGGGAAGAACTCCAGTTGGCTTAGCTTGAGTCATTGGCTCATCTCTGTACCAGTCACTGGGGGGCAGAGGTGGGGCACAATGACTGGTTCAGGGTAGGTAAGCAGGCCATCTTCAACCCAGGATTGCGGCCAGAGAGGTGAAGTCCTATAAGCAGAAGACTGCTCCAATTTGGGCCCCATATTCAGGTCAAGAATGGGGACAAGGGAGGAGGAGTTTGGTCTCTCCAAAGAAGAGTAACCAGAATAGCTACGGTTACGAGGGCAATCTGTTTGAATTATACAGCTACTACAATTGGAGCCTACCACAGAATCTTGAAAAGTGTGCAATATAACGGTGAAAATATATTAAGAAAAATACTTGTTTCTGGTCCCATTGACTTTGCCAGTTGTAGAAACAGTGGTGGCAGAGATAATGATAAGCTCTAGTATAGAATAGTGGGCGGGGAGAGGGTGTTGATAAAACAGATTCCTGGTTTAACACTGGAGATTCTCTTTTACTCTATTTGCGGCACAGGAATTTACATTTTTAAAGCCCCCTCCTAGGATAACTTGGAAGTACCTGGTTCACAGAGCACACTTGGGGAAATACTGGTCCTGCATCTTATTTGACCTGGTGGCCAAGTTCTAGTGAGAGGGTGAGTGGGCACAGCAGAATGTCTCTACCGTATTCCAGCCATCTGAGGCTTTTTCTGCTGCAGTTGCAGGTCAAAAAGAATGGCCCTCCCTTTCCTAGTACTTTAGACCTAAAGTCTTTTCATCAATGTCTCAAAAGCCCCAGGCATCGTGCTCCCAGCTAACCTGATGCTCCAGAGTCTCACCCTTGCCTTCCTCCCTAGAGTCACTACTGCAATCCAACCAGCTGCCCTTTAGGACCAGCTGCACTTCTGCAATCCACCCAGAGGCCAAGAGTACAGCATTGAAGGCTCTCAACCAAGCCCGTTTCCAGAAACTACTTTAAGATTATACTTAGTCTAAAGTCACCCAAAGACAGATCAATACAGGGTACAAAGACCCAGCCTATGCCTTCCCTCCAAACTACAAAGGGCATTCCTAGCCCCGGAGCTTCCTATAGGATTAGCTAAATCTCAGTGGCAACCACATTGCTCATTACTGTTTCATCCTTCCTCTGCCCAGTCCTGTTTCCTCCACCCCCTCAACGCCCCCCTCCCCATTCCACCCTGAGGTGTTGATCCTGAGGACCTTCTGCAGTAAACTTCCTCTAGCCAATTTCCATCTCAGAACAGTTTCCCTGGAAACCCGAACTAAGATCCACCCTAGCTCAAGTACCCCATGCTCTTATTGTTAGCTATCTATTCCTGTTTCAAAGCAATACACTAGTTGAGCTACAAAGAGTTTTCAGGTAATAAATTTGCATTTTGGAAAAACCTTCTGGAGAAAGAGAAGGGTGGCAGGGATGAATGTGCAAGGACGACAATGTGATGCAAGCAGATCACTTCATGGTTTACATCCTATCTATGTCTAAGCACGGGAGCTCTTAGGAGGCAGCACAGGCCCAGAAGTGTGCTCTGTGTGTGTGTGTGTGTGTGTGTGTGTGTGAGAGAGAGAGAGAGAGAGAGAGAGAGAGAGAGAGAGAGAGAGGAGGCAAGGAGCTGTGCCTTTCCTGGAAAGGACAGGGAGAGACAGAGCCTCAGGGAACTGAGGACAGGCCAAGAACAAATCAATCCAGCTCTAAACAGAAACATGATGTATGTATAGGTGGAGAATTAGCAAGAATTCTAGAGCCCTGGGGTCCAGTCATGGCTTTTGCACATTCTAGCAGTGTGCAAGGGCCTCCATTTCTTTATCTGTGAAATGGGAATAATAATGACTGCCCAATTCCTCTCTCCCAGGATTCTCATGACAATTCAGTGAGGTAGCGCAGGAAAACATCATGGAGAAGCCACTCTGCCTGTGACCCCATATCCTCCACGACCCTGACCTCACAGTCCCTTACTGTCACTCCCAAAAGCATTTGGAGCAGGGACCCAGGGCTTTCCAACATGTTTTAATAATAACAGCTATGTGGTTTATTGAGCACTCATGATGTACCCCCTCTGCCAAAGGCGGCTGTGAAAAAAAGAGCAGAAAGCAAAGTGCCAGCATTTAACTCACGTTCCTGATGTCAACCCTGAAGGTGAGTGTTTTCTCTGTTTCTTGGCGGTGGAACATGCCAAGTGTGTCACCTTTCCCAGAGTTACACATCCAGTAAGAGACAGAGTTGGGGTTTGAACCAGCTCCGCCTGGTACCAAAGCTCTTAAGTATGGGGCAAAACTGAAAAAGAAAAAACCATCCAGATGACGACTCACATTCCAACCTTCACCATGTCCTTTTAGGAGAGAATGCCTGAGCAGCCAGTGGCATTAGGTTTTCCCTAGCCTTGAAGAAAGGGTTAAAAATGCAGGGCCCTGTCCAAAACACACAAGTAACTTTTCCCTTTTGTTGCATTCCAAACACACATGTACTTCCCGCCCGCTCCAGGGGTTGTAACATCCTTGCAGAGGCTGTGGCTTATGACCTATCATCACCTTCAACATCAGCCTGGAAAGTAAGAAAAATATTATGTGAGAGGTTTTTCTCTCTTAAAGCCAGTCTTAGGGAACTGGCCATTTTCAGAGGAAAAGCAAGATTGGTGAAGGCCAATACACACTGGGTTTATTTTAGCCCTGTGTGATGCAATACTAATAATAATAATATATTTTAAAAAGTGTTGCTTAAGAAATGGCTGGAGAGACTTGGGAGTCAGCTGGCTTGGGTTTAAGACCTGGTATGCAGCAGAACAGCCAGATACGGTTCTTTGGGGGGAAAAGAAATCTAAAAAGAAAAGAAAAGAAAGAAAATAACTCCCTAAGTTTGGGAAAGGGCAATAAAGCATATGAAGGTGTGTGGTGCCTTGCCAAAAGCAAAAGAATATTTCACTAAAACCACAACCCAGTCATATGCTATTACTTATGCTATGTTTGACAATGACTGGCACGGGGCATGAAGCAATAATGTCTGGCATCTCTCTATGTTAACAGGAAACCATGTTCTTTTGATTCCGTTGATTGGTTTCCTGCTGAAGGCCATCCATGACAGGGCAGGGAATATACAAGACTATTGTCCAATTTCCATTTTTCCCAGGGCCTCTTGCTTCTGGCAGGGGAAGCTGGCAGCCTTCATTTGACATGAGCAGGCCCCAGCCTGGCAATCAGGCATGCGAGGCTGGTTGTAAATGTTGCATTTAGCAGGTTGGTTAGGGAAGGAAGAAATCATTGAAATGCAGAAGCGTACACATGTACAAACAACCACAGATGAAGCGCCATTTGTTCAGGGGCAAATGCATAGACTCATTCATTCCCTGCCATCAACATCAAGGGGCCATGTCCCCGTGTAACAAAAGATCTGCCTCCCACCAAGACCTGAAAATGTTTCAAAGGGATTGACTGGCCCAAGGGAGAACGAGAATGAGAATAGGTGGGATTTGGCTGAGCTTTGGGTCTCCTTCCTCCATGGTTTCCAAGCCAAACCACCTTGGAAAGTCACTGAAAACTTGGTGGAGGGTACACTGGTTGGGCCTGAGCCTGAGAAAACCTGCATTGATCAGTCCAGGTCATCTGCCATGCCCACGTACATGCCCGGGGTTCTTAGTAACACCATGGATAGAATTTTGTATTTGATGGATAGCCTGCATACTTTTCATTGAGCTGATTTCAGGATGAAATTATGAGCTGTTTTTATGTTGGCTTTCTGTTATTTTAATGCCATGTCTGTAATAATTTCTTTAAAAAAATTTTTTTTAATGTTTATTCATTTTTTGAGAGAGAGACACACACAGAGTGTGAGTCCAGGAGGGGTAGAGAGTGAAGGAGACACAGGATCAGAAGCAGACCCCAGGCTCTGAGCTGTCAGCACAGAGCCTCACGCAGTGCTAGAACTCACAAACTGAGAGACCATGACCTGAACCAAAGTTGGATGCTTAACCAACTGAGCCACCCAGGTGCCCCTAAAGTAATTTCTTTTTAAAATGATGAAGGAAGGGCACCTGGGTGGCTCAGTTGGTTAAGTGTTAGACTCTTGGTTTTGGCTCAGGTTATAATCTTGTGGTTTCATTGGATTGAGCCCCATGCCCTGCATCAGGCTCTGTGCTGGCAGGATGGAGCCCACTTGGGATTCTCTCTCTTTCTCTCTCTCTGCTCCTCACCCACTCACATTGTCTCTCTCTCAAAATAAACAAATAAACTTAAAAAATAATAAAATGATAAAGGAAGACATTCGTGTTAATAATGGGCTTCGGTGGGACCCTGGTAAAGCAATACCCCAACAGCCAGGGCATCTCCATCCTACTCACTGTCCCTGCTCCTCATCAGTCACCTGGATGCCAGCCAGGATGGAAGTTCTCTCCTCTTTAACCAGAGACATGGAAAGCTCCAGAGGCTCATCCTGCATGTCTCTTATAACCATCTTCACTCACCTGGCCCATCCGTGCATCACACAACTTCTCCTGTTTCAAGCAAAAGTGATGACAACAATAACAATTCATTTATTTCATTTCCAGGTAAGGAATTGCAGGTCACACAGCACATCCAGGGGTCAATTACAGGAATTTATTCATTTACACTTTCTGCTGGGTGTGGCTTACCTTGTACCTTTGGGCCACCTAGTTAAGAGAGCCCTCCTACCTGTGATCTATGAAACCCAAATCTTTTTTTGTCTCAGCTCTAAGTATAGCCTCCCCACTCCCACTATACACTTGGGTGCATACGTGCACACACATATGTGCACGCCCACCCACACATGTAGAGCCCTAGGCCCAAACCATATTCTCTGCAGCCACCAAAGCTTTGATTGGCCTTGGTGGGTGATTGGGAGCCACTGGGGGTGGCCAGGGCCAGATGGACAGAAGGAGGACTTAGAATGAAGAGCTGAGACTGCTCCAACAAAGGGGAGCTTCTTGAGAATTTACAGGAGCAGAAGGGAGAACTGAGTGGAGCCTACTCCAGGCCTGGTGGGGAGTAGGCAGAACATTGAGAACCAACCAAGCCATATGGAGGAAAGTGATGAAGAAGGGAGTTGTTGCAGAGAGTGGTAAGGCCACATCTGGTTGTCTCTGGAGATGGAAAGGAAGTGCTGGTTGCTGGGCTCTCTGTTAGTAGTGCTCCCTCATGCTGTCTCCTCCTGCTTGGGCCTTTAGCCAAGGCCTTTGAGCTGCTATCTGTCTCCTACCATATTTCTTCTCTCCCCACCCCCTCCCACCTCTCCTCTCTCTCACCTTGTAATGTTTTGATCCTGTCTCTAATAAAGACTTTGCTGCAAGGCTGCCTGTCTGGATGGATTGGTGTACAGTGGTCACTGGAGGTCAGTTGGGAGGAAGGGGTCCTGAGTGGGCCAGAAGATAGGGTCAAAGGAGCAGCCAGATGGCCAGGGAGTGTCAGGGAGGGAGTGTGAGTTCTGCCCCGGGTTTAGAGAACACAGAGCACCAGTGAGGCAAAAGTGCCCTCACTCTCAGCAGGAGGGCATCCAGGCAACAGTCCAAGCCTTGCTCCAGATCCTCCAAGCCCAGCATCCCTCAGTCAGGGCCACTCAAGTGTGAGAATCTTCTTCGTCCTTCACTCTGGCTTAAGTTTCTATGAGATGCTGGGATCCTGGCTGCTCATTATAGCCCTGCCCAGTTTATGTCCAGTTTTCTCAAGTACCCACCTTCTTCTGTCCTTGACTGGGGCCCCTCCCCACAGCCTGCAGGACTGCCTGCCTCTCTGGGGCCAGTACATGGCAAGCCCAGCTCCGAACCGGGATCTTTGAATCCTAGTCTTTAGCTCTTTCTGCTCCTCAATATCATCACTCTTTACTTCCTACACTGCTACCCACTGGCTGCAAATTCCCTTTTGTAGGAAATAACCTCAGACTCCTTCATCCAAGTTAAGCAGAAGAGGAGCTAAATCTGGTGAGAAGTGTTTCCTGTTTGTTTGGTTTGGTTTTTCTGTTGGTGATTTAGAATCCTGCTAGACTTAGGTCTGTCCCCAGACACACTTTTGGAATCCATGATTTAACTGAGATTTACATTAAGAGAGCTCTTGGGGCACCTGGGTGGCTCAGCCAGTTAAGCATCCAACTTCAGCTCAGGTCATGATCTTGCAGTTCTTGAGTTCAAGCCCCAGGTTGGGCTCTGCGCTGACAGCTTAGAGCCTGGAGCCTGCTTCAGATTCTGTGTCTCCCTCTCTCTCTACCCCTCCCCCACTCATGCTCTCCTTCTCTCTCTCTCTCAAAAATAAATGTTAAAAAAAACTTTTAAAAAGAGAGAGCCCTTACCCTCTGGTGAGGCTTCAAGCACAGATAATGGTAGGGGGAGGACCTTCAATGGGGAGGGCTCAGGGCCATCATTTCCCCCTTTTGAAATCATCCCCACAGCCATGCCCATTCTTCCAGGAGATGGGAGTCCCAGGCGTGGGGATGGGCAGCTGTGAGAGCCAGAGCTCAAGGCAAACCTTTGAAGCACAACACCCCTGACAGGTTGACTCTAGTCTCCACCCCGGGAGCATAACAAAGTGCATGTGTTTGTAGGTCCCAGAGTGGGACATTTAGGACATATTTCTGTTCATGAGTTAAAGGGCTGGACTCAGCAATGCTATTTGATTCACTATTTCTTTGTTGTCTTACTGCTTCACTGAGATAGACCCCACCAGGGCAGGACTTTGCACTATTCCCATTGTATCTCTGGTGCCTAGAATAGAACCTGAAACATCGAACATTCTCAACCAACTCTTGCGAAATGAAGGAACAAATCATAGCTCCATCTCTTACGTTCGAAATTTCTGTAATCACAAATAAGAAGCAAAAGGCCAGAGTCCATCTGGGCAGCCCCATCCCTTAATGGCCAGAGAGAGATCCCAGTTCTCCCCATTCCCCTGGGAGCTGATTCCTTCCTCCTCAACGTCTTTTCTTTTTTGCCTTGTTTTTCTTTTATTTTTTGCATGTCTTTAAGTCTCCTACTAAGAACACAAGTAACCCTGTTTCCTCTGCTGTTTCCAAACCACCATCCATGCCATTTTCCCTTCAGTTTGCCTCTGGTGAAAAAAAAGTTCCTCCCAGAAATGTGACTCAGAGGTAATCAACGTAAATGTCATCCAAGGCCATGGGGAATTTCTTAGCCATGAGTCACATCCCCTGTGCTGAGAACCTGGGTTTTAGTCAAGGCAGAAAGTTTCAAAACCAACCTCTAGAGACACCCCCTTCTTCCCCAGTCTTATGCCCACTGACTGCAGGAATTTTTCCTTGTCATTCTTTGTTGTTGCAGCTCTTGGCCACACCAGGTGAAGGCTCCAGCCCCCTTCGCTTCCCAGCCAACTTCCATGGCTGTTGCAAGGACTTAAGCTCCCCGGCAGGAAGTGCCTGGCTGCCCCTAGTCTCCAGCAGCTGTGGCTGCCACTGCTCATTTAGGACAGAGGGACATAAGCCACAGCCAGGTTTCGCTGTGGGCTCGGGACCAGGGCACCTCAGATTTTCCACTCCCGCTGGAAACAGGACATGAAAGATACAGGTTAGGAAGGAGCCATGGCCACTGAATTTAAAGGCCTCATTCATAAAGTTACGAAAAAAATTTTTTTTCAATATTTAGATTGCTCTGCTTCTTTGTTCTTTCTCTTCCCTCTCAAATTTGTAGAGTAGGTCCGAATGGATGAATTTGAAAATAGGAAGGAAGGAAGGAAGGAAGGAAGGAAGGAAGGAAGGAAGGAAGGAAGGAAGGAAAGAAGGGAGGGAGGGAGGAAGGGAGGAAGGGAGGGAGGAAGGGAGGGAGGAAGGAAGGAAGGAAGGAAGGAAATATAAACCTTACCAAACACAAAGGTGACGATCAGACACAAGCTATCCAAATGGGAGGGAACTAAGTCTGTACCCACACATGAAAGGCAGTGACAAGTTGAGAAACTGTTATCCAGGTCATGGGGAGGCCATTGACAAGTTTTGAGGTCTCCGTTCTACGTACCCTACACAAGGGTCTTGTCCTACCAGGTTATGCTTGGTTATTATTATTGTGAACTTTTCTGTATTAAAAATACTTATTCAACATTTGAAACCTGTCTAAGCATCCTGATTTAAAAATACCAAACTGGTCATGAAAAAAGAAAATTTTAGGTATTGAGGAGAAACTTGAAGGGAAAAAAGCATTTTGAAAGAATCAAGAGAACGTGCTATTTCCCAAGCAACAGACGTAAAGGACTCCGCAACGCTGAGACAACAGAAGAAACGTCTATGGACAAAACAACTCTGAAGGCTCAGACGTCAAGAAGCCCTGAGGAAATAGAAGAAATGGAAAGGCGAGCATTGTTGAGATGGAAAAACCAAACAGTGCAAAGGGGGGACAATTTTTCTCACAAAGAGAAAGCACTGTCTCTATACAGGAGCTTAAGGCAAAATGCCAAATTCTGTCCAAGTGGCACCTGGTAGTACTATGAATGGCTGATTTGGTGGTTTCAAACTTCACTACAATTTCCAAAGCCTTCAGCTGTTAGGTGAAGCCCCATGTGCAGATGAGAAAGCCACGGAAGAATGTCCAGCAGGGATACAGAAGTTAACTGAAAACAATGACTATCCACGGGGTCAAATTTTCAATTTTGACGTTGCGGGTCTCCATTAAAAATGTATGCTTCAAAGGGCCTATAGTTCAAAGACAGAATAACAAGTTCCAGGATTCCAAGACTGCAAACTCTGATGACCTTCCTTCTATCACACGTCACAATGACTTGCAAGCTGCAATGCCCGCTTCTGTAAGCAAACTTCAGGTCTTTTTCAAGATAAAACACCATATTTATTGTAGTATTTGCTCATTTCTCAATCATTTAACATGTGTGAGGCTGTTCTGTCTTTATTAGATTTCTATCTTTGTTATGTCACTGACAAAAATGTTTAGGTGGCTGTAGTTCTCTCTAAGCCCCGTGATTTTTATCATGCGATTCTGCATAGTGAGGGGAGTTTTAGGAACATGTATGCCATGTTGTAGCATAACCAACTGTACTGTAATGAAATACATAAATGCACTGGGATATTACTACCTAGATCTTTCAAATCCCACGTTTCTCACTCAATCGCAGGCTACAGGTGTGAGCCCGTAAACTAAATTGGGCCCCAGCATCAGAACCCCACAAGCTCCTCCTTATTCCTTGAGGCCCTCAGAGCTGAATCCAATGTCTTGACAAGCCTACACTGTGCACCAACTTTTTGAAGGGCTCCCTGAAATCCCATCTGTCCTCCAGAAGCATGCTCTTTCATCTTCATCTCCATTAATCTTGTCCTTTCTTTCTTAGGGCTACCTGCTAGATACCCTGCATATCCATGTGGTTCCTATTGTCTGCTTTCCAAAGAACAAGCATCTCCTCCCCTTCTCCATTATCAGGTGGTGCTGGCTGAGATGTCAGAGCCTGATCAAAGCTGGTACCCTTTCCTGGGTAATCAAGGGAGTGGCCAGAGAAAGCTAGCACAGCTCTTAGACACAGACACAGGTTCTCTGCAGGAGCCTCAGCTGTGGGCTGGGCACCCTTCAGGTCATCCTTCAACTGTTCTGGAAGGCTTGACTCTTCTTCAGGGCTCTTCTGGAGCTGTCTCTGCAAGACCGGCCCTGCAGGAGGTGAGGCGAATGGGATGGAAATCAGATCCATGGCCACCTAGAAAACCATATTTTAGCCACTGCCATTTGTGAAATGCTTTCGCAGGGAAATTTTATTATTCTTTCCTGACTACCTAACATATGTCAGACTTTGGAGAGTTAAGGAAATCCCCCACTGTGTAAGCTTTATTTTACTTTTAAAAGTGAGTTTCTAGCCCTTCCTGTTTCTAAACTCCAGTAGCTTTGTCTATATAAGAACACCACTGTGCAGTTCAGCTAAGACAACCCCAGAATGAAAGGTGTAAATTATGTCACTCCAATGAGGCAGAAACTTCAAAACTATTTTAGCACTAAAAAGTCTAAACGTGGAAATCAATAGAATTCTTCTGAAATCTGACTTTCCTTAACCCCTTGGTTCAGCTGAATTATATGTGGTTTTGGACTGGTTTTCAAGGGGATCACACTGAACTTGACTAGCAATTAGGAGAATTGTGTATGATTCCAAATTTATCTCCTGACCTCTTAGCATGTGAATACTTCAGTTCTAACTCATAGACCACAATGACGTAATGCTAAGCAGTATCTACCGCAACAGTGAAAAGGGTAGTGTTCACAGCCAAAGGAAGCATGTGTTGGGAAGGATGGCTGTGTAGAAACACTTCAATAAGAAGTGCAGTGCTTTGAAATCAAAGTCTGCCATCTATACTGACTGTCAGGGATTTGCCTAGGAACATTTGAGTTGGAAAGACGGTGGAGTCCTATCCACACGAGCAAGACAAGCAAGCTTTGGTCCTAGGCTTCCTGGGTTTGATTCTTGGCTCCACCATCAATGAGTTGTCCGACCTTCAGGATGTCACTTTCTGTCCTCTATTTCCTTCACTGTGAAATAAGCATCGTACTGACACCTGACTCATGGATCATTATAAACATTCAATGCAAAGTTCATAGAAAATATCAAGTACACAGTAGGAACCCAATTAAATATGTGCTATTTTTTTTTTTTACCATCTCAAGCTACCTGGTGAACAGTCTAGTGTAACATATAGCCTTATTCAAAAGCATTCACTGTGGTTATTTGTTTAAAAGGTGCAATTCTCCGAATAATACCACCTTTCATGAGCTGATACGTGGAAGGCACTTGCCACATAGTGGGCACTCAATAAATGTTACCTGTTGTGTACCATCTCAAACTATGTGCCTAGCTCTAGGAAGCTAATATCTGAAGAATGTTCAAAAATATTTTGTTCAAAAATAACAAAAAATATTGTTATTTTGTAAGAGGTGTAGCCTTCAGTTCTTTCTGTTTGAGCCCAAATACAGGTTTTGGTTCTGATAAATGACTTACTTCAAACCCTGAGTTCATGAGGTCACACTTGAAGGAATCACAGCCAAATGTGGTTGTTTATGTTGAAAGTGGAGAGGGAACACAAACAGAGCAGAAATCTATAGAAAATACACCAGCTCCCCTAAGAATTTGCAAGGCCCCTCCCTCCCTTCGGCAGGGGGCCTGGAGGCCTAACCCTTGGGGCACTGGAATGCTAGGACCCACTCCCCCTGGCTTGCCAGACCTGATTTTGCTCATTTCTTCCCAACCTGTCTTCCAGAGACTCCTTGATCAGGTTGGGGACTTGCAATTGGGGCTGGGGAGAATATTTCCACCATGAAAACTGGCCTATGCTACAAACCAGAGAGTTCTTTTCTGGACAGCCATTTGTTAAATATTTAATAGCACACACTGCATGGTGGTGCCTGAAACTCTGTTCCCTCTTGTATGAATCCTCTTTCCGGAGATCCTCCACAGGCAAGGGACCATCTGCCACCCCTGCTGCTGGCGTCCCCATGGGGAGCCTATTACCATCTGGCCCTCTGCAGAGCTGTGCTCCCCCTGAGGGGCTGCCCACCTCTTCCACCATAGAGCAGGCGGCAGGATGACTCTCTCCTGTCACTTTATCCCCTCAGTCACCACAATACTAGCACACAAGCTGCAAAGACACAGGCAAAATGTCTTTACAAATGGGTTAATATACCTTTAGCAGTCTCCCCAGGGGAAGAGAAAGACTACCAGTTCTCCCAACACGCATTTTAGTCAGTCATCGATCTTTTCATTTTATCTAGTGATTCAGACAGGAGCATAAACTTTTTAACTGCTAAAAGATAGCACAATTGATCAATTTGAGTTTTGTCTCTTTTTGCTGTCTTTTCTCCCTTTGAGGCTCTAATTGTCACAATTACAAAGAGAACCAGGAGAAAAGGCTAGAAAATCTCCTGAAGATCTGGTTAAATCGACAGCTCCCATCATTGCGATGGTTACAAGTAATTGTCCTTCACTGGTATGTATCTGCCCTTGACTAGACAATGGGGAACTTTTCATTCCTACAAACACCTCTCCCAGGAAATGAAATGTCATTGGCCCAGGACACCCTAAACAGAATTTTCCCTGTCCTACGTCCAACGACCACTGCCTCTTGAAATTTCTGTAGCCATTTATTCCAATTCAACAGGAGTTTCTCCTCCCAAGACCTTGGCCCAGAATTCACTGACTTCCTGAGTTCATTGGGGTTCCAAGTGGCCTCCATTCCATAACCAGCACAGCCCAGACTCAGAGCAAGGCTCCTCTTGACAGACAGTAAGAATGGGGGAGTGAATGAGATGTGTCCCAAAGAGCCAGAACTGGAGTGGAGATTTCCTAAAGACATGGGGAGGGGTGGAAAGAGCCACAAAGCAAAATTGGAACAGAGTCTGGAGAGAGGACAGAATTGATGTTTGGGACTCTGAGGTCTAGGAGGAGAAGGGGAACTGAAAATGAAAGATATTTGCTACATTTATAAATGAGGTCCATCCACAATGGGTGCCACAGCAGAGTACGGGCTTCTGTAAAAAGGAGGCTTGCCAAATACAGACTTGGGTTACTCTCCATCATCAACAGAGTCTCTCCTTTCTTTGAAAGTTGATTTCATTCTCAGAGGGGAAAGAAAAAAAAAAGGAAAACATTCCTATCAGAGTAACAGTTGATGTATAAATACCGAAAGCAGATTCATATTTGTGGAGACGAACCCAAATGTTTTGCTCCCCATGTAAAATTCAAACAAAACACCAAAACAAAAACATTTCTGTTTGGAATGCAGTCTGAGTTCTCTGAATGTTTTGAAATTTAAATCCAGTCCCAAACCAAAAGTATGTTTGGCTAGTTCTTAATTATTAAAATTTTGGGGGAAATTTGAGGGAAATTTTATCCATATATTTTTGATCTGTTTGCTTTCAACTCATCAAAAACAAGTATTTAAATCCTACTTCATTTCATGAAATTTTTACAAAATAAAAAAACAGGCAGTTCTATTTTACAAAGAGTAAACAGATTGAAACACCAAACTGTTCTCATTTGGTGGGATTTGCCTAGACCAAAGAGACCGAATGAATTCTGAACTTGGCAAGACGCAGCTGTGCCTCCCTACCAGATTCATTCTATCACCTGCAAACAGCCATCAAGTCCTCAGAGGAGAAAGCAAATTTTAATGTATTTTTGATTTGGGTACAAAGCTTTGTTCATATCAAACTGGAGTAGAAACTTAAAAAGCATGAAGAGTTTCTGTTCTTTTTGTGTGGCTTCAATCTCAGTTTCTCCTGGGACCCTGTGGTGCTGTGCCAGTTTTCTCATTTTGCTGGAGCTCAGGTCTCTTGAGGAAGAGGGAGTCCCTGCATATGTTACTCACACAAACAGACTTAAGGGTTTTCTTCATTGACTATAGTGCCTGGAAAGGCATTAATTTATTTTTCTATAAATTGCAGAAACCATGTGAACAGCCTTGTTACATTTATAGAGAAAGTTTCTAAAATATCGAAATTGTTTTCCATGATAGCCCACTCATTAGCTTTATTTTTTTTTCTTTACTTGTTCAGCTTTTCCACTGGGAAAGGATAATATGCGAAATGCTGGCATTGCAAATACCAATGAGTTTAAGTAAAGATCCCTTTTAAATTGACCAGATGACCATAAACTTTTGAATTCTTAGTCGCTTAGAAACTACATGAGATCCAAGCACAAAAACATTAGACTCAAGTTCAAGAGGTAATAAGAAATGACAACACTGGAGAACCAGCCAAAAGGCTGGAAGGAAGAGAGACATGTGGATGAGTGTGAAGTAACAGATTCTTTATCAAAGGAGAAGTTTTAAATCTCCAACAATAGATAGGTGCTTTATAATAAGACTCAACATATAAGTAGATGGATGTCATTAATTGCTCTAATTGTTCACCTTTCCCTGCACCCACAGTTTGTCCAGGAACTTTTTGTTTGTCAGTCTGCTGTGAAGCCCTAGACCTAGAACATTTTTAAAAAATCAGCTTTATTGAGTTATAATTTATATGCAATAAAACACACCCATTTAAAAACGTATAGTTTGGTGAGTGTGATAAATATATAATCACCACCATGATCAAGATACAGAACATTTCCATCACTCAAAAAGTGCTGTTATGCTGGGGTGCAGTCAGTCTCATGTTACCATCTCCAGTCCCAGGCAATGACTAATCTGGTCTGTTACTACAGCTTTGCTTTTTCTAGAATTTCATATACATCAAATCAGGTAGTCTTCCACATCTGGCTTCTTTCACTTAGCATAATGCTTTGGAGATTCGCTGTGTTGTTTCATGTATCAGTTCATTTCTTTATGTTGCTGAGAAGTATTCCATTGTTAGGAAATACTACAATTTGTGTATCCATTCATTAGTTATAGATATTTGGATTGTTTTCAGCTTTTAGGTACTGGAAATGAAGTTGCTATGAACATATATGTGCATATCTTTGTGTGAACACATGTTATTTTTCTTATTTAAGTATCTAAGGACTGAATTCCTGGGTCATATGATAAGTGCACATTTAATTTTATAAAAAAACCTGCAAAGCTGTTTTCCAAAGGACCGTATCATGTCACACTTTCCATCAGTAACGGAAGAGAGTTCTATTTGCTCTATATCCTCACCAACACATGATATTATAAGTATTTTTAGTTTTAGTCATTCAAGTACATGTGTAGCAAAAACTACTTGGGTTTTTAAAGTTTGCTTTAAAGTTTGGGTTAAAAAGTTTGTTTGTTTGTTTGCTTGTTTATTTTGAGAGAGAGAGAGAACATGCATGCATGATTGGGAGAGAGAGAATCCCAAGCAGGCTCTGCTCCGGTAGCATGGAGCTGGTCATGAGGCTTGAACTCACAAATGGTGAGGTCATGAAACCAAGAGTCCAATGCTTAACCAACTGAGCCATTCAGGTGTCCCAATAATTCATTGTTTTTAACTTGCATTTCCCTAATGATGACTGACGTTGAACATTTTTTCATGCCCTTATTTATCATTTGTGTATCTTCTTTAGTGAACTGAATCTCCAAATCTTTTGTCCATTTGTTTCTCATTTATTACACAGTTGTAAGAGTTCTTTATATATTCTGACTACCAGTCCTTTTTAATGTTTCTCTTTTTCAAGTATTTTCCCTCAGTCTGTGGCTTATCTTATCATTTTCTTGATAATGTCATTTGAACAGCAAACATTTATAATTTGGAAGAGGTCTGGCTTATTAATTTTTATTTTTAAAGATTTGTGCTTTTTGTATTCTAAGAAGTCTTTGACTCACTTTAATTTTTTTGTATTTTTTACTAGAAGTTGTATACTTTAGCTCTTACATTTAGGTCTATTACCTACTTAAATATATTTTGTATATGGTGTAAGGTAAAGGTCAAAGTTCATGTATTTTCTATGGACATCCAGCTGTTTGTTTTGAAAAGACTCTCCTTTCTCCGTTAAATTACACAGGCACCTTTTTTGAAAATTGATTGACCATATATGTGTGAATCTATTTTTAGATTCCTATTTTGTCTGTATCTCTCCATTAATTTAAGTCTTTAATTTTTCTCAACAGAGTTTTATGTTTTCGTGTACAGGTGGTGTACATATTTTGTTAAACTTATCCCTAAGTATTTCATGTTTTTAGATGCCATTTTAATGTTATATTTTAAAGTTTCCATTTTTATTGCTTTATGACTAATATACGGTTGATTTTTAATCAGTTTGCATGTCTCAACCTTGCTAAATTCATTTATTCATTCTTACAACTTTTTTGTAGATTTAAAAAATTTTTTTCCATGTAGACAATCATGTTGTCTGTAAATATAGTTTTACTTCCTTTTTCCAATCTCTATGGTTCCTATTTTGAATCTCCAGTACAATGTTGAATACAAGCAGTAAGAAAGGACATGACTCTAGGGGAAATCATTCAGTCTTTTACCATCAAGTATAATGTAAACTGTGGGTTTTCCATACCTGTTTTTTTAATCAGGATAAAGAAATTCCCAACTATTTCTCATTTGCTGAGTTCTTTTATCATGAATAAGTGTCAAATTTTGTCAAACCCTTTATGTGCATCTATCGAGATGATCATTTTACTTTTTCGGTATGTTAATATGATGAATTACAGTGATTTTTTTTATTAAACCAAACTTGAGCATTCTTGAGATAAATATGATTTGGTCATGATGTATTACCTTTTTAATATATTGACAGATTTAATTTGCTCAAATTCTGCTAAATATTTTGGGGGCTATGTCATGAGGAAAATTGGTCTTTGTGTTCTTTCTTTGTAATGTCCTTGATTTTGGTATCAGGGTAAAATTGGCTTCATAAGATGATTTGGGAAGTATTCCCAATTGAATTAGTAATAGGGAGAACTATTACTAATAGGGTTCACCAGCGAAGCCATTACTAGAAATTTCTTTGTGAGAAGGATTTTAAGTACAAATTTGATTTCTTTAGTAAGATATAGAATTATTCACATTTCTTGAATGAGTTTTGGTAGTTTATGTCTTTCAGAGAATTTGCCCTGTTATCTAAATTGTTGAATTAGTGGTGCCTGGATAGCTCAAATGGTTAAGCGTCCGACTCTTGTTTTTGGCTTAGGTCATGATCTTATGGTTCATGAGATTGAGCCCTAAGTAAATAAACATTAATAAATAAATAAATTGTTCAATTTTTAACATAAAATTGTTTCTAATAGTCCTCTATGATACTTTTTTAATTTATTGAGGAATAAATGACATTGAGGAAAATTTGCCCTATTTAGGGGTACTCTTCTATGAATTTTGAGAAGCTGATGCCTGTCACATAACCACCATTGTAATAAAGACATAGAACATTTCTAATACCCCAAAAACTTTCCTCAGGTTCTTTGGAGTCGGTTTCATTTCTCCAGGTTTGAGTCCCTGGCAACCAATGACCTGATTTATATTCCTATAAGTTTTCTTTTCTACACTGTCTTCTCAATGGAATCATTCACTACATAGCCTTTTGAATCTGCCTTCTTTCAACTTAGCATGGTGCTCTGTATCAGTATTCCATCCTTTTTCACTGCTAAGTGTTATTCCATTGTATGGAAGTACCACAATTTGGTTTTATATTCACCGAAGAAGATTCGGGTTATTTAGCAATTATGAGTAAAGGTACTATAAACATTTTTGGGTTTTTTTTTTTTTGTGAATACATATGTTTTCATCTAACTTGGGTAAATATCCAGTTCTGCTTCATGTTTCTGAAGCTCTCTTATTAGGTGCATATGCATCTAGGATTGTTATATCTTCCTGATGAAGTTACTCCTCTTTCATTAATAAATTTCCTTCTTTGTCTCTGTTATTATATATTCTCCTGTGGACCAGCATACTGCATTCATGGAATAGTCTGTTAAAAAAGCCCTGGGGTGTGGGGGGGTTATCTTTCATCCTGAAGAATGGATTGAGATCAGGGTTGCCCTAGTTATCTCTGACCAGAGATATAAAGCAATGCTTGAATTACCTTCAGATCAGAGTCTGGCCAAGGAGAAATCCATTTGGAAAAAAAGCACTAGATTGCCTTAAAATATTTTCAAATATCAGAGTCTTGAATCTACTCAAACCAACAGGAAATTAAAACTCATTGAAAACTCCTATATTAAGGCTCCCAAGCCAGAATGAGTCAAATGTGAAATGATGAAATGTCAAGACTGATTTTTGAGGGTTTGGTTCATGAACTTTTTGGTTACTCCCTTTTTCTCTCCTCTTTCTTAGTTTCTTCTAAACCTTTTGCAGATTCATGTAAATAATTCCTGTTCCCAGGGTTTCCATAAATATTAGGACAGAAAACTGCACTAATATCCTTCTGTCATTCTTCTTTCCTTCCTTTTCCTCTTCTCTTCTGCCACCTTTTTCTTTCCTCCATGTCATTAAACATTTATTTATCCAGTGCCCACTATACAGTTGTTCTCATTTCATTATGATCCGTAGAAAACACATTTTTACCTCAAAACCCAGTACCTCCCCCCTTTCTCCCTCCCCTCTCTCTCCCCCACCCCACCCCTCCCTACCCCCTTCTCTAATCTCTCTTCCTATCTCTCTCTCATCTGGTTTGAGGGCAGTACTGTATCTGTTAACAGAATAGTGTACACCAATACCAGGACCTCAGCCCCAGCAACTCTAATCTAATTGGTTAGAGCAGAACTCATAGACCCTTTTTAAAAGCTGCCCAGGTGACTTTAATATGGAGTCAGGGCTGAGAGGCATTCAACTTAATAGTGTTTAAGGCCCTTGCATCTCCTTTCCTGGGAAACTGAGATTAAATTATTGAACAAATTATTTAGGGTGTTATATGTAAGCAATAAATCATGGGAATCTACCCCCAAACCCAGGAGCATACTGTATACACTGCATGTTAGTCAACTTGACAATAAACTACATTTAAAAAAGAGAGCGAGAGAGAGAAAGGAAAAAAAAATATTGAAGGAATTGGCCCCAAGTAACCCAGTGAGGCAAGATGAGAGTCCTGAGATCTTGCAAGTATCTATACCCCACCCCTACATGCCTGAAGAGGTTGAACATATAGGCAGCTTATTGTCCTCTACCTAGCATGGCCTGAGAATTCTCGTCTTCTCTTTCACTATAGTTTTTAGGTACTGCACCTACCATTAATATCTCTGCTGTTACTGGTTCTTAATAACCTATATGCTGTCAAGAGCCTAAAGTGTACTCACTTCCAGCTGCAGAGCATCTTAATAAAGACCAAGCCTTGTTCAACTAATCAGCATTGATCATTTCCTTGAATTAAACTGGCTCAGACAAAACCCAGAGCAGGGCTTGTTCTTTTTGTAGTTAGTGAGACTCCATGAGGAAGTGCCAGGGGTAGGACTTCCAGGCCTAGTCCCACAGGTAGAACCAGGCTGGGAGCAGAGAAAGGAGAACACACTTATCCCCCTCTACTGCTGACCAATTACAGGGCCAGCCTGCTGACAGCTGACATGTCTGCTTTAGACACCATAGCTCAAGCTGGGGTTTGGATTCCTTCAAACAACCTACACATAAGGAAAGGAAAACACCAAATGTGATTTTCTTTGACACTTTCCCCCAAGTTCCTTTTCCTCTATTATTGTTAGAAATTCCAGAAAGAAAAACACTGAATTAAGCATTACAGACATTCCTCCCTGGAAGAGAATCGGGTGTGTAAGTTTTGGGCTTATGATGAAGGTTTTTGGGTACTGAGATACTTGGTAGCCCAGGAAAAACCACAGGAACTCCATGCTTAGCTTCTGCAGGGATAAAATGGGGTCAACATGTTGACTTCAAAGGCCAAGCTACTAACCCTAGCATTGCCTGAATTTTCATGACTGGATGTTGGGATGATCAAGAAAGGTGTGAACTCTCCACGGTAGAAGCTAAAATGAGGTTGAATGGCAGTCAGTGTCCCTGCAGGAAGCGTATCACACACTCAGAAGGGGTGACTGGACAGAGTTTATAAACGGATAATTTCCAAGGGTGTGGGTCAACCTACAAGGGATGATGGAGCACCCCAGGGCTACCGATATCCCTGTGCCTTCCCATCCTCAGGCCTGAAAGGACAAAGAGATAAAAAGCAGTTCCTGGAATCTGGTGAGACCTACCATTGTAAGAGCTGTCTTCAGTGGAGGCTTGTAGCAGCTGCCAACCCATAGCCCCACAGGGAGGGATGGGAAGCAAATACCCCGGCCTCCCCCTCCCCCACCCTGTGATCTCCTGCTGTGCTTCCCTTTGGCTGAACCCAGCAGGAAATGAGGACAAAGGAGACCAACTGGTGCAATCCTTACAGGCCAGCCACCCAGGGCACAGAGCAGGATAGTAGGGTAATGTGGGGAGAGTGGATCCAAGGGGCAAACAGAATTTCCAGCAGAGCTGGAGAAAAGCCTGAGTCCCACCCCCCACCCAAAAAAAAGAACGAGTCTCCAAATATACATCCACAGTGTACATTCCTACTCCAGTATCTTAATGCCTGACTGATAAATATGACTCCGTGCACACAAACACATGATCAACTATAAGGATCTATACATATTCCTATTATCCTCAGTACTAATATTCAAGGGGGAATTAAAAATCTCTGTAGTGGTTGGATGTCAGGAATTGAGCATACAAAATAATTTAGCAACTGTAAGATACAGAGGCTGTTATCTATCAGGCTGACTCCACCCCTTTGCCCTACTCCATTTGGCAATACCTGCAACACCAAAAGTGGCCCCTCTAGAAATTCCGACAGCATAAGCTACAGTCCCTTTGCCTGCGCTCTGTTGATTTTCCTCTCTCCTTAGCTCCTGCAGGGTGGAATGTCAGCTGAGTGGCAGGGAGCCTGCTCACCAAGGGGCTGGATGATTGCTTTGGAAACCCATCCCTCTACTGGAATTTAATAAAAACCACCCACCAGACCCAGGGTGGGGGCATTGGTTCTTTAAATGATGTGTTCCTTTGAGGGGAGGAAAAAAATCTATCTGTGCCAGTAGAAAAGAGAAAGAATCTAGTTATTCAAAGATGGAAGAAAAAATGTTTTTAATTTGTAACTTTGCTAATTTCATTCCCCTGCCCAAAGCTCTTTGATGGCTATCATTGCTGAGAAAATAAATTTCAAATGCTTTAGCCTGAGCTTTGCCCTCAGCTTTTTCTACCAAGTCTCATGACTCTCCTTCATTTGTCCTTCTTCCATCAAAATGATGGACTCAGAGAACATTTTCTGGGTAATTCAGGTGTGCTCCTACACAAAGGTTTTTCACACTTTAGACCAATGGTTTTCAACTCAGGGAAGTTTGCCACTTAGGGGACATTTGGCAATATCTAGAGACATTTTTGATCGTCACAACTAGGGAGGGGACCTGCTACTATTAAGTGGCTGGATTCTAGAGCTATTGCTAAACATCCCACAATGCACAGACAGCCTCCCACAGCAAAGAGTTATCCAGCCTCAAATGACATTGGTGCCGAGGTTGAGGAACCCTGCTTGACACTATGCCAGGATGTCCTCCTGTCCGATCGTTCATCACCTAGACCTGCATTACCCAACAAAGTAGCCACTTATCATATGTGGCTAGTGAAGCCTGGAAAGTGGCTAGCATAAATTGAGATGTGCTGTCTTAGATAGTCATCAGATTTCAGAGACTTACTATGAAAATTAGAATTTTAAATATTTCATTCATAATTTTTATATTAATTATATGTTGAAGCAATATTTTGGATATATTGGGTTAAGTAAAATATATTATTAAAATTAATATTATTTATTTTTACTTTATTAATGTGGCCACTACTGAATCATTTCTATTAGTACTGGTCTAGATCAGGTATTAGCAAAAGTTTTCTGTAAAGGACCAGATAGTATTTTAATCTTTATGCCCCACACATGGTCTGTCACATATTTTCTCCTCCTCCTCTAACTCCTTCTCCTCCTATAGCCTCTTCCTCCTCCTTCAAGCTTTTAAAAATATAAAACCATTCTTAGCTCCAGGGCTGTATAGACACAGACCTGGGCCCCAGATTTAGCCTATGGGCCATAGCTGTCTGACCCATGGAGATCAATGAGCTACAGAAGGAATTTCTCCCATCTGCTTTTTCACCACAGAACTTGGACTTCTCCACATCTCTCCTCCTTTAAATTCTGATGTCTGCCTGCATCTCAGCCCTTCCTAAATCCATTAGCTCCTAGAAAGTTGATACCATCTTTCCCAAACATGGATCCTCCAGAGAGTCTAGCAAGATGGCTCACACCATGCATGGCCTGACAGGGGAGGCAGTCGCATACAGGCATGAGGCACCCAAGCTATGGCTAGTTCCAATGACCTCCATGACCTTTCATTTTCCTTAGCTCTAACTGGACCCAATGGTACGACCTAACTCAGAGAGTAAGTGTGAGGGTTGATGGAATAACAGACAAACAGAGCACTCAGCACTTTGCCATGAACATAGCTGTGCTTCTCATTACCATTATTATTTTTATGAGTAACCATTAGAATTATTAAAAATTAAGTGTGCGTTGAGTTATAGAGATGAGAGAAATATGAAAACGATTCTTGTTTTTCTTCTTGTTGTTAGGATTATGTTTTAAAAACCCAAGTAATTATGAATTGAATTACAAAGTCTATAGAATTATAGCCTACAGCTTCCAAAAATCTGATTGTTTTTCCAGGGAGTTACACACACGCATGAATGTGTATATGTTGGCAGCTCAGAATTAACAGAGTATTTTTTCAAGTTCTAAATTCCTCTCAAATGGGAACGAAGTGTTCTCCTGACCCTTCCTACACTTCATATTACTGTCGACATCTGCAACTAATTGGTGATCTATAAGTCAAAACTGTGACCAATGCAAAAAACCTTTAGCAAAGCCTGCCCGGGGTTGGCTGACCCTTCTTAATGCATTTCACATTAAGACTAAAACAAGCCACCTTTTAACCATTCAACTGAGTACCAAACAGTAGCAGTGAATATTTATCAAACATCAAATAATAACATGATCAGATAACATGCTTACCAGTGAAAATCTAATTTAGAGCGTTTCTTAAATTTCATTTGAATTTTTAAAACTCAAACATTTTTGAAAGGTATAGAGGAATATATTGTCAGCATACAATTTGATTGATTAAAGTAACCCTTTAAGACAACAAATCAAGTTATGACCATCTGAATATCTTTGTAGTAAAGGAATGACACTTCAAGACACCACAGGAAGAGACAACATGACATTGTGATAAAGAATTTGGGCCTTGGAATAAACAGGCCTGAGTCTGGGTCACAGCTGTACCATTTACTATGTGATGCTGGGCAAGTTACTCAACGGCCCTAAGCCTCTGCCTTCATCTGTGAAATGGGGACAGCAGAAGCTTCTTCATAGGGGAATCCTTGGGAGGATTAAATGTGACATATTTAAAGCAAAGTGTCTGGCAAACTATGTGTTTCAAACACGAGGAACAAAAAGGCTTTGAAACTAACAGACGAGGACAAGTAACTATCTTCTTTAAATTAAATTGTATAAGGGTAATGAACTCCATAGCCTATTTGTGTGTTTCCTAATTGACCTACCTTGTTCTTTGTGGGGAATAGTTAAATATGTGTTCTACTCATGGACCTGACTACATAAAGTTGCCTGTATGAGAAGAAGCTTTTTGCAAAACAACAATCACATTCCATCTTGGGGCTTATATAAGCAGCTATTTGCTTTCTTGGTCCAGTATCTTAGTTCTGGGGCCAGTCCTCCCAAGCTGCCAGTCATGGCTACCTGTCGCCAAATTTCAGTTTCATTCCATCTGAAGAATGATGGCTTATCTTTTTTAGCGCCCCCCCCCCCATTCCCCAGGCAGAGCCTACATCATTCCATCCTAACATACTCTCCAAATGTGATAAATGTCTACCCAGTTATTTTCATGAGATGGGGTAAAGGCAAACAAAGAGTCAGAAACTTCATTTCTAAAATAGAATTCTGTTCATCTATGATCCATGTAATTCAAAAATAGATTTTATATGACAAAGTTTATTTATTTTTAACATATTAATAGTTTGGAGAATGATTACGAGTCTTTGGATTTTTTCCATTGACATCTGCATGTCTCAAGTTCTGGGTCATGCATCTCTCTAATTGTAGACATTTTCTTCCACCTGTGCTGCTACTTCTTACTTTTGGACCACTACTCTGTGAAATGAAGGGGCCGTTAGCCTGATATCTCTGCAGATACAGGATCCCCAGAGCCAAGAATGCAGACACAGTGGCCATATTCACCTCAAAGGGACTAGCTCCTTGGGCTGGAGTACAATGTACATTAATCTTCCTTCCTTTGTAGGGTTCCAAAGCTACTTGGAGTGCAGGAAAGTGTACCAACCACTTGGCCATGCCAAGTTTTCCAGGTTCTTCTAGAAACCATGGCCACCTCCAACAGAAGGCCAGGTCACCAAGGAACCTTGAACTTAATCCTCTGAAGCCACATTTAGGAGGAAAATGTCCTCCCACACCTGAAGTTACAGATGTGCTAGGCTAGTCCCTCTTGCATGATCAGGGTAGGATGTATCCATGGGGCAAATATCAGAGGTGCCAAGCACTCAAGTATGTGTTGCAGCAGGGGAGGGAAAGCTGACCATTGACTAGGTGCCTCCAACCAAACTGCTTAGGCAAGGTGCTTGGTGATTTGAGTATATTATCTCATTTAATCCACAACAATCTTTGAAATTAGTCATTTTCCTCCCCATTTAACAGTGAGGAAGCTGAAGTTCAGGGAGGCTAAATCAATCATTTGCCAAAGTACCTGCAGAGTCCAACCCAAGTTTGACCAATATATTCATACTCAGACCACTAGAGAAGACCAAAAGGGAATGTGCCAAAACTGTCCCCTGATGGCCACCTGTCAGGGTCACTGCAACTGTGTTTTTGTTCTAATGCTAAATTCTCTCCCTCTCCTCTCCTCCCCTCTCCTCCCCTCCCTCTCCCTCTGTCTCTCTACAGGGTGCCAGAATAATAGGGCTGCTCTGTTCTGCTCTCAGTCTCCTAACTCAGAGCACTGGAGTCCTCTGCTCGGCTTGAATTCATTCTGAGCTGAGAGTTGGCCAGCCCTCAGAAATGCAGAGCCGTCCATCACTCATGTCTCAGGTTTGCTCCTCAGAGAGCCGGAGTTGACCACAACTGCTTTGGCACAGTTCCACTGTGAGGGAGTCACAAAACTGGCATTTAAGTCCGGAGCGGAAAAAACACCCCAAGCTTGTTCGTTTTTTTCTGACAGGTGCTGGAGCCCATGAAAGGTCAGATTCCAGCTCGCAGTCACATCCTGGCTTCGCCGTCTCCAGGCACACAAAGGCCTGTCTGTCTCACCCCAGCGCAGGGAGTAAGGACCCAGGCCAAGGGCTTAAAATGGCCACCTGATGGCCTGCGCCTGCTGATCCATTCCTTCACGGGCATTGGCCTAAATGAAGCATTGGGAAACCCAGCTGCCAAGGATGTGTGAAACAGGCAAAATGAAGAAGAATGCAGGCTTTTTTCTGATTTGTAATTGCAAGAGATATTAACCCCCCGGCAGCCCATGAATCCATACCTTGACATCCAGCCTGCTGTGGCTCATTTGTAAAAGCCCTGGGACGCTTCTGTTTCATGTTCAAAGCCTTACTGGGCTGGAAAATTGAGTGAGAGCTGTCTTTCCAAGCCCCAGCAAGGATGTTGGGAAAGGAAGGAGTTTGTTCTCTTCCTTGCTGATGCATCAGGGATAGCTCGGAATTGCGGTGTTATTGGAACAGAGGGTGTGTGTTTAAATGCACGTAGCACATGCTTTCAACCGAGAATGTTTGTTTTTGCAGCCTTTATGAAAACATCTCCCAATTCAAAATGGCTCCAGGGCCCCACAGTCCTGTGTTTTTTAAGTTCCTCATCAACCGCTGTAGGCCAAGGCTCTTCAACACCTTTAACTTCTTCAAAAGGTGGTCACTCTACCAGCTCTCCAGCCCTCTCTAGTCATGTGACTCCTTCCCTTCTTCCCTCCCCATAACTTTACACAAAGCCCTGATGCTGGTGGAGAGCCAAGGGACAGCAGCTACTGCATAGCACGCTGTAAGGGAACATGGGAGATCTTGATCTTATAAGACCTTCATCTGAAAGGTCTTGTCCTGTTAAATGGCAAGCCCAGACTACCAATAAAATTCTTACAAAAGAAAAAAATAAATAAACCTGCGTGTGGAATAAAAATAGTTGTCTGGGAATGTTTTTCCCCACCAGTTGAAAATCTCACCCTACTAGAAACTTTCTCAGTAAAACAAGCCACAGACAGGAACGGGGGCCCCAGCCTCTTGTCCTAGCTATGTGCCATGGAGTTGTTCTAGGCCCAAGTGTGTACATACCCAGACTACAGGGGATCCCTAGCTTTCTAAGGGGGCAGAAAGTACACCTGAGCACTGCAAACCTCTTCCTTTGTCTACCCCTCCTCCTCATGTGTCCCCAACCCCTCTTGTCTCTGCCACCACAGTAAGGTTCCATCCAAGAAACTCAACCAATGGTCTGACTCAAAGAACTTTTGTTAGCAGCCTCTGTGAAAAGGCAAGGCATCCTTGGGGCCTATCCCACAGCCATTCTGTAATCAAGGCTCTCCATCTCTCACTGGGGAACATAAACATGATCCTAATAAACGGAACACAAACATGACACTAATAAACATACTGATGGTCACACCTACATGTTCACATATTGTGCTATGCTCTTTCCTAACATGATCAGATGATTTCCCTACCACACTGTGAATTAAGTAGGACTTACCCCATTTTATAGAAAAAGAGCCCTGAGGCTCAGAGAGGACCCCTAATGTGGTGGAACCAGCACACAGACCACATAAATCTGACACCAAAGACGTGTCCTTTGCCACCATGCTACAGGGCCTCTCATCCTAACTAGGGCTATTAGGAATAAATAATCCCCAATAATCTTTTTAAAGAGTGTAGTAGAAAACATTTTGGCTGAAATAACTATCATTTATTGGGCTCTCAGTATGTGCCTGGTACTGCTAGGAGCTTCGCATAAATCTCTCCTAACATTCCTGCAAGGTAGCTAACATGCTTCTATGTTATGTCAATGGCTTGACAGACACGAGAGACAAAGCAAAACCCTGAGCTTGATCCTAGAGTAAGAGGACTCTGGCAATGCAGCTGGACTACATACAATATAAATTTTGCAACATTCAAACAACTTACTGCTCCATCCTGTTATTTATTATTATCAGAAATGATAACTGGCATTTATTGAGCATGGAACACCACATGCTTTAGGGTTCCCATCCTTGTAGGCTTGTGGTCCTGCTTTGAGGAGGTCAGCTTTCCACAAATGTGATTCTTGTGATTTCCCAGACTGCCTGGGGCTCTGTGCATGTGTGTGTGTGTGTGTGTGTGTGTGTGTGCACGCACACACATGTCTGTGTGTGTATTTGCACATACCCGCTATGTGTCTGTCACACTGCAGGGAGCTTTTCCTCATTTAAACAGCCAATTAAAACCCACTTTGGCACTTAACGCATGTCACTGCTTCTAGGCACTCAGCTGGCTTCCCAGCAGGCCTTTAATTTGATAAAGAGCTTCTAATAACGACTAACAGAGCCCTGGTAAGTTAATTAAACCTTGTCCTTTATTTTGCTTTCAAGGTGTACCCTCCCTGTAAAAGGCCCAAGGTTCGTGCTTGCAAATGACTTTAGACAATGTTCCATGCTTCAATGAGAAAAGTATGTCTGTCATGTCCTGGCAAGTTACACTTAAAGTCTCAATTTCAGCATCATGTCAGGCTTTAACGGAGGCCAGAAGCAGATGGAAAAAACCTCTGCACCCAATTGTGTAGAAGCCAGAGTTAGCAATGGAAGATGAGTTTCCTCTGAGAGTATAATGCTGAAAGATGACCTGGCTGTCATACTGAACTCCATTTATCCCATTTCTTTAAAGTAATCTGAGAGTCCAGATGGGTTGTATAAACAGAAGAGGAGGTTCCTGGGAGTTCACTAGCTTAATGAAGCCCGTATGTTTGACTCATGTAATAAGTATTTAATCATGCTGATGAAATTCATTTAAACCTCAGCCACACACACTGTTGCAAAGCCCTGATAATGCCCTACATCACTCGTGCTAGCCACGCTGGAGCAAGATATGCGAAACAGAAAGTTGGTGATGTTTCACATGGTAACTGGATTTTAGAGGGTAGTGCAGGGGAAAAGATAATGAGCCATTAGAAGCTAACTTGTAGCTTTATTCCTACGCCTATGGTGAGGTGCTAAAGTCTGAGTAATAACTCACGAATCCATTCTTCTCACGAATCCATTCTTCTTAATTTTTGAGTGGTCAATCAGAAAAGACACATCAGTTGGGAAAGCTTTCTGCTGCAAGTAACAGCAACCCCCCAACTCAACCAGCTCAAACGATCTGGAAGTTTTCTGAATGCCCATAATTAGAAGTCCTGGTATAGAGTGCTGTCAGACCCAGGTAATTCATCAGCTTAATCACATCAATGAAGACTCAAGTCCTTCCCCTATCTCTCTTCAACAATCTATGATGTGTTCAGTTGTCCACAGACCAGGTGACTCCATGACCACAAGATGGCTGCCAGTACTACATTCCAGTGGAATGTGAATGACTGCAGTCCATTCATGTCCAGTGGAAGGGGAGAAGGCTTTCTTTATTAATAAAGAAAACTTTTCTTAAAGTGCCCATTCCAATCCATAATATTTTTTGCTCACAAGCCAATTGCTGACATGGGGATAGGATCACCATGATTGACTTAGGCTATTCTCTGAGTGGCAGTTGTAGTGCTGGACTGGTGACAGCTCAGGCCAGTTTACAGGAGCTGATATGCACACCTCTTACCAACTCCCTCCATTTATTGACCTCCTGTGGGTAGCTTGAAGCTGGTCACAATGGGCATATTTATCCCATAGGAGTTGGCAGACACTACATTCAGGGCTCTTTTCCTGAAGAGCCTGTTGATAAGCATTTACCAATACATCACACCTACGGGGTCACCTTCCTTAAGGCTGGATGCCAGAACAAAACCAGGGTTCTTTTAGCTAGAAAGAAGAACAGGGACACAGATGCCAAATGATCAATCAACAAAATGTGTCTGAGAAGGGCTCAGGTGCCCATTCATTTTCTCTAGAAAACACAGCACTTGGGGTACCTGGGTGGCTCAGTCAGTTAAGCGTCTAACTCTTGATTTTGGCTCTGGTCATGATGTCACAGTTTGTGAGTTCAGGAGCCCTGCAACCGGCTCCATGAGCACACAGCCTTCTTGGGATTCTCTCTCTTCCTCTCTCTGCCTGTCCCTCTTCCCTGCGCATACCTGTGCACACACTCTCTCTCTAAATAAATACATCTTTTAAAACTTCTAAAAAAAATAGAAAACACAGTACTTGGAGTCTGAGCAAAATTAAAATACCTTATAAAAGTGCAGGGAAAACCCTAAGTGGCTTTCAAAATATCCTAAAAGAACCTGCTCAGGTAGGAAGCACTTGTTCTGTTGATTGGCTTTGTCTTTCTGCCAAAATTGAAAAGCTTGTCTAAGAAAGCTCCTGGTGTCCTTTTGTCTGAAATGTTTCTCCACACTTAGTGTGTTTCACGCTCAGCTAGGAGGATCTGTGAAAACTGCAGTTTCCTGGAAGCTTCCCAGATGATCGGATTTACGGAGTCTGGTGAGGAGACCAGGAAGCTGTACTTTTAACAGGCATTCTCTTCTACCCCTCAGTGATTCTGAGGCAAGTTTTCTGAAAAGAATTTCCATAAAGCAAAAGAAAGTCTTCCCCATGGTGGTCTAACTCAGAGGTTGGCCAGCTCTAGCCCACAAGCTAAGAAAGATTTTTATAGTTTTTAATGGCTTATAAATATCAAAAGAAGAATGTTGTTTTGTGATGTTAAAATAATATGAAAGCAAATTTCAGTGTCCACATTACAGTGTGACTATAACACAGTCACACATTTGTTTATGTGTTGTCTGGGGCTGCCCTCAAGCTATAATGGCTGAGTTGAGGAGAGTTCCAATAGAGATCATATGGCCTGCAAAGCCTAAAGTATTTACTATCTGGCCCTTTACAGAAAAAAGTTTGCCAACCCCTGCTCTAGCATATTCCATTCAGTTGAAGAACCAATAGAATGCAGTTGAAGAACAAATGGAATGAGAAACACTTTCTCTATCAATTCCTTAGCAGAGGGGTTCCCAACTGGTTAAGCAGAAGCCACCAGGCCACATCAGAGCCCTGCATCCTGGGAATCATTCTGTGGCTCCATTTGCTTTAGCTCAAAGATGGCTAACAATGGCCCAATGCCTTTTTCTTTGACTGCTAAAGGACGCTAGATGGTGTGTAAAGCAGGTAGTGGTGCTTTCTTAGTTACATGCTCCATCTCATACAAAACCAGTAACCACCATGCCATTACCCATGGTGCCTCTACTCTATACACACCACAGTGCTTGCTCGTGGTTGAGGTCAGTGAAGAGCAGATACAAACACACACGACACATGGTCTCTGCCCTCCTGGAACTTATGCTTTAGCTTGAAAGAAAATACAGATAACGTGCAGGCAAGGCAAAAACAGCAGTGCTTTATTTCAAGCTGTAGAACTTTTCTCAAACAAAGTCAGAAGTGCGGTCAACCATTAGCCATCCTAAGTCAAGGCGCTGTGGGGTCAATGTCCTCCCTGAGAGAGGGACCCACAAAGGAGAGCTGTAGGCCTTCACTAGGAATTTTGGAAACTTACATTCAAAGAGTATTTGTTGGCAGAATGTCCCTGATGAGTAAGACACAGAATGTGAACTCAAAGAAGGGAACTCAGAAGTGGGGGCTGAACGAGGATCAAGAAAGAATGCACAGAGAAGATGATATCTGAGAAGATCTTAAAGGCGAGGTCATGGAAACATCAGATAAAAGATGTACAAGCAAGAAAGTTTAGGATGACTGAAAAGAATGATGTGTCTCCTGGTGAGGTTGGACTAGGGTGATTAGTCTGAGAAGGTAGGTCAGGTCACAGTGTAGAAGGTCCTTAATGTCAGAGTCAGAAATTAGCACTTAATTCCATAGAAAAGGAGGAACAATTTTTAATGTATGTTTGGCACTAAAATACAACATATAATAAAGAAGCACAAACCAGTAGGTCTATTCCTTGCAATACCCCAGCCGGTAGGAAGTCTCCTCATCCAGGTATATAATCAATAGTAACAATGATCATTATGACTTACATTTATAAAGAATGTTATGATTTATAAATATATTTACATGTGTTAGTTAAGGCCCCAAATTATGTGATAGATATTACCATTGTCTTTGTATTATGAAGGCAGAAAGCAGCGAAATCACATAAGTAGAAAAACTTAAGACTCTTTGTACCGTCACTCCATTAATGGTGCAATCACTAAAATGATGCTGTAGATATCTATTTATTCAAATAGGAACATGGTCAAAATATACTATGGAGTTGGGGTGCCTGGGTAGCTCAGTTGGTTGAGCATCTGACTTCAGCTCAGGTCATGAGCTCATGGCTCATGAGTTGGAGCCCCACACTGGACTTGCTGTTGTCAGCCTGTCAGTGCAAAGCCAACTTCAGATCCTCTGTTCCTCTCTCTCTGGCCCTTCCCTGCTTGCTTTCTCTCCCCCCGCCCCCCAAAATATATATACACCATGGAGTTAAAGAAAATAGGCTACAGAACAGCTATATAGTATATCACTTACGGAAAATTTCATGGAGCAATAGAATATACTAGAGCCAGACCATCTGCATTCAAACCGTGGCATTGACATTTACTGGCTATGTAATTTCTATGGACTGAATATTCTGTGCCCCCAAAATTCATTTGTTGAAGCCCTAATCCCCAGTGCAACGGTATTTGGAGATGGACCCTTTGGCAGGTAATTAGGAACAGAGGAAACCATCATGGCTGGTGGCTGCCTCGTGGCCCAGAGGGGCAGATGGTGTCTCTGCTTTGTCCCTGCCAGTATTCTGGGAAATTGATTGCTTTATCTGAACAGTCTGGATTTAGTTCTTTGGAATTTTGACTGATTTACCTAGTGTTCCTTAAACATCTGAATTCTGATAAGCCTTGTGGAAGGAGGCAGTATAATTCACTTATTACACACATGAGCATTGGAGTCATGTGTAGAATCCTTGGCTTCCCCAATTACTTGAATAATTATGATCACAAGAAGCTCAGTCTCCTCCTCTACAAAAGTTGAAAAATAATACATTCCTGACAGGCTGCAGAAAGGATTCAGTGAGATGACATAAAGCACTTAGCACAGTGCCGGATGGAAAGTAAGCACTCCAAAAGGGGTCGCATATGTTACTAATCACCTACAATGAGCCATCATCCCAAGAGCAAGGGACCCTGGAATAAGCACAGTGGGTGCCTTCCCTACAGCCCACGAGGCCCCAAACCCTCCCAGAGTCTCCAGCCCACACTTGTGCTTAGCTCTGCTGAAAGAAGAGGTACAGGTGGGCTGTACCATAGAGGGCACCAGTGACCAGAAGAGTGACAGCCACATTCTGCAGCCTGGCAAACAGAGAGGCAGCCCTGGCCCTCCTGAGACCTGACATAGCCCATGGCTGGCTGCCACATTTGGAGATGAAACCCAATAGGCCTGGCTTATGTCAGTTTTTCGGAGCAGAATGCAGGGGGGCTGCTGTGGGTGAGAGTAGGGGTCTTGGTGCTGGATTGCCTACCCTTCCTCCCACTTGCCAGTGCATAGTAGAGGGGAAGGGGTCTAACCTCCCAGGGTGGTTACTCTTGCTTTTTGCTGGAGATTTTCTGTAGGTGCCTGCTTCTACCTGGTAAACACCTAAGCGCCCCCTGTGGGTTTGAGTGAATGAAGGTTCTTTGCCAAGAAACTCTGGCTTCCAAAGCTGGCAATGCTGGGAGGTACTTCCCAACCTCCCTTCTGCCCTGTTTTAGCTGTGCCACTGCCATGTCCCAGACCCTGAGGACACCAATGCCCCGAGGAAGCACAAGAGTAATGCCAGGGCACCTAAAAACAACAGAGAGGTGAATGCCATTGTCCTGTTCCCTCTTTGACTTCTTGGAGCAAAGGGATGATTTGGGGAAAGCTCAAGGCCCAGCTACTTAGTGACAGCATGGAGAGGGATGCTTTCATGACTGTTATACTTTTATGGAAGGAAACCCCAATGCCCTCCATTTTCATACCAAGAAATCAAAGACTGTGGGTTCTTATAGAAAGTAAAAAGAATGTAGGAAGAAAAGAATGGGGAAGAGAAAAACTTGACCTCATAGGTTTGAGCCAGGCCTGTCATAGATGCATAGTAGATCTTGGCAGCCAGTGAAGCCATAGCAAGAGAATGAGGGCTGGTGCTGTGGCCCAAGTGCCACACAAATAGCTGAAACTGCCAGGATATGGCTACTGACCAACAGCCCCCCATCCTCTGACAGCAGGTTCTGTAGGGAGATAGACAAATGGAGTCTCTTTGTCTTTGTCATCACATTCCTAGTGCCCATGGTGTTATGGTGTGATTTGTTCTGGGACAAAGGGGCAGAAAGAAGAAAAGGAAAAATGGCTGGCTCACTCTGGATTCATAAATCACTGGAAGGGAGAGACCTTGCCTGGTGAAGTTGGAGATTCTACCTGGCACTGCCCCGATGCTGAGCCTGAGTGTCATAAATCACCATGGCTCTACCCACAACAGACCTGCCTACTGTCCCAGTGCAAAGATGAGGGCTATTTTGCTGGCTCTGGAGCAGGTGTCTACCAGCCCATGGATACAAGCCCATTCTGTGTGTTTTCCCTTGAGTGTGATGGGGGATAGAGGAGAGTGGATAGCTGTCCCTGGGAACCTGGCCCAGTGGCCTGGCAGAGCTGGAATGTCCTTGGCCAGCTCTTTGTGAGAAGTCAGAGACAGTCAGGAGATGGGTCTCATGATCATATGACTTAGGCTTGCTGGAGTATTTTCCTCAGGTTTTGGAATCATCCGAGGTCACTTGAGTGTCCTTGCTATTCTTGTCAGGTCCCTCAGGTAGCTCTCTGAGTCCTGTTTAGCTTGTGTTGAATGTTTAGCTCAGGTTGGCTTGTCCAAGAGGTAGATGTCAAAGTAAACTTTTAATAATTCACCTCATTGTTGCATCCATCAAAGAGGGACCAGACACAAAAAGTGAGAGATTACAGATGGCAGTTGTCCCCCTCCCTACCACAGCTCCATGTACCCCTGACCCCCACCCTTTACCCCGTCAGAATCACATCCCTGCTGGTACACCTGCAATGCCCCTTCCATCTGGTAAACACCTCATAATGCTACAAGGTGCCGTTCAAATGCCTTGCCTTTTGGGAAGCCTTCTGTGACACCTCCCCCACCTCACACCACCAAATGCCAGAATACCAACAAGAGCCCTTCTTTCTTTCATTTGCTTAATAAATTATTTTTAAGTCCTTTCTATGTGCCAGATGCTGTCAAAAACAAGATGGATACAGTCTCTGCCCCCATGGAGCTTAGTCTGTTGTGGATTTGAAGAGATGATAAAATATAAATAAATAAGATGGTCACACTTGATAAATGCTTTAAAGGAAATAAACAAGAAATCTAGAGCAAATAGTAACAATTAAAGTTGCTAAGTTACCATAGATGGGGCAATGGAGGGAGGCCTCTTTGAGGAAATGATATTCAGCAGAAGATAGAAGTTGAAAAGCAGCCAATGGTATATAGTTCAAAGGGGATGAAGTGTGCAGAGAGACCAGTGAACAAGGATGGAAGTTCATGCAGTCAGGCTTAGATCATACAGGTCCGGGAGCCATGGGAAGGCCGGGTCCTTCAATCATTTAGGATTTTACCCCATTTGGGCAGGCATTCTGTTACACTGTTCCCATTGCTTTACTTCCCTATCCTCCAAGCTGAGTCTGAGCCTTTTAAGGGCAAGGCTGTGTTTTGTTAATGATAGTATCCTTGGCACTAGCCCATTCAATGCATCGTGGATGGATGAGATGGGCATTGATCCCCAACCGCCTATATAGATATCATACCTGTTTGTTCTCTCTTTCCCTTCCTTTTCCAAGGTAAGAAAGAAGCTGCAGTTGGACGAAGGAGTTGTCAAGCCAAGTGGCCAGAGTAACTGACCTAGCCTTCGTCCTGAGATAACCTTGGCACCTGAGACACAAAGTCTACAGGACTGGAACTGTTGGAGGCTCTAAGCATCTTTCCAGCTGCTGGCAGTGCCAAGGGTTCTCAGCAAGACTGAGCACCTTTTATGGACTCATCCATGTTTTGAATGCATGCCGGAAACTCATGATGAGTTCCTGCTCATTGTTGAAGAATTGTTTCCATGTAAAAAGTCTGGTAAAAACAAATCAGGTAATATATGATTATCACACAATTCTACCTGTGGCAGGAAGCACTGATCATAGGTACACTTTTGTATTTTAGTTTAACACACATTTCTATGACTGGCCCTCCCTTCAGAGAGCTTACAGTCTGGTTAGAAATAAACATACTTGTAAACAGTAAATGCTAGAAAGTATTTTCATTGCTATGATGTGGAGCTTTAGCTCAGTTTACAGATGAGGCAATCAAGTGTGCCTGGGAAGGAAAGGGGGAGTAGGGGGCATTGGGAAGGTTTCCATTTGGGAGGAAGTGAGTATATATTGATCAGGCAGATGAGAAAGGGTCTTTCAGGTAGAGGGAGCAGGGTAATCAAGGAGGGGAAAGGTTAGAAAAGGTATATTGCATTAGTTGTGTGTGTATTTGGCAAGGCTCAATGTCGGAGGGAGGGAGGCAGGTTAGAGGGAGTGGGGCAGGTTATAGAGATTTGTGTGCTGGCCTGCAGAGTTTAGACTGAATCCTGTTGGCACAGGGAGCCCGTGAAGAGCTTTAAGTAGGGCAGAGAGTATAGAGGTCATATTTACCCTAGGGAAAGAGTGCTGGGGTGGCCATGTGGAGAGTAGAGGAGAGGAGACCAACCCAGGAGACCAGGAAATCAGTCCAGGCACAAGTGAAAGCTGTCACTGGGTAGAAGCCGAGGGCTGAGGGCTGCCTGGGTGGCTCAGTCAGTTGAACATTCAACTCTTGATTTCAGCTCAGATCATGATCCCAGGATTGTGAGATTGAGCCCTGTCCTTGGCTCCATGCTGAGTGTGGAACATGCTTGGGATTCTCTTTCTCTCTCTCTGCTGCTGCTTTCCCCTCTCTCTCAAAAAGAAAAGAAAAACTGAGGGATGAAAGAAAGGGAAGATTCTGAAGGGGTTAAGGAGTTGGAGCCCATAGAAAGCTGCTATGGATGGACAAGGGGTTTCACTCTCAGCTTTCCCCTGAAGGTGGATGGTGGTAGCAGAATAGAAGGGAGTAGATTTGGCAGGAAATTCATCCATTTTGACCACCTTAAGCCTGACATACTCAGTCCCAGTGCCAGTCCCTGGGCACCTGGGCTCCCGCCTTGGGCTTCTTACCTTGGGAGCCCCATTCTAGCCCTTCCTGGGTCACATTGCTTTCCATGAAGCAATGACAAGCCTGTGGTTCCCAGGGGACATGCCCATCTAGATGTAGTGACACCTCCTTCTAGATCTTGACCAGGGTAACTGTAACCTGAGAATTCAGTGCCCAAATGGCCCCAATCTGTGGCCTCTTCCCAGGTCTGGGCTCACAAGAGTGACTAATTTGCACACTTTGTTCCGAGACCGTGGCCAAGGGGCAACTGTTTGGTGGAGTGAAGACACGGAGCTTGGTTGTGAGACCTTCACACACATACCTGTGTGTAAGACCTCTTGAGATCTGGAACAGGGTAGGGGTTTGGAAGAAAAAGAGTCTCCATTTGTCTCCCACATATATTAGGGACAGACCTAGGGGTAACCTATAGGGTTATTTTCTTGGTGTCCAGAAATTGCTTTTCTAGACTAATTACAATATCTGCAACCCCACCCTCACTCCCACAAGTTGGTCTGACCCAGTTTCCAGACCGCTCATCATCTTGGTTACCTCTTTTGAGCTGGCTCTGTTCTGTAGAATTAGAAATTCAGGTCGCTGCTGCATAAACTCTGCAGTCAGGGACAACCGTGGAGTTAGGATTCAGTTACACATAACCACTCCCCTGAAACACTGATGGATATAGAGGTGACTCGGGAGTTAGGTTGGTGGCAGGAGACAGAGTGGCTGCCCGGGGTAGGGTCTGGAGCTATACAGCTATAATTCAGAGAAGGGATAATGAGCAAAGAACTAAGAGGAAGAGAGGCTGAGCCCGTGCCTCTCCTAGGACTCCAGAAAAGACAGAGCCACACAAAACACAAAGGGAGGGCCCACTTCACTTTCAAGCCCAAGGTGCTAACCCAGACTCTGCAAAGTCTTCCTTTTGTCTCTTTCATGAAAACACATGGGTCTCCCTCCCCTTTCCCTCTGCTCCGATTACAACACAGCACCTTCTTCTGCAGAGCAACAGCCATATGGATTATCTTCTCTGTCTGGCCACCTCTTCCACTCATCGTCTTTTTAATAATCTCATCTGAAAACATATCCTTTTCCATTTGTCTCTTAATGACTCCCTCCTCCACAAATTTCCCTCTCTTCCTCGCTCTTTCTCTCACCTGATTATTGTTATTTTATAGAACACTGGGGGAAAGATTGCCTAAAAAAACATGCGCTGTAAAGTAAACGCATATGGCCACATCTCTGAATCATCTAGATCTACACCAGCTGTGCAACTTCACAGGTCCACCTGTTCCTTGTGCACAACCCAGCAGCCTCATGATGTGGGTACTGGCTTAAGAGCTACTCTGTTAATGTCAGGAGCGTCTTGTGCATGGCTAACCTTAGATTGCTGTGATTAATCAGCCCACAACCTCGGTAGGTCACCCAAACCTAGTTTCCTGGCCAGGCAAACAGGAGCACTGCTCCAGCCCAAGCAGGGAGCAGATAATAATTCCAGGCCATCCCAAGGTGCCTGACACCAGCGTCCCTATGGTGTTTCATAAGCCCTGACAGCCTCTCACCATGGCTTTGGGGGAAGGGGGGCTCCTCTTGCTTTACCATCCCATTGTCTTTCCTGGAAATGAAGACTCTCCCCACTCTGAATCTGGTCTCAGATAAAGGAGGGGAAATGACTGCCTGTATCAAAAAAGGTCAAGTCTGGCCTTAAAGAAAAGGGTGCACAGTCGGCCTCATTCCACAAGAGTCCTTTGCAGTTCCTTTTAATTAGCTTGTTTTGTGTTCCCCTCAGGTAGGGAGAGCCCAGGATCACTCTGTCAACAGCTCTATCTATAGCAGGACCCCGGGAAGGCCCAGCCTTCACCCCAGCCTCTCTGCTTGCACGGTGCTCGCTGACCCTGCGGCTCAGCTGTGAGAATCAATCATCTCCTTCCAGAACTCATCATTCAGCAGCTGCAGGGCCTCGGCTATTTTTATCGCCCCAGGAAGCCGGTGGCCAAGGACGTGCTGGGCTACCTTTGCGGGAGGTGTTGCTGTAGAAAGCTACGGTTGTCAGGGCAGCTGATCCTCTGCCTCAAGGTTAAATCCAAAGTGCCTGACCTGGAACAGGAGAGCACTTGATCTTCCACTCTGCAACACTGAAAGCGCCCCTGAGGCTTCCGCTGGGGAAACAGATGTCCCAAGTAGGGAATGAGCCCAGGGACACTGTGGAAGGGTGGGGGTGGCGGGGGGGGGGGGGGGGGAAAGGGGGGGGGGGGAGGAAAGGAGGGTAGACAAGTGTGTGCATGTGCCTGGGCTTCTCTTACCCAAACAGGGAGATCAGAAATCATAACATCTAGGGCAGCTGGCCTCAATCATCGCACCATTCCAGCCAGGGAACACCCATCTCACTGCATTCCCATCAACAACCAACACTTACAGGGCACTTTCTATGTTCTGGGCCTGGATGGGGTCTGGGGATCCAGGGTCTGCGCTGGACTGGTCCAGAGATGAGAGAGGCCAATCAAACAGAACATCACCAACCCCCCGAGAGCCCCTTACTGTCCAGTCTGCCCAGCATCCCAGTTCCTTTGCCCAGCCTGAGTTCATAACTATCTTCCTGCTTTGTTCCCAAGGGAAGAACCAGTGCAGTATAAGAGCAGGTGATGCAAAGCATTTTATATTTGTAAAGGTTTACCCGATACCCTAAACAAGCTCCTTCAGCATAATCCTCTGAGGTAAGTCAGTATTTTTAGTCTGCTTAAAAATAGTCTGAACAGCCAGAGTCTCAGCTGCTGGTGCACATGTGTGCTTTGCTCACAAAGTGGGAAAAGCAGAAACTCACCAGTGTCCCGACAGAGCGAAGGGTGGCAGTCTCAGATTCCCTAGATGTCTTCCATCTCCATAAAGGCAAGAAGGGGATCTGGAAAGGAAAGAAGAACTCTGAGGCTCTGTTTGTGTGCACTCCCAACGCCTTTGGGGAGGGAGAAAGCAGACTGAAGGGACTGGATGATGGAACAGATGAAGCCCTGACCCCCTCCAGGCTCCAATGAGGGAGAGAGAAATGAGTTTGTTGATACCAGAGACCCAGTTCCCTACTGAATGGGGGGAAAGGCTGGTGTACCCAAAGCTACCCTGGTGTGTTGAGGAACAGCTAGGAGGAATGACTGGACAGCATATCCAAGGTAGAATAAGAGATACCCTAGGGAGGGGCACCTGCGTGGCTCAGTCAGTTAAGCATGGACTCTTGATTTTGGCTTCTGATCTCACAGTTTGTGGGACTGATCCCTGTGTCAGGCTCTGTGCTGGCAGTGTGGAGCCTGCTTGGGATTCTCTCTCTCTCCCCCCCTCTCTTTCTGCCCCGCCCCACCTTCTCAAAATAAATAAATTAAAAAAAGATACCCTATGGAATGTTATGTCTCCAAGGGCAGGAGGCAGGGTGTGAGGACCTGTGTGCTTACATGAGTCACTGGGCATCCTTGCCTGGGGGGCAGCAGGACCATTGGTCCTGGGAGGTTTGTAGGCTACCCCAGCCCTCTGAAGTCCAGCCTGGCCAAGAGCTCCCTCAGTGCCCCAGGCTCTCTGTGGCTGTAACTAACCAGGTCCTTTACTGCCCTGAAATAGTCTTTCCCACAGTCAATGCCAAAGTAGCCAATCATTTAAAGAATAAAGTCACTTGACACTCTTCATTTACAGCTGTGTGCAAATTGACATAACCTTTCTGGAGGACAATTTGGCAATTAGTATTGGACCTTAAAAATATTCACACCCCTTAAGCTAATCATTTCTGCTTTATAAATTTCCCTAAAGCGAAGAATACCCAACAACAGTGAAATGACCTTTATTGTTCATTATTGAAGAGCAAAATCAACAGTGGTGCATCTATTTAATAATGATACATCTTAATGATATGGGCAAGTACTAAAAATGTAATACTTGATTTTAAAAGGCAGGATGAAGACTATAGAGAGTATGATCTCACCATTTTTATTACTATAACAGTTGCTATAAGAAGAAAGGTCCTTGTTAAGAAGATTTCTTCATAAGCTCTCTGTATTAGAAGGGAGACCTTGAGGTTGGGTATTGATCAGGTGCAAAGCAACAGAGGAGCTCTGGGGTGTCTGGTGATGACCGTGGGAAGAAGGGGGACGGAACCAGAGGAGGAGCAAGAAGCCGGTGGGCATGATTCTGAGACCTCTCAGAGAAAAGCAGTCAGAGATATTCTACACTGAGAGGCTGTTTCCAAGGCACACAGATGTCTGGTGTTCCATTTGAAGATGCCACTGTGGCCACAATTGAGACATCAACTCTATATCCATCTGAAATTTCAGGAAAGTCCACTTCATCAGTAGATGCTTTGTGTGAGCAGACATTTGGGATAGAAATCCAGAGAAAGACTTACTATCCATCTAAGTTTGTGAAATGCAGAACAACACAATTAAAATATCTGTAGAGGGGTATCTGGGTAGCTTAGTCAATTAAGCATCTGACCCTTAAATTTCAGCTAAGGTCATGATTTTATGGTTGTGAGATTGAGCTCCATGTCAGGCTCTGTGCTGGGCATAAAGCCTGCTTGAGATTCTCTCTCTCCTTTTCCCTCTGCTCCTCCCTAGCTTGCTTTCTAAATCAATCAATGAATGAATGAATGAATGATGAATGAATATCAAATGTCTGTAGAAACAGATGCTTTCTTTTTAATTTTTTTATGTATTTTATTTTGAGAGACAGAGAGCAAGCAGGGGAGGGGCAGAGAGAGAGCGAGACATAGAATCTGAAGCAGGCTCCAGGCTCTGAGCTGTCAGCACAGAGTCCAACACAGGGCTGGAACCCACAGATTGTGAGATCATGACCTGAGCCAAAATTGGACACTTAACCAACTGAGCCACCCAGGCGCCCCTAGAAATAGATGCTTTCAGGCAGAATTAATACAGAAGATGTAAGACTCCCTGGAATTTCCAGAAACACTGTAAAGGACTTTGGACTTCTGGAATATATGCCACAGGGTTGAGCCTTTCCAGGAGTACAAGATGCTGGGAAATCTTGCTAATATCACACTTGCACACTTTCATGTACACACACACACACACATACACACAGGACTGAAAGAAGCAGTTCTAGGATTTCAATGGTGGTTAGTTGGGTAGTGGGTTTATGACAATATTTATTTTCCTTTTTATACAGCTCAAATTTCTAACTCACAAATAATAAACGTACTTTCTATAATTTTTCAAAAAACAATAAATGTAAATAAAAAGCACAGCCATTGCATGTGGCATTTGGAGTGTTTGTGTTTTTCTGTGGGTTGCTGAGAAGCCTGGTGGGCCCAGATCCCATCATATAAACTGACTCTTCATGTAACCCAGGGCAGCACTGGGGGCAGGGGCCCTGCCCACGCACTTACAACCAAAGACCACATGAAACCCCCAAGCTGGAGCTCTGGGACATGCCAGACACATTCTGGTGTCTTCTGTAGCCCAGAGGGTCCTACAGCTCACATTGATGGGTCTGTGAAAGGGAACCTATTTCCTTGCAAACTGAGGCACAATTACAGTAGGAAGGATAGATCAACCACTGTCTCCTGGTTTCTCAGCTATCCTTTGACCTCTGTCTCTATGTGTCTCCTAAAAGCATGCAAGTAAAATATTATTCCACACTGATTTGCATCTTTGAATATATTTCCTTTCCTTATGATAGAGCAAAAGCCTACACTTCTGGATTTGTTCTCTTTTTTTGTTCTCTTTTTTTTGTTCTTCTGTTGGAGGGAAATTCTGCATATAGTAAATATAGATGAAAAGACAACCAACCCATTTCACAGAACTAGAACAAATAATATTAAGATTTGTATGGAAATGCAAAGAACCCTGAGTAGTCAAAGCAATCTCAAGAAAGAGCAAAGCTGGTATCATAATCCTGTATTTCAGGATATACTACAAAACTATAGTAATCAAAACAGTATCGTATTGGCACAAAAAATAGACACATAGTTCAATGGAACAGAAGAGAGAGCCCAGGAATAAACCCATGTTTACATGGCCAGTCTACAACAGAGAAGGTAAGCATATACAATGGGGAAAAGAGAGTTCCTTCAATAAATGGCACTGGGAAAATGAGACAGCTACATGTCAAAGAATGAAAATGGACCACTTTCCTATACCATACACAAAAATAAAGTCAAAATGGATTAAAGATCTAAATGTGAGGCCTGAAATCATAAAACTTGTAGAAGAAAACATAGGCAGTAATTTCCTTGACATTGGCCTTCACAACATTTTTTAATGTTTATTTATTTTTGAGAGAGTGTGTGCATATGAGCAGGAGACGACAGAAAGAAAGGGTGAGAGAGAATCCCATGCAGGATTTGTGCTGTCAGCACAGAGCCCAAAGCAAGACATGAACTCACAAACCATCAGATCATGACCTGAGCTGAAGTCGGACACTTAACCCACTGAGTCACCCAGGCAGCCCATGACATTTTTTCTAGATGTCTCCTCAGGCAAGGGAAACAAAAGCAAAAATAAACTCTTGGGACTACACTAAAAAGGCGTTTGCATAACAACGGAAATCATCAACAAAATACAAAGGCAACCCACTGAAAGAAGAGATTTGTAAATGATGTATCTGATAAAGGGTTAAGTCCAAAATACACAACACCAAAAATAAATAAATAAATAAAATGATCCAATTAAAAAATGGGCAGAGGACATAGACATTATTCTGAAGACAACATACAGATGGCCAACAGACATATGAACAGATGCTCAGTATCACTCATCATGAGGGAAATGCAAATCAAACCACAGTGAGATATGACCTTACAACTGTCAGAATGGCTAGAATCAAAAAGACAGGAAACAACAATTATTGGTCAGGAGTGAAGAAAAAGGAACCCTCACATACTGTTGGGGTGAATGTAAACTTATGCAGCCACTGTGGGAAAGAATATGGAGGTTCCTCAAAATATTAAAAATAGAAGTACCATATGATCCAGTAATTCCATTACTGGGTATTTACCCAAAGAAAATGAAAACAATAATTTGAAAACATATATGCCCCTCTGTTTATTGCAGCATTATTTAGAATAGCCATAGGTCCATCCATTGATAGATGAGTGAATAAACAAGATGTGGTGTGTGTGTGTACATATTCCATATATGTATGTGAAATGGAATATTAGTCAACCATTAAAAAGAATGAGATTTTGCCGTTTATGAACAACATGGATGGACCTAGAGGATATTATGCTATGTGAAATAAGTCAGAGGGAAAGACAAATACCATATAATTATAAGTGGAATCTAAAAAACAAAACAAATGAATAAACAAACAAAAAGCAGATTTAGGGGTGCCTGGCTGACTCAGTCAGTTAAGCATCTGACTTTGGCTCAGGTCATGATCTCGAGGTTCGTGAGTTTGGGCCCCGTGTCAGGCTCTGTGCTGATAGCTCAGAACCTGGAGCTTGCTGCGGATTCTGTGTCTCCCTCTCTCCCTGCCCCTGCCTGGCTAGCTGGCTGGCTCACGCACGTTCTCTCTCTCTCTCTCTCTCTAAGAATAAATAAACATTAATAAAAAAAAAAAAAGCGGGGTCAGACCCACAAATACAGAGAACAAATTCATGGTTGCCACAGGGGAAGAGGATGGAGGGATGGACAAAATAGGTGAAGAGGAATGGGAGATACAGACTTGCAGTTATGGAATGAATAAGTCATGGGGATAGAAGGTGCAACCTAGGGAATACAGTCACTGGTATTGTAACAGTGTTGTATCAACAGTGTTGTATGGTCACACTTGTGGTGAGCACAGCATAATGTATAGACTTGTAGAATTACCATGTTGTACACCAGTAACTAATGTAACACTGTGTGTTAGCTACACTTCAATTAAAAAAAGAGACAACCAATCCATATGCCCATTGCACCTTTGGGTGGACAAGGCAAATATTTCTTAGATGATAATAGATACTATCACACTTAGAACTTTTCTACTATTGCCTTTGTGGAGATCTGAAAAATATTTCACTGCCCAGCCATTAATTCTCAAACCACTTCGAGGAAAAAGAGAGGAAACTGAGAAAAATTATTTGCAATATCCTTTTTCTGGTTGGTGCCCTCAAACTTTATTGACTATGGCCAACGTAGGCTTGGCAGAAGACCCCAGAGCCTATTATCTTCTGCCTGTTCCCTCTTTGCAGAAGAAAACAGACAAAACTCAGTAGTAAAAAAAAAATGTTAAAACAAGAATACTTTTATTCACTTTATAAAAACATTATAAACATACCAACATGATTTTATACTAAATTTCTATTGTATATAATACCTATTTCTCATGTGTATATATTTTATAAAAATTTAAATATTTTTACATTACATTTTATAATTTGAAACAATACTTTCTTCAAAAGTTTAGTAATACTTAATAATTCTTAGTAGGCTTCAAATAAATAACCTTTGGTAGTCCATAGTGATGAAAGTTTGTAGAATCAGGCATCCCTTGCATGGGAGAAACTGGCATCTGGGATTCATAATCCTCTTTCACCCATCCCATTGGCCTTGGACCATAACTTAAGAATCATTTTTTTCCAGGGAGACAACAACATAGGCATTTTGAGCATAGACCCTTTTTGTTAAGAAATGAATCCTAAGCATAGTGGTGCTCCCATTGGTAGAAAATAAACATTCTAATCACAAATTTCCCCCTTCAAATCTTCTGAGGAATGATCTCTTTCCAGACCTTCCAGTCTGGAAGACCCAGTGCTTTTTCCCAGCCAAGGCTCTTGAGGTAGTGGAGTGAAAAGCAATAGAGACCCCTCCCTGGAGAGTAAAAAGAGAAAGTTTGCCAGCTTCTTCCTCAAATGCCCAAGAGGATTTTCTCCCTGGGGTTTTTATTTAGGATCTTGAGCACTCAGAAGAAAGGCACAGGAAAACAAGGAGTGGAGTTTAAATAAAGACCAAGCCATGTTTACTAAAAGACCTGAGTAGAGAAAAAAAGACAAACGAAAGCAACAGGTGGAAGCTCTGAGGCCCCTCCCATCATGACAAAGGCCAGTGTCAGGCAACAATCAGCCATCTTCGTCCTTGAATGATGAAAATTGATCCCCACAGTCCAGGGACACACATAGTACAGAGAAAGAAGTTACATAAGAACTCCAATCCCCAAAGGCCTGGCAAAGTTCTACTTTCGTTCTTTCCTTTTCTTCTAGAATGCAGTTTGAATGCACATTTTTCTTGGATTCAATGAAATCCCAGGATTCTAAGAAATAAGCTTCAGAGAGGGCTCCCTAACCATTGTGAACTATAAATAAACCCCAGGGGAGAAGAACTCCTTTCTTTCCTACTTCCCCAAAATTTGGGAGCTATTTAACAATACCAGTTTCTATCATCTATAAGGTAAGGCTCAGCGCTGCATTACCTCTCTGTTTTACAGATTAGGGCACTAAGGCTCAGAGAAGTTGCAAAATGAGGGACACACAGGTAACAAGTAGCAAAGACAAGCCAGCATCCAGCTCTGACTCCAGAGCCTGGACTCAGCCTTCTGTTGGGTGGATGCCCACAGCTGGATTATCAAGCACGGTGTCTGGATATCTTTGGGGATGTGGAAAGGATGGTGGCAAGACCAGATATGGAGGAGTTGGAGGAAGCAGTGGGATGGGGAAGACCATGAGCCATCATAAAAGAGTGTGTTCAATCAGCAAGGCAATGACAGGCACCCTGCATGGCTCCATCCCTAGGTCACGGGCTGGGGAGGGCACTGAGGCACCAGAAGAGAGGGACCTTAGCCACATTACCATGGGCACATCAGTGAGGTCAGAGGGCAGATAAAGGGATAGTAACCGTGGGGATGAGCAGAGGGAATCTTAGGACTCAGCTTGGGGAGGAGGGGCAGCTCCGGTGGAGGACACATGTCCCCGGTAAGGAAATGCATGAGAGTAGAGTTAGCACTAGGCATGTTATGGGCAGTGCATTTCACAGAGAACATAAGGCTGTTATCCTAACAATTTATCTTGACAATGTTGGCATCAAGTGACCCTTGTGTCATGGCTAGGCACAGGTGTCTGTGAAAAAAAATGACCTGTAGGTTCACTTCCAAGGGCTGATTTTATTTGTACTGCAAAAGTATAAATATCAGAAAAATTTTAAGATACCAAATTAAATAAACACAATAGGCCTCTGATGCAACTCAACACACAAGGACACAAAGCTTCTCAATGCAAGGTCAACTGCATCTCCTTCCCAGGGAATTCAGTCCCCAAAACAGCTCAGTCAGGGTACACTTCACCCCCAACCCTCCTACTCAACTCTGGGTGCTCTTTGCTGCACATTGTGCTGCCCATCCAGGGCATGTCATACATCCTCCAGAGGCCCTGCCTGGCCTCTCAGGAAGTACCCTGGCAGAGAACATAGTATTTCCTAAGTTGCATATCATTCTGGCTTTTGATGTCTTCCATTGTAGCTAAGTAGTTATTTTTTATGAAATTAAACAATCTAGTGATTTTCTCCCCACTTTTTATAAATTCTACAAGGAATGGGTATTGTCCTTGTGCTCTGGAAACCTCTGTAAACTTGGTCTGGTCTTGCCCGCACGCAAATGGAAATGCCTAGATGGAACTGAGGCCGACGGAAAGGGTTTGGCCAAGTCCCAAAGAAAATAAAATGATTCGACCCCAAGGAGGCAGACAGTCCTGATTCCGGGCACACGAGGTAAACGCGAATGGAAATCCAACTGTTGCAGAGAGTGATTGCTCAGATGGAGCAAATGTGCTGTGAAATCAGCCCTTGGAAAATCATCTGGAGTTCATCTTAGTGAAATCCAAAAACAATAACTGACTCCCCAGCCGCCCCAGAGGGAGCCTCAGGAGCTCCCCTCGTCAGAAGCCCGGAAAGCCTCGGCAGGAGCCAGGCCCTGGGTCTCCGACTCTGCCCTTGTTTATTTACAAACCTGCTTTCCTTTCCCACCTCAGGTCATCCCTCAGCTTTGCCCCCTGGGGAGCCCAAGGCATCCATCATGCCTCTCACAGGGCAGGCGCAGAGGCACACATGAAAAAGAGGAACCGTTAACTCCACAGCTGCCTCACCAGGCCAGAGCCCAGGCAGAGAGTTCCTGCTCACGATGGGAGGATGGGCACACCTAAAACATTCCTGTAGGCCTGCAGAGTCAGAGGGAGAGGCTAATCAGGAGACAGTTCCTGAGGTTCCCTAGAAAAGAGAATGACCCTTTGGGATGGGCTTTTCCTGTTGGGGTGCACATTCTAAAATATCAGAGGGGCAGCTCTGCTCGCTGGGGCCTATTTCCTTCTTGCAAAGTGGCCTGAGCTTGTCTGCATTCCTGGAAGCACCAGGAGTCAGCTCAGAAAGCTTGCATCCCCACCAGCCCGGGCAGCGAGGAGGTGTACAGTGTTAGTACAATGACTGTGACTGCTTCCATAGACGATTTGTTGTCTTGTGATGGGCAGGTTTTGAATATTACAAATGATAGAGTGAAATAGGTGACTTTCTGGAGGACTAATGGCTCCTGTCCCCAAACCTCACATCTGTCCTTGACACCCTCCCAGAGCCTGGAGCCAGCCCTCTCTCACTCTGGGTCTATGATCTCACTTGGAAAACTCAGATGGTCAGGCTAAAGCAAAGAAGTTGGAGGGCGTCATGGGAAGGAATGGGAGAATGTTTGTAAGCTGCTTAGCAGATGAAAGTGACAACGTGTCAAGTTTTCCAAGCTGGTTTCCAAAGCATTCTGTTAACGAGTCTTCCAGAAGTCCATCTCTTAACAACCTGAAAGAGGTCTGATTCCTGACTTTCTCTGCCACAACATACAAGATGATGACATTCATACGGGCAACACACTCCCACGGCCCAACCCACACTTGTGCCCAATTTCCAGCACATTGGCCATCTTCCACCCTTCCTTTCCCACCCATAACAGCAAACCAGGATAAAAGTGAGTAGAAGGGCATGGTTATAGGCGTAATCTAGAAACCACTCTAGTCACGAAAAATAAATTAGTAAACAAATCACTCAAAAACTTTACTAGAAGGAACAAATGACTGTTGTCTACGTGCAGTCTTGTTGGGACCATGATTGAAAAGGAGAGTTGGAGCAGCCTGGAGTTCCCTGAGGGGTCTGACCCCTGGGCAACAGGCCCGGCTGCCCTAATCGCAGGATCTGCTGTTAGGGACTGGCCATCATTCCAGGCCAGAGTCCCCACCTTTCAGAAGATGGCCCCTGGGCTGGTGTCACGCACCACACTGTATCCCATTGTTGCAGACTGACGACTTCCATGTCTGGTGGGGTTTGGGGTAACTAAATTATAATTACATTGTCAAGATGATCGTATGATCTTGTGGCCCAGAAGACAACACTGGGCTCCTGGGCCATGGACGAGACAGGAAACTGAGGAAGGTGGCCTGGCAGGGGGGCCTTAGAAGAAAACGGGGTGGTGGGGGATGTCTGTGAGGATTCCCAAGACATGGGGTGAAGGATTCTCTCATTTAGAATCTGCTTTCTTTGTTCCACTTCTTGGGTCTCCAGCAAGTTAATAGCTTCTTTCCTTTTCCTTCCTGCCTCCAAGAAGGCAGCTGAAAATATGTATTTTAGGGCTTTAAATCATACCAGCAGCTTGTCACTCCAGACACCACTGAGCCCTGCTCCTCTCACAACGGCCAGAGGTCCTTGGACGAACTGGCACTTGGGAGGCTGCTGCTGGCCTAGAGGCAGGTCAGAGTTCTTTCAAGCTGATTGGGTATTTGGATGTGCTTGAAACCAACATGGACATTACACAGAAAGTCTACGTGTCCCTCTGAGTCATAGAAACTGCCCCAAATAAACAACTGGGAGCTACGGGCATTAATAAGGACTATAAACTGTCTCGTCCCTTTTCATGCTCTAAGTCCCTTGCCCCTATGGTTTGACAAGAGATATTGAGTTGACAAGAGCCATCCAAATGTTTAGCTTGTCTAATTTGCAGCATCTGGGGCCTGGCCTTCACTGACTGACCTTGGGCAAGAATGTCTATGTTTTCATCTTATTTCATTCTCATTCATTCCACAGACAGTTGAGTGTCATGCACACCACAGACCCAGTCAGGCTTTCATGGAGCAGCTCGCCTGCTAGACTCAGACAAGAACCAAATGCAGAAACATCCAACTCACCTCAGGACAGTGAGGAATTTCATCTCTTTGGTCTCTCCGGACCCTAGAAGAACACCTGGCACATAATAAGCACTCAATAAATGAGCATGTTGGTAGCCACAGAAAGGGTGTGTGAGCTCTAAATGTTAAGGCCAGAATGCAAGTGTGTGGAGATGGAGAGGGGCCAGAAGATGGCCTGTGAGGTATGGCAAGTGCAATGGACTGCACACCTCAAGGAGCAGAAAGTGTTTATTCCACAATTCTAGAGGCCAGGAGTCCTAGGGGAAGGCATTGGGAGGGGTGCTCCCTTCTGAAGGAAATCTGTCCCAGGTCTCTCTTCTTGGTGTGTAGATGACCAGCTGTTCCTATGTCTGGCCTCTATGCACGTCTGTGTCCAAACCTCTCCTTCTTCTCAGGACACCAGCCATGCCTGTCTAAATGACTTTGTTGTAACTTGATTACCTTCCTAAAGATCCCATCTCTGAGTAAGGTCACACTGTGAGGCGCTGGGGGTTAGGACTTCAACATATGAATTCGGGAGTGGACCCAATTCAACCCATAAGTGAGTGTTTAATCAACATTAGCTCTTAGTAAAGTCAAAAATAAGGACAAAGTAGAAACAAAATCAAAACAAAACATTCATAATAAAGTCAAAGTTTTTGTTTCATTTGCTCAAAATCTTCCAGTAGCCCCATGTAACCCAAGATATGAAGGCCAAGCCTCTCAGCCTGGTGGTCAAGGTCTTCCATGAGAAGCCCTTTTTTCCCCCCTCTTCTCTGCTTCCCCAACTTCAGACCCTCCTCAGAAGCCCAGCTACAGGCTGTGCTCCTTTGAGGATGTTTCCTAAGATGGTTCACTAGTCCACATCCCAGCACACTCAAGGGAACTCTGGAGAATAAAGGGACAGTTTAAGGTATGAAAAGGCAAAGGGAAAACAAAAAGGGACCAGGAACCAAGCACTAGCAGCAAGCCACATCATCTTATGCTCCACGGAGCTGTGGCTTTAGAGGAACCAGCCAAACCAGAATTGTAACAAGACGGGGAGGAAGCAAGGGGAATAAATCCCAGGCCTCACTTTCCTTTTGATCTCCCATCCCCTGCCTGTGGCAATACGGGCAAGCCCACCAGAAAGTTGGGGCAAGAAGCCAGTCAATGTGGTCTATAGTGGTCTGTCCCAGGGCACCCAGTGGGGAAGGGAGAGGCTCTGGGCATGAGTAGGGGGCAGACAGAATCATCAGCACACAACCTGCCTCTGTTTATCTTGCCCTCTTTGGAACTCACAGGGCATCTTTCATCTGGACCATGTATGTGACCTGTAGCCAAACCGAGCCACCCTGGCTGGTGATCTCACTTTCCAAGTGTGTGGCTGTCGCTATGGCTAGAGTGTAAGCCCTAAGGCACATAGCGTGTCAGACGCTTCCTCTTGCACCCACCCCCTTTGGCTGAGCACAAAGCTGGGCTTGTAGTACGTGCTTAGTAAATCAGAGCAAAATATAAGCTGGGTTTTAGAGATGAAGTGTGGGTGGGATCCACACAAATACATATTGAAAAATCACCGGCTCTGGAAGAACAATTGTCAGGCCCATTTCCTGCTGCAGATGGAGCCAGGAGACGCTCAGGGCTTGGCCGCCTGACAGCTGAGGAGCAGCCAGGGAATTTAGCAGGAGACAGAGAAAATGAGCCCTGCGGGTCTGGCCCAGCCCCATCAAAAGCAGACTCAGGGCAGAGTCTCTCTTCCCAGATTCAGGGGCCAAGGTGGGGTGGGTGCTGGCTCTGTTTGCTCAGGTCTGCTGTGAGCCAGAGTGTGGGGGATTAGGGAGGAGGCAGCATCATTTTGGAACCTGATGGCTCAGCTGAGGCCAGGCAGAGCTTGAAGGCACAGAAACTGTCCCCTGAAGGGAGAGCACAGATGTGTCATTTGTGACATTTGCCATACTATCCCAGCCCCTCCTCTGGCTGAAGCTGTCCACCCTTGACCTAGGCTGGGTTGGGAAGAGGAATAGTCACTGAAAGGACCAGCAGTGGGCACCTGCCTCAATGACGACCTGTCAATAGGCTAGTCATTGGCATGTGTGATGGACGCTGTGGTCATCACCTCAAAATCCTTTCTACCCCAGAGGACATTCCTGGTCATTCCATTTCCCTTTCCATGGAATGTGCATGTGACTCAATTCTAGCCAATGAAATGTATAGGAAAGTCTGCTGGGGAACTTCTAGGAGAAAGAAAATGACAAAGACAATCTCCCCAGTTCCCTGTATGCCCGGTAGCAATGTGATGCTACAGTGACTGCCACCATCTTGCTATAGCCAGAAGTTAAACCACCACCGAAGCTACTAACACAGAGGTGGCAGAAACTTCTGTCTTTGAGGAGATAACTGAGCCCCTAAAACAGCCAGTCTTCATACTTGCAATTCCAGTATTCCAGTTGCTTGAGGTAGTAAATGCCATTATTTAAGTCAGCTTCACTGGGGTTTCTGTAACTTACAGTCAAGAGCGCACCCTATTTGATATGAACTGACAGACGATCAGCTAAGCTGGATAAACTATCCCCTCCGGGATGTGAGCAAGATAAGTAGCTCACTCGCGGTTCAGGAGAGAACTTTAATGGGTACACAAGCTTTTAATAGTTATGTGTTTATCATCTATAATCACTGAAACCTACAAGTAGATGAAACCTGTGACACCATGTTTCTTTTGAAAATAAATTTGCTTCTATAAAAATGTGAATGATTTTAAAGGAGAACATCAGGTAAAGTACAAATGGTACAAAGTGAAATATGGTATATGGAATGCGACTCTGAAATGTTGGTACATTAGATCAGAGGCCACTGAGGAACTAGCCAGAAAAGAGAGAAGGGATATGATGCCTGCGTGGCTCAGTCAGTTAAGCATATGACTTCGGCTCAGGTCATGATCTTGCTGTTTCAGAGTTCAAGCCCTGCTCTAGGCTCTGTGTGGACAGCTCAGAGCCTGGAGCCTGCTTCACATTCTGTGACTTCCTCTCTCTCTCTCTGCCCTTTCCCTCCTCACGCTCTGTTTCTCTCTCTCTCTCTCTCTCTCAAAAATAGATAAGCATTTAAAAAAAAAAAAGGGGTGAGAGAAGGGGGCAGAAACACCAAGATGGGGAGACATTAACTCAATGACTGCTGACTAAGTATATATTTACGTGCCAGGCCTGGGTCAGAGCTGGGGATGCAGCAAAGAACGAAACTATCATTCACCTACTGCCTCCAGTTTAGTGTGGAAGTAGACATGGACCAGATAACTTCATACCATATAATTACAGTACCAGTAAATTCTGTAAGAGGAACAAAGGAGTGTTAGGAGTGTGTGTAAAGAAAAACCTGACTTCTCTTGGAGGAAACAGAAAGGACAGAGAAAGACGGAGAAAGGAAAAAACTCATTGGAGTTACCACTCCCATCAGTCCAGCTCAGGGCCATGAATATTCTTAAAATACACTTTTGCTTTAGGAGGCTGTTATGGCCTGAACTGTGTCCCCTCCAAACTCCATACATTGAAGTCCACTTAGGATGTGGCCGTATCTGGAGAGATGTTTCAGGGATAATTAAGTCAAGATGATGTCATTAGCATGGGCCTTAATCTAATCTGACTGGTGCCCAATTAAGGAGGAGAAATTTGGGCAGAGAAACACACATCAAGGGAAGATGATGTGAAGACACCAGGTGAAGACAACCACCTACAAGCCAAGGAGAGCAGCCCGGAACACGTCGTTCCTTAGAATGGACCTCAGAAGGAAGTACCCCTGTCGACCCCTTGATTTTGGACTCCAAAACTGCAAGACAATGATTTTCTGCTCTTTAAGCCACCTTGTCCGTGGCACTTCGTTACGACAGTCCTCGTCAGCTAATACAGAGGCCTATGGGAGTTTTCGTCCTTCGGAGTTAAATCGGCCCGAATGACCCGAAGAGCAAATAGACTCGAGTTTGGGAAGGGAAGACCCAAGCCAGGCAGGATTTCACAGGGCAGCCCCCTCTGTGACTGGCAGGTCTCAGGGTCTTCTCCCATCCCCCATCTCCTCCAAAGGGGAAATCTGTAGCAGATGCCTTTCCCCTTAGATGGGGAGTGAGCTGGTAAGGAGAACCCCTCACCCCTGCCAGGTTGTAAGCTCCCTGACCATAACCTTGGATCAGTCATAACAGTCCTGCAGGGACGACTGACCAGGTTTACTGCCAGGAAGAGAAACCCCAGGAAGCCAGCCTTTCTGCTTCTTGGGGTAGTGGGGTAGAGTGAGATTCTCCAGCCATTACTCATGCAAGGTTTCATGGAGAAGGGAAGTTAGGAGAGTCATAATGACCATACTGAAAAGTAGTTAAGCCCATATGCATGGCAGCATTACACAGAATTAAAAACTGCACAATTTTATCCTATTTGTGATCACAGCTGCCATGAACTAATGCATGAGCAAACTGGACAGGGTGAGGGTAGTGCTGTGACTCAGCCTGGGCACATGGGCCAGTATCCAGGGAGGGAACCCTGAGCTTCTGGAGAAAATACCCTCACCCTTCCATTCCCTTCCTATTCCTCAGACTCCCTGAAGTCACATGGGTATGTGCCCTTTGGGTGGGGACACCATGAGAACTGGCCTGTGCCAGAGGGAGAAGGGCAGGGGTCTTGACTCGCCAGGCTTCAGAGACTCTGAGGAGGAGACCCACTCTTGTCCTGGTAAGAGGAACCCCCCCGGGGCTGCTGGGGAGGTGAAGAATTTGTAGCCATGCCTAGCCTGGAGCCCACTAGTTTTTCCGTCCAGAGTTTCTTGAGCAACACCTCCAGCAGCAGTAAGACTTGGACAGACAGCACTGAGGAAATCCCAGAGAAGTGGGGGGCCCAGCAGGGAGAAAAACAGGCTCTTTCACAGAGGACAGGAGATTGACAGGTGCTAAGTGGGAGGTGTGGGGCTTAGCCAGGAGCTGTGCCACACACCAAGACTCAAAAGCTGGGCAAACCTCTCCGCATCAGAAGCCAGAGCTCTGGGAGTTGGGCAGTCAGTACTTTCAGACCAGCTGGCCGGCCTCGGTTCTTCCATCTACGTGCCGGCATTTATTGAGTGCCGAGTGTTTACAAAGTGCAATACTAACGGCAGAGGTGAACTTTAATATCAAGTAGGAGATTATTCTCTGGTGTCTTGGTCTTTGAACTTGGTTTAGAGGAGAAGAGGCAGCCCACTCATTCTTTTAATGGAGTGAGCAAGAGGCAGGAATGATCACAGAAAAGGGAGTTATTCATTCAACTGCTTTAGCTGTCCCTGAGCCCATCCAAGACCTATTTACTTTGTGCTAACCTGGTGTCCAAAGTCAACCAACCAGCATTTGCTTCGTGCCCTGCTGGGGACATACAAAATGACTCAGGTTGGAGCGCATGCCTACAAGGAAATTTTCAACCTAACTGAAAGACACACGTGCATGTGAATAATCATTAACAGCATAGGCATTGTGGGTGAGGGTCCTGGACTTCCGATAGCAAGGAGAAGCTGCTCATGCACTTCCTCATGGCACCCACGAATGATACTGTCTTTCCCCTGTGTGATGGCAGCAGGAAAAACCATTTATAGAAGCAGGCACAATGAAAGAGACCATATTCTCCCAGCACCCCCCACACCGCACCCCTTTCCCAGCCTGAGAAAGAAATGCCAAAGGAGCTTTTTTCCCCTACCCTAAAAAATTGATAATAATGTCCAGAACTATTTGTTGAGAGTGTGCTATGTGTCAGGCACTGTACACAATTGTGTCATTGTCACAATTCTGTTTTTGTAAGCTGTATCTCCCCATTTTACAGGTGTAAAAAGTACAGACAATGAAAAGATTAAATCATTGCCAAAGGCACACAGCTAGAGACAGGATTTAATGCAGAATGTGGTGACCATGTTTTCCTCCCAGCCTGCCTTGAAATTGCTCAGTGTTTCCATAATCAGTGATTACAACCAATTCAATTTCAAGAGTAATAAATTTGGAGTGTCTGAAAGGGAGTCAGCAGTTATAAATACTCATGTAGATTTCTGTTGAGCAATATCCAGTAAATTGTAAGGAGTCACAGTTCTACCTGGAATCCATTTTTCATTCAGGACACAAGTCAGCAGCAGGCTGATCTTTCCCTGGATCACAATGCAAGAAGAGTGAGGCCATCAGCACTGTTTCCTTGAATCCTGCTGTGCAACGGCAGTTTATTCTAGAAACCACGCTGCAGAGCATGGCCAAAAATAGAAATGCAGGTTTTGCATATTTCATTCCTTAATGCCAGCACTTTGACCTTGCCCATAGTGGACTGAAATGGCTGCTGCAATTAATCAAACTTTATTGACACTTGACGCATCCCAAGTTGGCTTGAAATGCCAGGTGCCTCAAAGGTGACAGTTACCTTCAGAACAACATTTACGTCAAAGTCTAATATTTTAAGCATATTAACTTTCCTTTGATGTAGTGAAAGTTTCTAAACTTCAATAGGCATTTAGAACTAATGTGTTCTCTAAGGCCTGGGCCTTGGTCAACCATGGGTTTTAACAATGTTTTGAAACAGGGAGGATGACTAAGGAGTTTTGAGATGAACTTCAATAACAATAGGTCTATTTAGGTCAATTCCTGACCCTGATGGTCTGGGTAGTCAATCCTAGCAACCACGGCTGGGTTCCCATAATAGTCACGAACTGGAGGCTGGTGAGGCCTACCTACTAAAGCACATAGAGATCCAATGGCAGAAATAGAAGGCAGAACAACCAAGGAAACCCAGACTCTCTTAGTCAGTTTCCACTTGGCCCCTGCGGGTGTCTGGCCTCCCACTCTTAGGTATTCATCCCTTCTAGTTAGTATCATGCTTCTCAAAAGACCACCGCGGTCAGTGGCAAAATAAAGGTAATTGATTTTTCATAAACCAATTACGTTCCATGGAAGGGACTAACCTTTCCACTATTTGTTGTTGTCAAAGCAGGCTTTATTTTAGGAAGTATGGATGGTATTAGGCAGGAATTCCTTTTCTTGTTTAATGTTCTCACTTAGCAAAATAAGAAGTTAGCACTTTGTCAGGGGTTGCCAAAATTTTTGGAAATCTCACTGGTCTAGGAACCTCAGTATTAAAACATTCTCCAAAAGTTTGTCATGAGGATGCAAGCAGCACAGAAGTCCAGGAGAGTCTCATGGGAATGAGCTTATGAGTTCCTTTTCCTCTGAAAGGTGGAAGCCTGAGTTCAGTGAGCACAGGGAGAGCTGGGAGGGATGTCAGGCAAACATACTGTGTTTACTTTATAATTCTGCCAAGGCTCTTCCTAGCTACCTCTCCACCAAAGACAAAGAAAAGATGAAAATGAATCCCCCCGAAGAAAGAGAAAGGGTACTGGGCAGATTACAGCCTGGAAGGGAGTTTTTGTTTTTTTTTTTATGGATGATTTACCACACTTCAGAAAAGAAGTGTTCTTATCTGGACATCTCTTATCCGTGTTCTCGATTTCTCCAAAGCCCTGCATATGAGGAAAATGCCTCAAAGTGAAGCAAGAACAAGTCTAGTTAGTACTTTCTGTTCCAACTTGGAAAGCTCTTCCTCAACCTTCTCCAGCTTCTGAGACCCAAGTTAAAACTCTTCCCGATACTGGTCCCAACCCACCCTTTTTCTGGGCCCCCAGAGTCTCTGTTCGTGCATCTAGTACAGCACTGCTCATCAGCTATTTTTACATAGGCCATTTCCTTCTGATTAGGAAAACAAAGTGAAAATGTTGAAACTTGAATAATAACTTAGGCAATGCTCACTGTGTACCTGGCTCTCCTCTCAGCAAAGTACAGATTTCAACGCATCAGTCCCCTCAGTAACCCGGTGGTTAAGCAAACCCAGCGGCTCAGCAAACCCCGCATCACTCTATTTTCATAGCTAAAACCAGACCCCTCTGATCTTTCTGCCTCTAGTACCTGACACAGGCTGGCCACAGTCAGTGGCCGATAAAAGTGTGAGTTACAAGACAGTTTGATTTGGCTATTTGTATTTGGTGCTGCCAAATCTAGGAATATGAGGCTGGTCTAGATAATGTTTGGGAGTTTTCTCTAGCTGTTTAATTGTGAGAACCTATAATAAACTTGCATACTCTACAGTCATATTATCTATATAAACATATCAGTACAGTAATAATTTACCAATTTATTGATCACGGACTGATAGCCATGGGTGGGTACATAATACTATCACCACCTTGGATCTTCTGAAGTTCTAGGAGTGTGTACAAAATTAGTTGTGTGTGTGTGAGTCCCAAAAGGATTAGCAAATTAATACATTATGCCTGTGTCAACACTTCTATTTTTAAACGAAACTATTACTTTCTTAACTAACTTTTGGCTTTACTAACAGCTGTTAGTACAGCAAGCTGGTGTTTAATGAAGCGGGAAAAATAATAAACCACGTTGATGTTATTTCCCACATAAGTGCTTTTTAAAAACATCTCATTGCTGGGAAGCCAAAATGGAGCTGGAGAAGATCCAGAGAAATGCAATAATATGGTCAAGAAAATGGAATAATTTCTATGCAGCCAAAAAAAGAAAAAAAGGTTCTCATTTTCCTGGAAAGATGAGGGATGAAAGAAAATGTGATAGAAAGCTGTAAAATCATGAAAGTCACAAAGAAGATAAACATGGAAGGTTGTCTCCAAATCCCAAAATAGCAAAATCACTTTTCTTTCTACCTTGGAGATCAACATAAATGTAGGTACCTAAAGGGAGCTATTACTGCCTATGAATTGAGAAGAAGAATATAAAGTAGTACTAGTTTTTACACAGTGACAGTTAGGAGCTGATAACTGGTTTAGAGGTGGATGGATTAAGTTATCATAATAAATTATGAAGAGAATATGGGTATGTGGGAGGAGGGAGGCATTTCCTTAGCAGATGAAGCAGACACTGTGGCTAGTAACTATGCCTTCTACCGTGGTTCCCCAAATCAAATATGCTCAACAGACCATGGACAATGTATCAATATTTGAACTTACATTTCTAGATTTCCTATTGTGTTTGTCAGATGATTTGATATTTGCTAGTGTATTTTTGCTTGCATATATATATGTATATATATATATAAATTATCCTCCTGTGACCAATTCATTGTATTACAATTACATAGAAACAATGGTCTTCTAATAAAAGGCCTGATTTTAGTGACATAAGATAGTCCTTCCTAACAGAATGACCAATAGGACCCTAATTAATATGTAGGCCCTTTGGTTGGTCTTAGGAACATTAGCCCAAGTTTTGCCTTTGGCCACAACACACCTCTATCCTTCATTCTAGTGATTCCAAATCACTGAACTGCCACATCCTCCAGATCTAACAGCCATGTGGATGATCCCTCTGTTCATAAACTCACGGTGGGCTGGGGACATTGGGCCCTGGCATCCAAGCCACGAAGGCGCCCACAGGGACATATTGTAACCCATAAAAGGGGATGAGGAAAAGGGCTGGGACCCCTTCAAGGGTTTTGGTTCAGCATGCTATTGTCACTCCTCTGGCTTCTTCCCGACAGAGTCTTCTTGTAGCAGATAATCTCATTTCATCCTTTTAGAACATGTGATTTATATTAATATCGCAGCCTTGCCTCACAGGGTGGCCACCTTTCTCTTGGTTGCTGGATGCACATGGTGTGTCCACAGAGCAGGGGCTGTGCCAGCATCAGCAGGTCCAAATAAAATCGTGGAGATCTTTGCCTTAAGTGGGACTTATTCTGGCAATGGTCCTTTATACCTTGCTCTAAATGTTATCCCTCCAAAAGCAGAAAATGACTTTGTGGAAAGGCTTTCTGGTTTAAAAAAGAAAGTAGCAGCTTTGGAAAAGCCCTAACAGTTAGAGATGGAAAATGTGTATTTTTACAGGCCATTGTGAAATCAACTTGCAGTAACTAGTAACTATCTCACATACCCATTTGTCTCCTTCAGAGACCTTCCAGGATTCAAGATCTCAAACCAAATACAGTCTCATGTGTCCCCAAACTATTTTGTCTCAGGGTTAAAGAGACATTCCTCTAAGGCCCCAGCGTTCCCGGATGTAGCACCCTACCCACGCCACAGAAAAAAACACTTAAAAAATGTGTTTCTCAATATTAGGGTACATTATGGATAGGAAATCTTAGTCCAAATCCCCATGGCCATATAAAACATGTCGCATAATTGCGTTTTGGGGCGTGGAGGAGGGTTACAAAATAAATATTTCCCCATCAGAGAACGCTGGGAAGTGTTTGCCGACACCTACGCTCAACCCCAGCAGGTTCCCCTGGAAGAGTTTGGCAAAGAACAGGCCCCTCCTTGATGAGGTGCTGGAGTTGGTTAAAGATTAACTATTAATTTATAAAAACTGTGCATCTTAAAAATCAAAACTGAAGCCTGTCTGTGGGTGTCTGTGCTGCCTGTGTTCCTCGGCTTCTGGTCTGTGAAATGTCCTAGGTCAACCAAGGACCGTCATCTTTTATTGAAGTGCATAGTCCCTTCCTTTGCTAAAGCAGTCTGTGGAAAACATCAAGAATTTTTTTTCTTTCTCGGAATTTTTTTCTTCATTTCCCCTACTGGAAAATTCTCTGAAACTGTTGACGGTTTGTTTCACAGGATTCCAAGAGATTCCAATTTGCAAGGGCCTTGGGAGTACAAATCAATACGTGTGATAATAGCTGGTTCCTCTTGGAGGACTCTGTCCTCCACCACACCCTCTGGATAGTCCTTGCTGCCCAGTCATGCCCAGTTACTCTGAGGAGCCTCATCTGCCCTGCCTCTTGTGGCCAGATTGAAGTAGGATGGACACAGAGGCAGACAAGGGGCTCTCCCTCCCACTGCCCCTCTCCACTGGGAGGTTTAATGTCCTTATTTTCAACTACTCAGGAGCACTCCGTTCCAGATTCGGTAATCTCCCTGCCAGCTCCCGTGTCCTTGACAGAATCCCTTTCCCTTCTTCACACACCCGTTCACACACTCAAACCACACAAAACTGTCTAGTTTCATGGCCTTAATTTGTAACTGGCGTGATGGTTGCAAATTAGTTATTTTACTGGTCCTTCCAAGGCAAACTGCTTATGTTTTAATCCCTTAAGATTCCAGAGGTATTTCTCTTACCTCTAATGCTGGAATTTCGAGGCACCAGAACAAATGGGCCAAATTTCAAGGCAGGCTGGCCTTTGAGGTCTCTTCCAATCACAACACCTGCTCTGGCTGCTATGTTCAGATGGGGGGGGGGGGGGGGTGGGGGTTTTGACACTATCTGGGACCCAAATTAGTCTACATATTTTAACACCATTTCAATCAGAAAGGAATTTTTTTTTTTTTTTTGGAGATGTTGAGAGATGAGAAACTTGACAAAATAATTCTAAAGTGTATTTGAGAGAATAAGTAAATGAGAATAGCCAAGATAGATTTTGAAAGGAAGAGGAAAGAGAGGTATATGCCTGATTAGATATGAGACCATGAGTTCCATGTCTGCCTAGTGTGTAGAAAGCTGAAAATAGTGCCTCCCCCATCCTCACAACCACAGAAAGTCAGATAAACTATAAAGCCACAAATGTCCTTAAACCCTCCAAAAAGCTAAGCTTATATAGAATTAAAAAGCCTGAAATCTATGGAAAGACAGCCCCTCCAAAGAGAAATGGGACAGAAACAAGCACTTTCTTGTGGTTGAGTATATGAAGAAGAGTCACCAGGTACCACCAAAAGAAAACAAAAAACAAAACCCAAAAAACGCTCAGCTAAAACTTGTAATAAATTGTTAAGTGATCTAGCATGAAAGTATAGCACCCTGCAATTTGCAAATACAAGCAGACTTCACACCCACTTGCAGGCTCTTCTTCATAGGCCTCCACCCATTGCTTGAGAAAGGACTGAAAGTAGGACATGAGGCCAAATAAGCTCTCCTCTGTGGTGCAGGCCTGAAGAAGGGAAGCAACATTGCTGAGGGGAAGGCACAGAGTTACACCTCTACTCTTTTCCCCTTAAGCCTGGGGAAAGGCAATCAACTCTGTTGCACGGGGGCATAGATGAAGATTCATTGCAGCTGGGAGAAGGGTGAGACCAAAAAAATCCTCTATTCCTGGAAAGTTCTGGGCCCAAGATCCTATAAGAAGTCTCTTATTAGTGGGAGAGAGACAGAACATATTCTCATGCACAAGACAAAAGGCACAGTACAAATGCCACAGGAGGTAAGGGCAGAATTCCTGAGAGATCTCCACTCCTGAGACCCAAATACATGGGGCCAGCCAGGGACTGCACCAGGACAAGACAAACCCACACTCCCCAGCACCTTGTAACAAGGAACAGCTGTCTACCCCAAAGGCTGGGGGAAAGAGCATGGAGAAAGAACCTTTCTGAGGCAGAGATACAAAGTGAAGGCTGAAATCAGCTTAAGAACACTGAGGAAAAACCTTGATATCCCAGACATGACCATAAACATAAGGTAATGCTAAAAGAATCTGAAACTGGTCACGCACTGACTATAACCATAGCAAAACCAAAGTAAAACAAAATCAAGAAAATACTAAACCCAGCTCAAATCCTGCTATGTTCAATCTAACAGAACAAGGTAAATGTCCATTTCCGGGCACAAATATTGTTTACCTCACCCTTTGGGTCTACATGAAATGCCGTCATCAATCACAAATTAGGAGAAATATAAAAAAGCAAGGAAAAAAAATAACAACCCACTGTCAAGGGACAAAGGAATCAACACAATCAGACTCAGAGATGATGCAGATAGAACTATCAAATAGGGAATTTTAAAAGAACTATTATATAAGAGACCTAGAGGAAATGGTGACTATGTATGAACAGACCAAAAATTTTATCAGAGAGATGAAAACAATAAGAATCAAGTAGAAATGTCAGCAATAAAAACATAGTAAAGATGAAGAAGGCCTTTGATGGACTCAAAAATAAATTTGACACAGTCGAGGATAGAAACAGTAAACTTGAAGGTAGGTCAATAGAAATAACCAAATTGAAATAAAGAGGAAAAAAGCCCAGAGAATCCAAGAGCTATGGAAGAGTATCACACTAACAGGAATTCTAAAAAGAGAAAAAAAAAGAAAATGAGACTGAGAAATATTTGAAAAGATAGTTGTCAAAATTTCCAAAATAATGAAAGACATCTTGCTGAGAACCCCAGGCAGGGTAAATACAAATGAATTAAAAAAAAAAAAAAAAGCCAACACACCACGATATATTATATTCAAACTGTTGGAATTGGATTATACTTACAAACATCTGAAAAATTCGACAATAAAGAAACAACCTAAAGGAACATCCAGATGGTTTCACTGGAAAATTCTATCATTTAGAAAAGAAATTAGCACCAGTTATAGGCAACATAGTCTAAAAAATAGAAGAGAGGGTAACAAATCTCATTTTACGAGGCCAGCATTACCCTCACGTCAAAATCAGACAGTTTAAAAACTATTGATTAATATCCCACATGAACATTGATGTAGAAACCCTTTTAAAAATATTAGAAATATATAAAAAGAATACATGGAAGAAACACTAAGTAAATGATAAATGGGTAAAATTGTTTATATCAATGTTAAAAAATTGGAAATCTCAGGGGAAAAATACATCATAAACAAATGGAGCTTATTCTGGGAAAGCAAAACTGATTCAATATTAAAAATTATGTTTTCTAGGAGGCCTGGGTGGCCCTATTAAGGATCCAACTCTTGATTTCAGCTCAGGTCATGACCTCGCAGTTTGTTTGTGAGATTGAGCCCCCTGTCGGGCTCTGCACTGACCAGATCCTGCTTGGAATCCTCTCCCTCTCTCTCTGACCCTCCCCTGCTCACAAATACCTGCGCCCTGACTCTCTCTCTCTCAAAATAAACTTTAAAAAACTATATCTTCTACCACATTAACAGCATTTTTAAACACACCTAATATGTTGCTACTATGTTCACTTTTGTCATTTGTTTTTTTGGAATTGAAAAAAATTTAATGAATTTCATTTTACCTTCAATTATTCAATTTTCAGTGCTCTTCATATCTTTGTTTAGATACATGTTCCTGCTTGAAGAATATTTCTGGTAGAAAGCATCTGTGGCCACTAAAGGCTTAGTTTTCCTTTTCTGAATTCTTGCCCCTTGGTTGGAAGGGTTTTGTTTTTGTTTTCCTGTTTCCTTCCCTCAGTTTTATCAGTGCTGTAAGGAAAATGTTTTGTCTTTTCGCCTGCAGATTAAGGCTTTTGTTGCAGAAGGGGTGAGGAAGGGAGGGGATCATTTCATCTCTCTCTGCAGTGGCCTTTTTCCTCCCCTTCCTGAAATCTACCCCACCAAGAGATTCTTCCTCAGAACTTTGGTCAGCCTTTTCTTCAAGAAAGGTCTGCAAATTGCTGCAGACCTATATATATGTGCTTCCCAGGGGCTCCACATTCCCTCACCAGCGCACACTCATTCTCCACTAATTCCTTACCTATTCCAGGTGACTTCTATTGGCCAGATCTGCACCTGGGAAACCAAGGGCTCATGCCCTGTGCTTCTCCAGAGGCCCCTACTGATCCTTAGATTTTAGGCTAATTGCTTGCCCTGTAACCTAGGCTCTCAGATGGATCCAAAAAAAAAAAAAGAGTAGACTTGTAATTTGTTTGCTTTAATCAGAGTGGACATTCCTCCTAGATGTCTACATCTTGAACGTTTTATTCTCTTCTCACCTGGCTAGCCCACAAGGCCATCACATTCCCCGATATGCTTTCCATACTCACAAGAAGGCCTCGGTGACAGCCACAGCTGATGGGGACTGAACAGAGGTGACAATGCACTAACTCACAGGTGCTCCCATCAGCCTGGAGAGAGTCTCCTTCCAGCAGCCAGCCCTACTCTGTGGAGAGTCAGGAGCCAGGGGCTTCAGCCCCATGCCAGAAAGGGTCAGTACAGATTCCAGCTTGCAGAGAGGGAAACCCAGGCAGCTCCCTGGGTCCCCTTCGCTTTCCAGACTCTGTCTCAGCCTCCAGCGCCTGTTGGTCCCCTCAGGGGTGCAGTCTGGGAGGCTGGGACCTGCCCCCATTCTAGCAGCATCCCCATGTGTAATGCCAGGAGCTCCCTCTCTGCAGCTGGGGGCTTGGAGCAGTGGAGAGTGTTTCAGCCTTTGCAGGTGAAAATAACGGTTGCGAAACCGCACTTATTGGAAATGGAAAATGGGATCCAAAAGGTACAATCTCTTCCTACCCCATACTGTGTACCTTTTTAGGTGTCTGAGCTGCTCAGGTCTCCAGTGGGCTCATTCGACTTAAGTCTCTAACAAAAATGAGGGACAGGACAAAGAGAAGCACACACTCATCTGTCTGTATGGGGCCTATATCTGTGTTGAAAAGGGACAGCTGATTTCTTTCTTTTTAATGTACAGCTAATAGGAGCAGCTGAGCAAATAGAGCCTCCCCCTCTGCAACACTCAGGGAGGTCCTCCGTAGTGAAAATCACCATTTTCTTGCCTCTGACGATATCATATTTATGTGCATATTAATGAAATTGCTCACAGATATGCAACAGAAGAGCCCTTGGTTTCTTTGCCGGATTTGAGACTCTCAGTTAACTCATATTTGCAGCTAACATTCACTTCAAAATACCCCCCCAGAGGTAGATTTCATTATCTATGCTTTACAGTTGGGAAAATCGAAGCTCACAGGGAATGACTAAAATATAGTCACTCAGCTCTTTAGGAGAAGTCATCTCTTGGAGTAGCACTGGAGGACCCGGTGTGTTCACACAATGCAGGGAGTCACAGACACCTTTACATGGGAGCTGCTTTCAGCAATCCATGTTCTCACCTTTGTTACTAAGCCCTCCTGTTGGAGCCTAAGCTTGTCTATCAATCAGGAAACAAGAAACAGATGATGTGCTCAAAAGGAAAGTGCAGTAAAGAAACCATACAGTGTAATAAGCAAGGTTTAAGGAAATCACCAAGGGACAGTGAAGTGTCCTCGCAGCCAGTGTATTAGTCTGCTAGGGTGGCCACAACAAAATACTACAGACTGGGTGGCTTCCACAATAGAAAGATATTTGCTCATAGTTCTGTAGGCCACAAGTCCAAGATAAAGGTGTTGGCAGGTTTGGTTTCTTCTGAAGCCTCTCTCCTTGGCTTGCAGATGGGAGCCTTCTTACTGTGACCTCACGTGGTCTTTCTTCTGAACATGTGCATCCCTGGTGTCTCTTTGTCCGCATTCCCTATTCTTACAAGGATATTGGTGAGATTGGATTAGGGCCCGCCTAAAGGCCTCTTTTAACCTCATCACCTTTTCAAAGGCCCTATCTCCAAATCCAGCTATATTCTAAAGTATTGGGAGTTAGGGCTTCAATATATGAATTTTGGAGAGGACACAATTTAGCCCCTAACAGCTAGTAATAATGAGAGTGATGTAGACATTACTACCCTATGACTGAAAGGGCAAAGAGGAAGACCCTGGCAAGGATGGCTACAGAGAGAGGGGCACCTGAAAGGAGTTGTGCCCTTGATAGAAAGGTATAGCCAACATGGCCTGACAGGGAGGGGATGGGCAAAATAATTACCCTGACATCACTGTCTTCCCCTCTCTGACCTCCCATGGGTGCCTTTCTTTGGCTGAACCCAATGGGAGGCCAGAGGCAAGGGAACCCATTGACATAGCCCACAGGCATCCACCTCCTTGGCTTAGAGCAGGATGGGAAAGGGTGGAGGGGCAAGTATGAGATACTCAGTATACTCAGTATGGCTTGCAAACTGAACACTGCTCTGAAGTGATGGTGATTTACAAGAGGGATATCCAATTGCCTAGTTTTTCAGTTATTCCTGAGTATGTTCAAAGGTAAGAGGACTCTGAGAAAACAACCTATTCTTTAGGGCCATTCTGAGGAGACATTTCCCAAGAAAAGTCTTCAGAGATGTCTTCCCTAGGGTTGGGGTCAAGAGTGTCATCTGCATCTCATGGTTCATGGGTTCTAGCCCCGCATCAGGCTCTGTGCTGACAGCTCAGAGCCTGGAGCCTGTTTCAGATTCTGTGTCTTCCTCTCTCTCTGCTCCTCCCCCACTCATGCTCTGTCTCTCTCTGTCTCAAAAATAAATAAACTATAAAAAAATTAAAAAAAAAAAAAAGAGTGTCATTTGTATTACTGAAGTGGGCAGGAGAGAAGGGGCAGGTATGACCTGGGTTTCCATCCTCTCCTCAGAGCCCTCGCAGTCACCAAGTGCACATGTGTTCATGGGTGCATGTGATCACACCTCTAGGCCTTTATCCATGCTGCTCCCTCTGCCTGGAGCACCCTTCATGCTTCTTTTCACTGGTTGACTCTTACTTACTCTTCTAGAGGGGCATCTGCTCCCAGAACCCTTTCTTGGACTGTGAGGCCCAGGTTAGGTGCCCCTGAGTGGATTGCCATATAGCCAATGTTATCCCCATTTTGATACTTGTTTGCTTGGCTAAAACAGAGACTCATAGAGTGAAAAAGCCCCCTGGGGGGGGACCCATGGCAGTAGTCCTTGGTCCAAAATCAAAATCAAAGCAGTCAGCAGGACTGAAGGTCATACTCTGAACTCCCTGTAAGGTAAGGAGACTCTTACTGGAGATGTAATAGGAAGACCAGTTTTATTGTTCTAGCCAGGTGCCAGGGGACAGTAGCAAGTGACAGGGATGATTACCCAAAGATTTCAACATTTAGTGTTTTATGCAGGACACAGCGTAGATGAAAGTACAGGAAGTTATCCATCCATCCATGCATCCAAGCATACCCTGGGGGGCCACTGTACAAGGAGGTCAGGGGGTTCAGAAAAGCCCAAGTGATGGTCCTTGCCAGGCAATGACTTGCAGCCAGGAAACAGATAACACGTGCACATGAGGCATTAGACAACACTACTGTGGGCTCCTCTGCAGCATTTCTCCGAGGCACACACTGTCTCTTCCATGTTGCGCAAAGCACTACGGGCGATGTAGCACTACTATACAGTTATGTAACCTACTTTGGTGGTTCAGAACCAGGCTTTGGAATCAGTCTTCCATCCTGACTCTTACCAGCTCTGACATTGGACATATTATTTCATCTCTGTGAAGCTATGTCATCGTCTGTACAGTGGAAACAACAGTGCCTTTGGCATGGGGTTGTTACGAGTAAAGTGAACTAGCAGCACAAATTAAATACTCAGTAATTGTTAGTTATCTTAATTTATTGATGAAAGTACTAAGGGATTCAGGAGAGAAATCACCATGGGTGGGTGGTCATGAAAGGCTTTGCAGAACATGAGAAACTTGAACTGGGCCTGGGAAGGGGGCTTTGGCATTTCTAAGGATGGCGAACAAAAGGATGGGTCAAGCAAGGACCCAAAACACTGGCCAAATGAGAGTAGTTCTATGGCCTCCGCGCTCAGAACTTTGTCCAACTTAGTTTGGTTTTTATTCTTCAGTCAAGCCTCCCACCACAGCCAACCACCCCCTCATAGCCCCTGCTTCCAGGTCTGGCTAATTCCCCTTCTGCTCAAAACCTCCATGATTTGCTACATGCCATGTGGCCCTCTAATTCCATCCCAAGGCTCCAGAGGTGCAGATCTGCAAACCAGCGTGATTAGCCACCACTGCTGGCTTCCCATTCAGCATATAAATCTACTGCCTGGGATTACCTCATGCCAGAAAACCGAAATCCAAGTCAGATGGTTAAAACATTAATAGCAGTGAGTGTTGTAAAGACTCAACAATGCAAACCTTCCCAAAATGAACCATCCTGACCTCCCTTGCGCTGACAATGCGTGTGTGACATCATGTGTAAATGAGCCTTAAATTTGAACCAGGTGCCGAGAGCTGTCTGGCGTCTCCTGGCTGCTGTATTAACCACTAACATGCACGCGGGGATTCTGAGGCAGTAAAATGAAGCGAAACCATGGCAGTGACCAGCGCTGGGGCGCAGCAGCTGTGGCAGCGAATATTCAAATCACACCCACCCCGTTGGGCCCGGGCCCCCAGGCCCTGTAAAGCTTATTTCCGGAGGGCTGGGGAGCCTGGGGAATTTGGCTGGCTTCACTCAGTGACAAAGGCTCTTCCATGCAAATCATTCCATTCTGACTTGACTCCCAGACCTGTTTCTGAGTTCTGTTTTGATTTGCATCCATGAGGAAGGACTCTGAAGCTCAGTCTGAAGCAGCAGTTGGGGACTGTCAAACTTGATGTGGGCTGGGACAGGCCACCTAAGACACGTCTTTTGAGGCCACAAGTTCCAAGGAAGAGAGCCCGCCACAAATCCTCAGGTGCTAGAATTTCTACTGCACTGGCACTTAGAGATGCAAGTGTGCCTTTTGTCCATCTGACATCACAGATTCCTGCAGCCGGACACCTGCTCACAGCAGGTTACATGACAAACAGCCTCTAGAGATCACTAGACAAAATTTGAAGGGGTGGAATTAGGTGTGTATGTGACCTACCATGGATACTCATAGGTCTGAGATAGGTAAAAGTGAGTTAGGAAGAAATTAAGCCATGATAAAATTAAGAGGATTTTTATTATATATTTTTTTTAACGTTTATTTTTGACAGAGAGTGAGAGTGCGAGCTGGGGAGGAGGAGAAAGAAGGGGACAGAGGGTCCGAAGCAAGCTCTGTGCTGAGTGGAAAGCCCAATGTGGGGCTCGAACTCACAAATTTGACCCCACTTGATCATGACCTGAGCTGAAGTTGAATGCTTTACAGACTGACCCATCAAGGTGCCCCCACCCTTTTCTTTTCTAATGCTTTCTGTTTGTGATGCCTGATCCCAGGTTATTAACAGTATGCCCTACATGCCCATCATCAGTAGAAACTAGAGGAAACTGGAGACATTGAAGATAGAAAGAAGGCTTAATGAAAGTAATTCTTTCTTGGTGGGTACTGTTCTAGAAGCTCTATACATGCTGGTGAAAAGAAGCTGGAGCCCAAGGGAGGTGAAAAACCACACTCCACAGATCCTATAGGTCTTCAGCTCTGAAGAATTCTTGTTGTTCAGGGCAAGCTCTTAAGTGAACACTCACCAAGTGCACTGCGCTGTTCTGTGACGTTAGGTAGAGTGGGGACGGGAGGCAGGTCCCAGAGGATATAAAGAGGCTGTTAGACATAGTCTCTTTCCTAAAGGCTATTACAGAGTGGTTAGATGTAAATAGACATGAATTTGTATATTTCATAGTTTAAAGAAATTAAATGTAGTATCAAGAAGTTAAGAATGGATTTCCTGAATAATGGAGCAAATTGTTTCATGAAGTCAGTCTTAGAAGTCCTTCCAGAAGAGGCAAGTATTGAGTTAGGTTTTGAGGAAGAGGAGAAAGTTGGAGTTTTGGAAAACTTTGGAAAGAGAACAAGCACGAATGGCTTGTGCAAAAGTATGGCAGCAGGAACTCGCGGGGAGTTCCTTAAGATGTCAGGGGTCTTAATAGGATCTGAGGGCATGGGGAGTTTCCCACAATGAGAAAAAGTTCCTCGTGCCCCCTAGACCTGAAACTTTGAAACAAATTAAGTGTGGATATTCAGATGCCCGGCTCTTGAAGGCTGAAAGTGCTTCTTTTCATATAGCTTTTGGAAGATGATGATGGTGACAGTCAACACAGAGAGGCAATTAATAGCTAGCACCATTTTTTAACATGCCTTATTCAAAGGTCTTCAACCAAGACCTTAACTTTTGTATAAAAATTTAAAATTCTAAACTCAGCCTGGCTTCTAGAATTTTCTACAACCAGGATCCTACCCTTCAGCTTTATTTCTCAAACTGTTCATTACATCCTTACTCCTGGCAAAATTTTTGTCACTTCCAAAATATACCTTTCATTTTCTTTTATTACGTTTATTATTTTCTTTCCAAGTGGAAATGCCTTCCTCCCATTTTCATCCTGACTTCGGTTTTCCTGCAATTTTACTCAGCTGTTACTTCCTTCCCATTCATCCAGAAGGTAATGAGCCTTCATCCCTATGAATCTGTCTAGAAGAGCTTTTAATGTTCCTATTACTCACCAAGCTATGTCATTCTTCTAACCAGTGCCCACTGTAGTCTAGGGTGCACATGGCATGCACTATGGCCAACGATGTCCTTCAGGAATTATAATCCTGGTTATTGTATACAGGTTGCCTCTGTTGGATTGTAAGCCCCAGGAGTGACTCACCAACTAAAGAACAATTGCTGTAGATAGTGAAAATATGTGACAGACAAAATCATCCATTCACAAATGAGGTTGGAGACAGAGTTTAAACTTCTTCTCATCAGAATAAAGTTCTAAGTTGCTTGAGTATGGCTCTGACTTACTGAAAGCAAATTTCTTTTTGTTTTACTATAGAAGTGACAACATTGTGAAATGTTTAAGTAACTGAGTCTGGGAGTGATTAGACATTTTGGGAAGGGGATTTGACTGAAAAGAAAAAAATCTGGGAAAAACATTTTTACATTGACATTAAAATGCATGAATGCAACTCTATTTATTTAGTCTGGTTTGGCTAATAAGTTGAGAACTACTTTGGATGAGTGAAAGCAAAGAATTTATTTGAATGCAAATGAATGACAAATCGTTAGACAGATATGGGGAGTATCCGAGTATTTTGCTTCCCTGTGAAATGTAAATATTATCATGGTATAATCATTACTGATTAACTCTCAAGATAACATATAAACCTATGAAGTTTTATAGTAGCAATTCTATTTTTCCTAAATGCTGAAATGTTGGCAAAATTTTGTAAATTTGTAAACCAGGAATTGATTACTTAGATATTTTTCCCTTCCAAGGTTTAGGATCAGCAATTACTGGGGAGAAAGCCAACTTAAAAAAAGGAGGAAGGGATATATGGCAAGTTTTCAACAAATATAGACCTATTGAATTTAAAGAACTGTATTTCTGGGGAGCCTGGATGGCTCAATCAGTTAAGCATCGAACTCTGGATTTCAGCTCAGTTCATGATCTGATATTTTGGTTTGGTTTGTGGGTTTGAGCCCCACATTGGGCTTCAAGGTACCAGCTTGGGATTCTCTCTCTGCCCCTCCCCTGCTTGCATGCTCTCTCTCTCAAAATAAAGTTTTAAAAAACCCTGCATTTTTACTATATTTATATAGTAATACTATGATCTTCCTCACTTTTTTATATTAAACGACAGTGGCAACTTTTTTTCAATTTGCAAAATAAAAATTTGGCAATCTTATGATTTTCCCCAAAATCAATTTTGAAGGTCTAAGGATCCAAAAGAAATCCAAAGTCTCGAAAACACTAAATCAGATTGTTGACGGTCTGAGATGATTCTAAAAAATTATATCTGTAGAGAGAATACAGAATTGGATTTCTAAAATTGTTTTTCATGGGATCCAAGTTTTCTCAGAGTCTGACTGGCAAATATTGGAAAACATTATAGCTCTACCAAAAGTCTATATACCTATGCAGGGAATTTCCTCTGAAATACTTAACAAAAAAGAATAATGCTGTGGCAATAGACCATGACTAAGAGGACAAAGAGTGAGCCCAAACGCTGTCTGGCTGGTGTGACAGAACAGACTTAGACTTATGTACAACATTTAAATGAATAAAAGCAGCCTTCTATACAGTCAGTGTTGGCTATGTATCTACTATGAGAACATTTTTATGCAAAAACAAAACAAAACAAAAACAAAACAACAACAAAAACTCCAACAGCTTGATGTACTTAAGTTTACATTTGGGACATGTGATCTTGGGCCAGTGCTTTAACTTCAAAACTTTTTTTTTTAATTTTATTTTGAGAGAGAGGGAGAGACAGAGAGAGAAAGACAGTGAACACAGGGGACATGGGGAGAGAGACAGAGAGAGAGAGAGAGAGAGAGAGAGAGAGAGAGAGAGAGGATCCCAAGCAGCTTCTGCACTGTCTGTACAGAGCCTGACGCAGAGCTCGAACTCACAAACTGAGATCATGACCAGAGTTGAAACTAAGAGTCGGATGCTTAACTGACTGAGCCACCCAGGCGCCCTGAACTTTAATGTCTAATGTAGTCAAAGGGGGAATATAATTGTATATACTTCAGATGATAATGTGCTTAGCCTGGTGCCTGGTCCATACATACAAGGGCTTGGTCATGACTTACATTATTTTATGAGACTGATCACCTTGCATTCATTAAAATATCAAACTCTCTGATATATAAACAGAACTGAGTAAGAGAACCAGGGAACTACAAAAATAGTCTTCATTCTTTCCTCATGAGGCCCCACTCCCTTTGATTCTTGCTTTTATCATCTAACTAGAAGTGGGGTCAAGGAGTTCTGATCCCAAACACAAAGCACCTTAGCTTGATAGAAGGCAAGTTTTGGGAGCTGAGTCTCTGAACTACCAGCCTTGGTTCTAGAGAACCTAAGAAGATGACTCTAAGGGGAAGTGTTAGAAGTACAGAGCTGTCCCTGATCCTTGAGATCTACTTATTTGAAGATCTGATCTTTTGTCTTTAAAAGAGAGGCAATTCCAGCGTGCCTGGGTGGCTCAGTCGATGAAGCATCTGATTTGATTTTGGCTCAGGTCATGATCTCACGGTTCATGTTATTGAGCTTTGTATCCAGCTCTGCACTGACAGCCTGCTTGGGATTCTTTCTGTCTCTCTCTGCCTCTCCCCTGCTCATGCTCACTCTCTCAAACAAACATTAAAGGAAATAACAAAAGAGAGGCATTTCCCTGCAGGTCTAATTGCAGACTAATCAAGAAAGACCTTAGATCATTGAGAGGACATTGGAGAGCTACTGAGGTGGCAACCTAACTTGTCTCGCTGTGAGGGCCAAATGAGGTTGATCCAATCACATCGTCATATGGGGACGATCTCACAACCATCTCTGTGAGGAAGCAGGGGCTTATGTTTCTCTGGTCATCTCTGGTTTTGAAGTCTACTTTTCCGAGCTTTCTGGCTCACCTGGCTAGCACATACTCTATTCCTGTCCTGCCCCACGTGGCTCCAGGGAAGGGTTTACGTACACGCAATCCAGCTCACACAAGGCATTTCTGTGTATAGCTTTTATTGGTTTCAGGAGACAGAGGGAGGCAAGTTAAAACTGAATATTGGACATTTCTGGTCTTAAAACACCCTTCAGCCACCTTTTACTCACACGCTCCAGACTCCCACCACTGGCTTAACACCGGCTGCCTCTTTCCTTCTGCTTCTCAACTCCCATATCCACGTTCTCTTTTACAAAGAGTGCTTTAGATATTTCTTCAACTTCTTCTTCTCCTGTCAATCCATTCTCGTAAGGTCTCACCCTGTTTAAAAAAAAAAAAAAACTGAGGTAAATTCACATAATATAAAATTAACATTTTAAATTATACAATTCATAGGCACTTAGTAAACTGTTGTGAAAGCATATAGGGTCTCACTTTTTATCCCCAATGACTTATCAAGATAGTTTCCCACACAAAGACATGAAAGATTTGTCCCTAAGAGTGATATTTTTTTAAGATTTTATGTTTTTCAGTAATCTCTACACCCAATGTGAGGCTTGAACCTATAAGCCTGAGATCAAGAGTCGCATGCTCTACCCACTGAGCCAGTTAGGCACCTCTTAAGAGAAATTTAGAGTGCCAGTTGCTTCCCCTCCCTTAAGCCTGTCCTTCCACGGATATAAGTCTTTTGGCATTTGAGGAAAAGATGTCACTAAACAGCTACTTATCCTTTTGGAGAAGGAGCTATAATTTGTGGGGGGGGGGGGGGGGGAAATGGTTGTGAAACATTTAAAATGGATTTTTTTCACAGAAGGTGATATTTATAAAACTAATTTTCAGCTTTATTTACTACTCAATGGAATATCAGCAACTTATTTGCGAACCATTGAGCAAATACATATTTATATATTTATATATATAAATTTAACATTTGTTCATATTTGTTAAATATATATAAATACATATGTGGAGAGCAAAACAAATATGAACCAAATGTCAAATTTCAGCGGTGGGTATATGGGCATATTATCCCAACTTAGATGTATGCTTGAAACTTTTCATAATAAAAAGTTGGAAAAAACTCATGGAGTAGAGCTTTTTATTTAGATAATTTATACTAAATGGTATACAAATGTATTATTCATGACATTTTAGGATATGAAGGGTACTGGACACATGTTTGGTGTCAGCTGCAGTCCTTATACTGAATTATTCAAAGTAAGTAAACCTGATAATAGATCCAAGGACGGGCTGACCTAAACAATAAGAGAATCCTGGGAGAGCAGTAGCAGTGGACAGCACCACTCCTCAGAACATCACACACAGGCCACCTCCTTTCCTGGGAATAGCACACACATAAAGGGCATAACTTTCTCATGGCATTCATTAAAGCCATCAGGAAACTCCCTGAACACACAATGAAGTAAGATTGAACAAATATTTACTGAGCACCAATTAAGTGAACTTATGGTATTAGGTGTGTATACATGCCAATATAGTATGCACAGAACATGGTTTCTGTTTTGGGGTTAATTACAACTGAGTCAGGGAGAGAAGGTGCTTAAAAGCTGTGAAAAGCTAAATAACACCACAAAATTTGAAGAGCAATGATTACATTGCTGGTGAAAGTGTAACTTAGTAAAACCTTTCATGAAGAGCAATTTAGTAATACCTACCAAAATTAGAATTGGGCATACCCTTTGACTCAGAATTCCAGTTAAATGGGTATGAATTTATCCTATAAATACGTTCATTTGTGTGCTACATGATATATGTATAAAGCTAATAACTAAGCATTATATAAAACAGCAAAATTTTAAAAAACTAAATATGCATTGATAGGAAACATTAAATTATGGTACATGCATTAACAAAATACTATGTGGCTGTTAAAAAGAGTTAAGCAGGTTTCTATGTATTGATACAGAATAATCTCCAAAACATGAGGTTGAAGCAAAAATAGACAAGTGGGACTACATCAAATTTAAAAGTTTCTGTGCAAAAAAGGAAATAATCAAGACAATAAAAAGTCAACCTATAGAATGGGAGAAAATATTTACAGAACATATCTTACCTGATAAAGAGCTAATATCCAAAGTATGTAAGAACTCCAACTTAATAACAAAGAAAGCAAATAACTCTATTTAAAAAAGGGCAAAGGACTTGAAAAACCTTTCTCCAAAGACATACAAATGGCCAATGGGTATATGAAAAGATGCTCAATGTCCTTGTTATGGAAATGCAAATCAAAGCCATAATGAGATATCACCTCACATCTGTTAAGATGGTCATTATAAAAAAAAATCAGAAAACAACAAATGCTAGTGAAGATGTGGAGAAATTGGAACCCTCGTGCATTGGTGGGAATGTAACATGGTACAGCTATTATGGGAAACCGTGTGGAGGTTCCTCAAAAAAATTAACAAAACTACCTTATGAACCAGCAATTCTACTTCTTTGAATTTATCCAAAAGAACTGAATGAGATATTTGTACTAGCATGTCTATTACAGCATTAACCACAATAGCCAAGATGCAGAAACAATCTAAATGTCCACAGATAGATGAATGGATAAAGAGCTTGTGGTACATACATACAATGGAGGATTAAGTAGCCTTAATAAAGAAGGAAATCCTGCCATAGGCTACGACATGCAGGACACTTGAAGACACTATGTTAAGTGAAATAAGCTGTCACAAAGTACAAATACTGCATGATTCAACTAAAGCGGTCAAACTGATATAAGCAGAAATATAATGATGGTAGCCAGGGCTGGGGGAAGGGGAAAATGAGGACTTTTGTTCAATGGGCCTAGAGTTTTAGTCATGCAAGATGAAAAAGTTCTAGAGATCTACTGTATGTATAATAATATGCATATAACAATAGTATTATATACTTAAAGGTTTATTAAGAGGGAAGATTACCTGTTCCATTTTTTTTTACAATCAAAATAGTATGTCTATACATATCTTTAAATATATCTCTAAGTAAAAAGAAGTCAAGATACAGAGGATCGCACATTGTATGCCAACATTTGTGTGTATGTTCATCCTATATACATAGTTCACTAGGCTTAACATATATTTGCAAAGATGACAGAAAGTCCTAAAAGTGGTTGCTACAATGAGGAAAAATGGATGCTTGGGGCAGATGATGAAGACAGGCAATTTTGTCAATTTTGAATTTGTACCAGTTAAATTTGAATATTACCAATCAAAAAATAGAAGACAAAGCAATTTATATATAAAAAAAGGAAATATAGGGTACTAATGACACATACCAGAAGAATTATCTAGATAACGAGAGAGAAGTTGGAGTGGAAGATGCAGTATTCACAAGGTGGAATGTGAGCTGGGCCTTGAGGAATGGGATGTGTTTGGATAGAGAGAGGAGAGCAGGAAGGACAGTCCGGGTGTGTATGTAGAGGTTGGAGTGGGGAGAGGACATGGGAAGTAAACATGGAGAAGCAGGGTAATGAAAGGCAAATCAAGTGCCAGACAGACAGTTTCAGCATATTGTAGAATGTAGATACAAGAGAAAAGAATGAAATACAGTTTTGGAGATGATGCATGTGGATGTGGAATTAATGGTGGGCAGTAGGGAACCACTGTAAGCTCTTGAGCAGAGAAGTCGTATTATGAAAGCAGGAGATCAGTGGATAAAACATACAAAAGAAGCCAAAAGACAGACAACTGGCATAAGGCTGATGCAGCAATCCAGGAGTTGCCCATTGCAATCATCTGGGAAGCTTTAAAAATATATATTGATGCTGGGGCGTCTGGGTGGCTCAGTGGGTTAAGCATCTGACTTTGGCTCAGGTCACGATCTCACGGTTTGTGGGTTCGAGCCCCGCATCAGGCTCTGTGCTGACAGCTCAGACCCTGGAGCCTCCTTCAGATTCTGTGTCTCCCTCTCTCTCTGACCCTCCCCTGCTCACACTGTCTCTTAGAAATAAAACATTAAGGGGCGCCTGGGTGGCTTAGTCGGTTAAGCGTCCGACTTTCGCTTAGGTCATGATCTCGCGGTTTGTGGGTTCGAGCCCCGCGTCGGGCTCTGTGCTGACTGCCAGCTCAAGCCTGGAGCCTGTTTCGGTCTGTGACTCCCTCTCTCTCTGACCCTCCCCTGCTCACGCTGTCTCTCTCTCTTCTCTCCTAGAAATAAATAAAACATTAAAAAAAATTAAAAAAAAAAAGAAATAAAACATTAAAAAATTATATATATATGTATGTGTCTAGGTCTCTGCTGCCAGAGATTGACTTAATTGGTTTGGAGTGGAGCCTGAACATTGTCATTATTGAAAGTTCCCCAAGTGATTTTAATGAACAGCATGGGTTGAACATAACTGTAATAATCCAGGCACAAAGAGATGAAGGCTAAGATTCAGGAACTGGCAGGAGGTTGGGGACAGGATAAAAGCACACTAGGAGACATGTCCAAGGAAGAACTGATGTGCTGACAGATTGGAGGTAAAGAGTGAAAAGATATACATAATCTGTTAGATTTATGCATTCATTCAACAGATATTTAAGTCCCACCCAAGTACCAGGTGCCATACCCAGCTCAAAGGATTTATTGAGGAACAAGACAGACTAGCGCCAGTTCTTCAGAAACCTGTGGTCTAGTGGACACAGACAACATACAGGACTTCCAGAGATGGCCCGTTAACTGGGCCTGAAGCTATCAAGCGTGACCACATGCTGGGGGCTGCTTGTGGACATCAAGTGGTTGGGGAGACTTCTCTCAGTTGGGGATACTTGAGCTGAGGCTTGAGCGATGAGGAGCTGAGCCTTTGAAGAGAGATGGTCTAGGAAAAACAGTAAGTACGAGGGAAGAACCGTGGCATGTTCAAGGCACAGAAAGTGTGTACAATGCGAGATGAGTGAAAGATGGATGGGAGACGAGCACAGAGAAATATGTAGTTACAGACCAAATAGAGCCGTGTGGGCCGTGGCACAGATTTCATTCTCACTGAGATGGGAGGCCCTTGGAGGAAATTAAGCAGAGTAGTGACGTGATCTGATTTACATTAAAAAATTTTTTTACATTTATTTATTATTGATAGAGCACAAACAGGGGAGGGACAGAGAGAGAAGGAGACACAGAATCTGAAGCAGGCTCCAGGCTCTGAGCAAGCTGTCGGCACAGAGCCCAAGGTGGGGCCCGAACCCACAAACCGTAAGATCATGACCTGAGCTGAAGTTGGATCCTCAACCGACTGAGCCACCCAGGCGCCCCGATTTACATTTTTGAGCAACCACTTTGGTGCAGTGTGAAAACGGATTGCAGGTGGCAGGAATGAGAGCAAGAAAACTGGTTGGAAGGATAGATTAGAGCATGAGGGATGCTGACAGGCAAACTGTGGAGGGCACCAGACTTGAATGTGTTGAGTTTAGGTAACTGTGCAGCATCCAAGCAGAAACGTCCCAGGACAAGTTGACAAATGGGAAGTAGGTGGGACTTTAGCTTGTACCTACTGACTTGGAGACACTCCCAGGAGGACTGAAGAAATGCATGTTAGATGACCCTACAGGACTATGGCAACTTTACCCAAGAAGGGGACTAGTAACAACTTGGGAGAAAAGTCTCTAGCGGTGGGCTCCAGGGCTCTTGTCTTACTGACATGTTTATCTGTGAATAGGACAAGGAAATGGCAGGATGTCAACAAGCAGGGGGCAAGGATACACTGGAATCAAAACTTGAAAAAAGATCTCAATGGCTGGAAGAATGTGCTAAAGTTAACAAGACAAAATTTAGCCAATATAGATAGATAACAAGTGTGTGTGTTATATATGTAATATATATTCCTTCATACTTAAAAAAAAATTAAAATCAATAGTGAAAGACCTAGAAATCTGGCAGTTCACCTCAAAGAGACCCAGGGCTTTTACTGATGACATACTTTACAAGCCTAAAGTGTAAAGTCATTGTGAAAAAGCTGATGTAAAATCAGAGGAATTGACATTATTACAAAACTACAATTACTTTTCTGGGGAATAATACATCAGTAGTGAAAATAAATTGCATCGATCAAGATTATTTCTAGAACATTATTTTTTTTTTTATCAGGCTGCTGATTAAATGGCTGATCAGATGGCTGAAGAAGGGAGAGGAGATACGGGATTTGAGGAACAAAAACTACATATATTCAATTCAGTGCTTAACAGTATACTCAAACTTTCCCCAAATGTTGTGTTACTTAACTTGAGGAAATAAAGTGTATTTCCCCTGGTTGAGAGAAAATTTAGTCTTCAAACATTAAAGTCTTAAGAGATTAAAGAAACTTGTCAAAATTAGACAAAAAGAGGTAGAACTGGGATATGAACACAGGTAAATAGGATTTCAGAATCTTTATTAAAAAAAAAAAGTCTTGGGGTGCCTGGGTGGCTTAGTTGGTTAAGCATCCGACTTCGGCTGAAGTTGATCTCACGGTTTGTGGGTTCGAGCTCCGCGTTGCTGTGCTGACAGCTAGCTTAGAGCCTGGAGCCTGCTTCTGATTCTGTGTCTCCCTCTCTCTCTGCCCCTCCCCTGCTCATGCTCTGTGTGTGTCTCTCTCAAAAATAAACATTAAAATTTAAAAATCTGTCTATAAATATATGAAACTATAGATACAGGTCTATTTTTAAAAAAATAATTTGTCAGGTTAGCTAACACACAGTGTACACAGTGTAGTCTTGGATTCAGTAGATTCCTGTGATTCATCACTTACAACACCCAGTGATCATCCCACAAGTGCCCTCCTCAATGCCCATCACCCATTTTCTCCATTCCAACCCCCCACTCCTATCAATCCTCAGTTTGTTCTCTGTAATTAAGAATCTCTTATGGTTTGCCCCTCTCTCTGTTTGTAACTTATTTTTCCTTCCCTTCCCCTATGGTCTTCGTTAAGTTTCTCAAATGCCACATGTGAGTGAGAACATAGGATATCTATCTTTTTCTGACTTATTTCACTTAGCATAATATCCTCCAATTTCATCCATTGTTGCAAATGGCAAGATTTCATTCTTCATCACTGAGTAGTATTCCACTGTGTGTGTGTGTGTGTGTGTGTGTATACATACACACTATATCTTCTTTATCCATTCATCAGTTGATGGACATTTGGGCTCTTTCCATAATTTGGTTATTGTTGACAATGCTGCTATAAACATTGAGTACAAATGCCCCTACAAGTCAGCACTCCGTATCCTTTGGATAAATTCCTAGTAGTGCTATTACTGAGGCATAGGGTAATTCTATTTTTAATTTTTTGAGGAACCTTGATACTGTTTTCCTGAATGGCTATACCAATTTGCCTTCCCACCAACAGTGCAAGAGGGTTCCCCTTCTCCACATCCTCACCAACATCTGTTGTTTCCTAAGTTGTTAATTTTAGCCACTCTGACCAGTGTGAGATGGTATCTTAATTTGGTTTTGATTTGTATTTCTCTGATGATGAGTGATGTTAAGTGTCTTTTCAAGTGTCTATTAGCCATCTGGATGTCTTGTTCGGAAAAGTGTCTATTCATATCTTCTGCCCATTTCTTCACTCGATTATTTGGTTTTTGTTGTTGAGTTTGGTAAGTTCTTTATAGTCTTTGGATACTAACCCTTTATGTTTTTTGCAAATATCTTCTCCCATTCTGTGGGTTGCCTTTTAGTTTTGTTGATTGTTTCCTTTGCTGTGCAGAAGCTTTTAATCTTTTTTTTTTTTCATTCATCCCTTTATTAGATTAATTTTACTGGCATAAATGAAGGCATAAATGCTTGTTCCTTATAAGTCTCAAGGTTTTTTTTTTTCTTTCTTTTTTTTTTTTTTACAAATAGTTTATTGTCAAATTAGTTTCCACATAAGACTCAGTGCTCATCCCCAAAGTGCCCTCCTCCATGCCCATCCCCCCCTCCCTCCCACACCCATCAGTCCTCAGTTTTTGTCAGCATTCAAGAGTCTCTCATGGTTTGCCTCTCTCCCTTTCCCCCACCATTTCCGCCCCAGAAGCTTTTAATCTTGATGGTAGCCCAACAGTTCATTTTTGCTTTTATTTCCCTTGCCTTTGGAGATGTGTCAAGTAAGAAGTTGCTGCAGCTGAGGTCAAAGAGGCTGTTGCCCATTTGCTCCTTTAGGATTTTGATGGTTTCCTGTCTCACATTTAGGTCTTTCCTTCATTTTGGATTTATTTTCATGTAGTGTAAGAAAGTGGTCCAATTTCATTCTTCAGCATGTTGCTGTCCAGTTCTCCCAGCGCCATTTGCTAAAGACACTGTCATTCTTCCATTGGATACTCTTTACTGCTTTGTTGAAGACAAGTTGGGCATACATTTGTAGGCCCATTTCTGGGTCCTCTATTCTATTTGTCTATGTGTCTGTTTTTGTGCCAATACCATACTGTCTTGATGATTACAGCTTTGTAGTCAGGCTAAAGTCTGGGATCGTGATGCCTCCAGTTTGGTTTTCTTTTTCGACATTACTTTGGCTATTTGGGGTCTTTTGTGGTTCCACGTAAATTTTAGGATTGTTTGTTCTAGCTCTGTGAAGAATGCTGGCACTATTTTGATTGAGATTGCATTTGTATAGATTACTTTGGATAGTATCAACATTTTAACAATACTTGTTCTCTCAATCCATGAGCATGAAATGTTTTCCCACTTCTTTATGTCTTCCTCAATTTCTTTCATAAGCTTTCTATAGCTTTCAGCATTCAGATCTTTTACCTCTTTGGTTAGGTTTATTCCCAGGTATTTTACGGTTCTTGGTGCAATTTAAATGGAATCGATTCCTCGATATCTCTTTCTGCTGCTTCATTATTGGTGTATAGAAATGCAACTGATTCTGTACATTGATTTCATATCCTGCAACTTTGCTGAATTCATGTATTAGTTCTAACAATTTTTTGGTTGTCTTTGGGTTTTCCATGTAGAATATCACGTCATCGGCAAAAAGTAAAAGTTTGATGACTTCTTTGCCAATTTAGATGCCTCTTATTTCATTCTGTTGTCTAATTACTGAGGCTAGGACTTAGATCTATGTTTTCCTTTGCATTAAGCAGTTGCATTACCAGGTCCATTTTGAAAGGGTGCAGTCAGAAAATTCCAAGTTTTATTTGAGTTTTTTTTTTTCAGGCAAGAAATTCAGGGGTCTTACTTAACTTCACAGCTTTAGGACTAGTGCAACTCTTAGTATGTATTATGTGCTCAGGAAATATTTGCTCAACGAATTAGCCAGGCTCCTTGCCTGTGTTGTGCACTGGTCCACTGATCAGTAGAAGACAAGACACACATACATTTAAACAAGTGAGAAACATTTCTCTGCAGGTCTTTTTTCTTTATACCACCCCCTATGATAATGCCTTTTCATTCACTCGTCTTTTTTCCCCTGGCAACTCAATTTCCCTCTCCACCCCTTTCCTTTGCCCCACGGGTGAAAAAAACTTCTCCCGCTTGTCCACCTGGCCACCAGCCAACGTGAGCCTTCCTGTTCCCCATAAGTGCTCATCTTGATGGACAGTCTCGCAAACTAGGACAGTGGATCATGATAGTAAAAACACACATCAGATTGTTCAGAAAGAGTGACTGCAATGAGGAAACCATATCCAAAATGTCTTTACTCATCCTTCACAAAAACTTTTTCTTATTTTCCCCTCTTCATTATGGGAAGACTACAGGAGGATAATGGTGGAAAAACGAATAAACTGTGTTTAAATTAGAAACAATTTTTTCAGTACTGCAACAGGTTCTGAGAAGTAGTAAGACCAAAAATTATGACACCTAAATTTTAGGCAGAGTAACTGGCAGGAAATGAAGTCTTTCCTCAGTAGGGCTAATTCTAACCCAGGCAGAGTGCTGTCAACATGCCATGAAGAAAATGAGGTTAAAATTAACTGTTTGAATCCTTTTGTTTCTAGCATCTATTTTCCATCTCTACATACTTTACTGGCACAGTCAGCACTAGAGACCTCACACCCAGCTACCCAAGGTTATCTAGTAACCTGATCTCACAAATACACAGGGTGAGAACGGAGAAGAGAAAAATCTGTTTACCTTAAAAAGAGATCTTCCAAATTCTTTAACATCTCATACAGTGGTCACCATTTCATTTGTGCTCACATAACCTTTTTCCTAGGCTCTAAAATGAATTGTTTCAGGGCCAAATGGCTATAGCACTTCCACGAATGGGGGAGGAGGGACATGCACATTTCAAATACAGAATAGTACTGGTGCAAAGGTCACATGGAGAAAGAAATGAATCTTTCCCAAATGATCTCTGCTCACATCAGAGATCACCCCCCAAATGGGGGAGAAGAAAAATGTTCTTAAAGGTTTATATACAGGTAAATATAGAAGATGAGGTTTTGCAAAGGTAAAAATGTTTTTAGAAGCACATGAAGGCCAGTGATTGGCTGATAACTTCTTTAAAGGCATGTATAAAGTTTACCTGAAAATGGATGGTCCATTCGTGAATTTACCAGGGTATTCAACTTAAATTTAATAAGTGTCACGGTAGAAGAAACAAAGGAGCAAACAAAACCAGAGAGGTTGGGCTGCTCTGGTAACAAGCTACCCATCAAATGCCAGTTAGGAATCGCCACAGTAGAGAATGTACAGTACTTTCAAGACGAGTCTATACCCAGATTGTGCTGAATTTCAGATTTTGCTTCTAGATGGAAAGGCAAAAAAACCTACAAAGATTTCCAGACCTTGGGTGTTTAAAGGGCCTTCACACAGTAAATCAACCTACTCCTGTCTTGTTTTCTCCACAGCCAGACTGAAATAATACAGCACCAGCAGAGGTGTGAATTACCCCCATTCATCTTAATGGAGTGTTAACTTCAAAGGCTTGTTTTAACCATTTAAATGCTAAGCTCATGAGTAAACATTCCGCTAAAAAAAAGAGGTACAATTTAAACATTCACCTTCAACATACGAAAGTAATTTATATTCTCAGCACTTCGTTTTTTAATTTAGCAAACAAGTCTCCAACTGTTAGAAAAGCATATATTTTGTGCTTTACTTAGTTTTATTTTAAATAGTTCTTACCTAATAAATTATGAACATTAAGCCCATAATGCGAGGGCCTATATTTCCCAGGAAAAATGCTGCGGGAGTACTTGAACGAGGGTTTTTGGTAATCCTAGTGAAGAGGGCACTGCTCTTACCTGCCATCTTATTAGCTTCCTCCGAACTCACAGAGAAAGCTGCGACTCCAAACAGGCAACCAGATAAGGCAGAATATTGAAGTGAAATACAAGAAAAAAACACTTCCGCAAATATTATCTCTTGATATCAACTACATTTGGTGTTCAACAGGTTACTTGTTCCTTTGCCAAACCTCTCATGATCCTATCCCACGAGCAGGTGACAAATGTATAAACTGATGCCCAGCTGTCATCACACTTAACATTTGCCCCACAGGGCGCCCTTGCATCTGTTGCAGATTTAGGGTTATTTTGGTATTCCTGGAATTAGATTTATGTAAGCAGCTGAACACCTATTTGTGTTTGGATCTATAATTTCATAAACAGAAAAAAGAGGGTACAAGAATTAGCTTATCAGATTGATGGGCTCTGGCTGACCTGAGGCCACAAGGGAAACCATGTCTGGGTGTGCCCCTGGGACCATGCTAAGTGCCCAGTTTCAGGAAGACATTAGTAGGAGAGCACAGCTGGGGCAGAACTGTGGGAAAACACTAAAAAGAGTACATATGGGGCCGGCTCTCCTGTGAGTGAAGGCTAGAGAGAGATTCAAAACATATTAGTTGTACAAGATGGGAGATGAAGAAATTCCCTGTCTCTGTTTGAAAGCAAATTAGTTTTACTGGTCCAGATAAAGGGATGGAGAAAAGGGGATAAATATCTGATCTAAGAGTCTGTTTTGGTCTGCACCTAATTTATACAGGGTCATTTAATTTTCTCACACAACCCTATATAATTGGTATTAACTCCATTTAATACCTGTATGAAAGTGGAGGTTTGGAGAGGTTAAGTACTTGCCTACACTCACTGAGATTTGCATCTAAGTCTTCCTAACTCCCAAACTTGGATTTTTTCCATTATACTGTGCTGATCCAAAGTTGCCAAGAACTATCTTAACTCAAAAGAGAAGCTCGGTTGTCAATTTTCCAGCCCATTTCCTAAGTGGGAAGCAAAGGGACACCTGCAAAAGTGTGTATTTCCATTCATGCAAATTGGTGCTTTGCATGCAATCCCCTACTTTACATGTGCACAGGGGTAAAATTAGATTTTCACTGATACACCCTGGCTTTGGTAGGCTGCTAAAAAGGTGCCTTTCACATAGAACACTCATGGGGAGGAGAGATCTAGCTTCCACTTTCCAACCAGAAGCAAGCTACATCTATGGGAAACAATGATTTATAACGTCTGCACAAAACTAGATATAATTCATCACTATTTGTTTGCCAACTAGAAAGTCACATGTCTTAGAGACATCAGATTGGATTCCACAGCCAATCATCACAGCTCTATGTCATAATGAACAACAGGAAAATCACAAAACTTTCTTAGGGAAGACTGGGAGGCAGGGCAAAATACCAAATGAAATAATCCCACAGTTTTATTATTAGTGATTGATGTTGACAACCTTAACCCACAGCTAAGATTCAATTTTGGATATAAACCTAATACATGGATTTCTTAAAAAACAAATGAAATATTGACTCAGTACACTGAATCACACTAAAAACTTCTGCCTGTGATAAACACTGTTAAGAGAATGAGAAGGCGAGCCATGGAATGGGTGAGAATTTTTGCAAAACAGATTATCTGATAAAGGACTGGCATCTAAAATATACAAAGAATGCTTAAAAGTCAACAATGAGAAAATAAACCAATTTAAAAACTGGGCAAAAGATCCAAACCTCACCCAAGAAAATATACAGACGGCAAATAAGCATATGACAAGATGCTCCACATCATGTGTCATTAGGGAAATGCAAATTGAAACAATGAGATATAACTATACACCCATTAGAATGGCAAAAATCCAAACCACTGACGACGCCAAATGCTGGCGAGGATATGAAACAACAGGAACTCTCATTCATTGCTGTCAGAAATGCAATCTATTGCAGGCAGTTTGGAAGGCAGTTTGGCAGTTCCTTACACAACTAAACATATTCTTACCATATGATGCAGCAATTGTGCTCTTTGGTATCAACCCAAATAAGTTGAAACTTCTATCCATACAAAAACCTGTACACACTTTATTCGTAACTTTGAAAGCCAGGTCTTTCAACAGGTGAAGGAAAAAACAAACTGGCATATCTATACAGTGGAATATTATTCAATCATAAAAAGAAAGGAGCTATATGAAAATGCATGGAGGAAACTTAACTGCATTTTTTTAAGTGAAAGAGCCAGTGTGAAAAACCGGTTAGATAGTATATAATTCCAACTATATGACATTCTAGAAAAGGATCACAGTGAAAGGCTCATAGTTTTTATGAAGTCAGTCAAAAGATCAGTGGTTGCCAATGATTGCATCAACAGCAAACTCTAAGGCAAAGTATGTACTTTAGTAAATAATACTGTATCAAGAGGCATGTGGGTGGCCGAGTTGGTTAAGCATCCGACTCTTGATGTTGGCTCAGGTCGTGATCTCCCGGTTCATGAGTTTCAGCCCTACGTCGGGCTCTGTGCTGCCAGCGTGGACCCTGCTTGGTATTCTCTCTCTCACTCTCTCTCTCTCTCTCTCACAAAATGAATAAATAAACTTAAAAATTTTTTAAAAATACTGTATCAATATTGGCTAGTCAAGTATAACAAACGTACCATACGAATGCAAGATTTCAATAATATGGGAAATTACGGGTGTGTTGGGGGTCAGAGGATATATGAGAACTCTACCTTCTGCTTAATACTTTTGTAAACATTAAATCTACCCTAAAAAATAAAGCGTATTAATTTTTTAAAAACCACAAAGATTAACCTAATATATCGAAGAGCATTTTGAATTTTATTTTAATTAAAACTGCTATAAACCCACTTTCCCCTACCTACTCCCATTTTGTTCTGCTCTTCAGTTAATAACATTTATAAAAATGTTTACCCATATAAAAAGGATTTATCTAAGGTGCTTCCCAGAATTATTCCTTTTTGCATATAGAGGTAAATTATTCTTCATAAGAAGTGGGAAAATACTTCTTTCATTTAGTAATCCAATTAAAAATGATGAGTGCTAAACTGAAATTCCCAACCAAAATTCCAAAGATGAGCAAAACAAAAGCCTGTTGGGGGGGGGGGAGGGAGAGATAAAGAACAATTAGAATATTTTAAACCTCCACCTTCTCCAGTAATGTATGTTACGGTTCAAAATACATGAACTTTCTTGATGTAGATAAAATACTCAAGTATAAAATGACAAATTATTTCCTACAATAGAATTCTTAAAAGAAATAAAAGCTAACCTACCCCAAGTTTTTTCCATGAGAGAAAATCCTCTCTGCTAAGCTTAAGATAAAATACTCCTGGGAATACAAAAATCAAACATGTTGATGTACTGGCACCTTTAAGTGGGAGGGGAAAAAAGAAAAACAAAGGATATTAGAGCATGTTGCCAGATTCACATGAGGGGCTGGATGACAGTTTTTTATCTCTTTTGTTACATGGATTTTTTTAAAATAGAAAACTTACCAACCACACCAAATACATTCCTAATGTCAGGAACATATATTGCAAGTAAAACAATAATAACATTGAGTGCTAGAGTGATCAAAGAATGGCGAATCCACGAGAATGGAAAATTGGAGAAAAATATCATCATTAAAGCTTTTCTTGCCTGCATAACAGAAAAAGAAACAGATTTAAGCAAAGAGAAAGTGTCAAAGTGAAAATACTTGCTTGGGTAAACACAGGTACAGTATAGTAACCGTGACATCCTTGCCCCCTATGCTATTTAGATTAAAAAAAAAATACAGTATAAACTATTAGTATAAAGTGTTGAGAACAAATTAACTAAGAAATATACCTTGCTGAATGAGCTTAATAAAAATTATACTGCTTTAATTCTTGAAGAAATATTCACATTCAATTTCTTTAGGTTGCATCATTTTCAAAATGACCAACAATAACATTGTGTGATGACATCTCAGAGAATCATTTTCATTAAGTTCACAGAGTGAAGAACACAAGGTTTGAAACAGAAAAAAGAATCATGCTACGAAAAAGAATTATCATTTACTGTTTTATTTTATCTGTTTCATAGCATGTGAATATGAAAACTAGTTTATGACACTTCCCACTGCCAAGGAGGCGAGCAGCAGGCGGTCACACCCTGCAAATGGTTACCCCCTGGCCGCTCCCTCCTGGCAGTACAGTCCATGCAGGGAATGAGCCAAAAATCTTGAAGGCCCAGTTCTTTGGGAACTCGCTGTTGAGGGATTCAAGACATTCATGCAGAAACCTTCATACCTAAAGCCTCTGTTTCCATTTTCTCAGAAATTCTTAAGATTCTTACATATGGCAACTAAATACAGAATGAAGATCTGTTCTGCCCCTTAATTATAATTCTCGGCCAAATTCAGTATTTTGACTAAGATTAAATTAGAATGTCTATGTGAAAATAAATCTACAATAAACCAGAACGGGCTTATTTTTGCTGACTTGACTTTTGCTTCTTCATGCACATTCTTTTGAAAACAGAATACAGAATTAAAGGAGGGGGGGAAACCCCAAACTTTAGAAGAACCATAGTCTCTAAATTGGAAACAATGCTGTGGGAGAGCATAAATCTAAACTAAGTCTCAAAAAGCACAAATTAGCTTAGTGGTTCACTGTTATTTTTGTGCCTTCATGGGGCCATATGCAAGTATGAGGTCTTTGATCAATTACTTGACTAATGAATACGATATACAAGACTAGATGTGATTCAAACATTCTAGTCTGCAAAGAATTAGCGTTGTCATATCAGGGAGCTGCCGCATTAACCAATGAGACCTTTAAGAATACTTACAGGGAAGTGGATTAGAGGGACTGTCAAAAGCACAGCCAATAGTATGCACAACTTCACAGCCATGACAACAACATCATGTGGCAAGTACTTGCTATAACCTTGCAGTAGTTCTGACGCCACTTTGTCTGTAAATTAAACATTACAAACTACTAAGATGTCAATAACAGCAAAATTATTTTACTTTGCACAAATGGATCTTCACAAATATTGGATTCCCAGTACCAAATCCATCTCTGGCCTTTCCCATATCTTTTGAAACACAGAGACATTAATTAAATATCGTCTCTAAAGTTATAATCTTTTCTTTTAATTAAACTACAAATCAGCAGAACTCTAAAATTATGACCATGAAAAAAAAATATATATCTTGAGAACTTTTTCGTAATCCAAAAGTTTTGAACATTCGTTTGTTTTGTAAGGTGTTTTCACATCTATCACTGAAAGCGTATCACGTGTACCCTCATGATAACAATTAAGAGGGTAGCTAGGCTGAAAAATATTAATTGACTTGCCCAAGATCACACAGCACAGAGAGGCGGAGCTTGAAGAGCTATACACCCACGTTTTCTTGGTGCTAAGGCCAATAGCTTTTCCTTAATACCGCAATGTTTTCTAGAATCTTACACTTCTGTGCATGTTGTCTGCTTCATCAACATTTCACCTGTAAATTACTCTCTCATAAGAAAATGTAGTTGCAGGGAAACGGCTTACTCAGCAAGCCAGTGGTAGTCAATGACAGAATTTGTACATGCTGACCATGCTTTGCTCCATGTTAGTCTTCCATTTTCCCAATGCCTCTGCACCCCCAGTCAGAAGAGAGGTATGAAGAGTGAGCATTCTCAAGAACACTCCATGTCCTGCCTTGCAGTGAAAGATCATTTTGTACTTAAAATAGAATACTACCTTTTAAGTAGCCTTCATGCCCAGGGTGGAGCCCTACGTGGAGCTTGAACTCATGACCCTGAGATCAAGACCTGAGCTGAGGTCAAGAGTTGGATGCTTAACCAACTGAGCCACTCAGGTGCCCCAAAATAGAAATGGTGCTTTTTAAATTGGAGAATAATATGTTTTCAAAGAGATGCTTTGGAGGAAATAGAAAACACACTTGTTTTCAAGGAACTTAATATTTGAAGGAGCAATAAGATGAACATATACACATATAATAGAAAGTGTATAAACACAGATATATACATGAGTGGCAGTAATAGTTCTAAACAAAGAGTGATTGTGAATAGGGAAAGGTACTATGACTTTGGGATGAGGAAGGAGGAAATCCAGGGAGGCTTGGGGAGAGTCATCATGACACAGTCAAGAGTAGGAAGGTAGAGGGTCCTGAATTCTGGGACTACACGGATTAATGTTCAAATTCCTCTACTTACTAGCAACTTAACTTCTCTGAAGCTCTTGGTTCTTCTATCTGTAAAGTGGGACAATAATATTTTGACATGTGGAGTTATGGAGAGCCGTAAATGACTTAATGTATGGGTGGAAAGAGAGAGTCTTTCTCAGAGGAAGAAGTAACACAAGCAGAAGCTCTGAAGTAGCACAGAAAATATGCATCTGAGAAAATGAGTAGTCCAGTAGTAGTAAGGACATTCACAGTGGCTGAAACAGGATGTGCTGTAGAGCAGAGAGTTTTGGGTGATAAGGTCAGAAGTGCACTTAATACCCAGTAATAGAGCTGTTCATAAGGTTTGTAGTCAATACGGTGGGCTACAGAGATGCAGTGACTTATGAAGATATGTGTATTATGATCTGAACTAAGCAGGAAGAAAAAGACACCCCAAACTGAAATAAGAGTTAGAAGGTTACTGTCATAATCACCAAGAGATCATGAGAATCTGAACTAGACTAGTGATAATGGAAAAAGGGAGAAAAACCAATTGTCCAAAGGATCAAAGAACTACTTTACATGATGGGAGATTAATGGACAAAGTAAGAGATTAAGAAGAGCCAGAAAAGCTCGATTTTATTTCAAAATCTGAGATATTTGTGAGTCTTTGAAAATATGTGGCAAACTATTTTATTTCTACTTTCTGAATCATGAAAATGAGCTATTAACACTACTGAACAATTTTGTAGACTTTTAAAATGGTCTGGTTATTATGTAACATTTGGGCATTGGGCTGTGTTCCCCAGAGGAACACTTTTTCTTCCTCACCTTATAATGCTTTAACATTTGTAAAGAGCCAATATTATTAATCTAGGTACATACTTATAGGTCCCTGTAATCTGACAAAATTTAGATATTAACTAGGCCTTCGAGCACTGGATAAAAGGATCCCAAGCAGCTCCAGAAGCTGAATTTATTACAAATTCAAAATATCTGTCACATATCCACTTTCTACTTTCCCAGGATGAAAACACTTCTTCTGAGCCACTCAATTGTGTTCTTAGCTGATCCTTAACATATGTGAGGGATAGAGTACAACACACTTCTCTGAATTCAGATAAATCTCTATAAATCTTAGTAAGGATCTTATAGGGTTCTCTGTAAGTTATATATGCTATTAAGTCAGGAGGCTGACTTGTGTAATACACTTTGTCAAAACGTCTGAGGTTTATAAGAATTACCACATAGTAGCAGAAAGATCACTGGATGGGTATTCACGAGAGATGCTACTAATAGTGTAATAGGTCACTTCACTTCTTCCGGCTTCAGTTGCTCATTTACAAATGAGTTGAAGGCCTTAAGTTGTGACTAGCCCTTCTGATAATTGCTTAGTTCATAATTTCCCTCCATAAAACTGAGAGCTACTGTTATCTTGACAGAAATATACCAGAAAAGATGTCCCTTAGTTATGATTGACAACCCCCCAAAAGCTACTGTGAACAGAAAAAACAATATCTGAATCTTCTTTTCTCTTTGGAGAAGGAATTTATTTCCTTCCTTCCTTCCTCCCTCCCTCCCTCCCTCCCTCCTTCCTTCCTTCCTATCACCTACCTATGATGAGATTTTTCTTAGATGTGTATTTCTCCATTAGATAACATATGGACAGTCTGAAGAATTTGTAGTGTATTAAGTCAGAGATAACATAACAGCTTTACCTGATAAGAAGGACAATCCGTGTAGGAAATATTTCATTTACATAATGAAAATGTTTCGCCTCTGAGCTCATGGAACAATAAGTAGACAGAGATATACAGATATGTCTGGAGCTTAAGTGAGTCAGGCTCTTCCAAAAGCTCACTGACAAAAACTTGGAATTAAGAAAATCTGGGTTCTCTAGCATAACGCCTGAGGAGGGAACAGAGTAATAAAAGTGCTACCTTTGGAGACAATCAGAATTGGATTCAAATACCAAAGATTCATTCACTAGCTGCAGGTATCTGGCCAAATTGCTCAAGCTATGTGAACCTATACCTCATAAAGTTGTTGTAAGAATTAAGTTAAACAATGTATATAAAATACCCGACACGTACACAGTAAATGTTAGCTCAATAAATGTATTACCATCTATCCTTCCTTCACTTTCCCTTTGAGCTAAGCTTTCTGACAATTTAATACAGCATTTTATGGTAATTTATGTAACTATTCCTCAGCTATCTTGGAGACTGGCAGGCCATTTGAGGCTTCTTCCAGACAGCTATTTATCCATAAGGAGGAGAAGTAGGAGGTCAATTTTTTTTGGACTTTTTTTCAATGCTGAAGATACCTAAATACAGGAGTATTTGTGCCAGTGACAATTTTAATTTAGAAAAGTTCACAGCTATTCTGCTATACTAAGTGTTTGCTGAATCTCAACAGAGAGCTTGCTATAGTATCTTATTATTCTAGAAAAGTCTTACTGAGCTCAAGTCTGTCCAAAAACTTACAAACCCAACAACCAAATCTAGAGCTTATATAGTTCAAGAATTTTGTTTTATGAGCAATGATCAAACAAGCTTCTCCATCTGTTTTCTTTGTAGTGAATCCAGCAGGATGCAGTACTCGTGTTGGAGATAATGTTTTTTCTGATGGCGTACACAGAGCTCTACCACTTTTATCCTACATCAGTATAAAATGCAAGAGCAGATTTAGATTAATGAATGGCCTTTATTACTGTTAAAATAGCATAGAGATAGCAAGAAAAGGATTATAGAGCAATTATAATTTTCTCATACACTGTAAACTCCAAGAGCATACACATTATACTGTCAAGTTACCATATTTAACTTAAATATCACTAATGATCGTAAGAATGAGAAGTACAGTGCTGACAAACTGAGCACCCTGAAATTATAAAATAACTATAATCATAATGATAATATCAGTAGACGCCAGCAGTAGCTCTCCTTTGTGGAAGACTGCTATGTGCCAGATACTGTAATAGGCATTTTACACATAACTCATTTCCTCCTCAACACAACTCTATGCAATTATCCCTGTTACAGATTAGGAGATGACAAGATTACAGGGTGAGTATCCTGTTCAAGGTCACATAGCTAGTTAGAGCAGAATAGTTATTTGTACCATATTTGTTGGATTTCAAAATCCATACTCTTTCCTCTGGGATTAGGAAAGGTAGCTGATTTAGTAAAGGTAGCTGTGGAAGTAAATGTTGTCCAAAAACTTGTCAGACTTGGAAAAACTCTGGGAGAGAAGCAAAGTGCCATTAGAAGTAATCATGGATGTCTAAAACCTGAAACTCGTGCACAAGGCTATCAACCATGAAATCAGAGTCATAACAGCTAAATATCACCAGGGTAATAACAGCCATTTACTTGGAGAGCTGTTATAAAAGCACTCATAAGCTGAAAAGTGTATTCCAGAATTGACAAATTGAGTGCAATTTGTTATAATGGGTTTGTTTGCAAATTAAATAGGTTTTCAGATTAAACAAATGAGCCTACAATTTTTTTTTTCTTGTTCTGGACTTTTAAGTTTTCCTTTTTCTTTAGGTTCTTTTTAGAACAGGAAAAACAAACAAACAAACAAACACATACCAAGCAGAACATTTTTCAAAAATCAATAAAAATTAACTTAAAATTTTTTTTAATTTAAGAATTTAAAAGAATCCTTTTGCCAAATTTATGGGGAGGGGGAGGCATCATAGAACATACATTGCCAAATTGTGTGAATTAAGACTGAAGGCAAAGATCTCTGAGATCTAAGTTTATAACTATAGTCCAGTGTAAAACCTTTCCTTCCTCAACCTGTTCTTTTGCAATTAAGATGACTGATCCTTCCAATCTTCCAAACTAGATTCCAACATACTGAATTCTTAAAAAATAAAATCATTATTGCACATTTGTTCCTTGTGGAAAGACAGCAATATCCAGAAATCTGTGGCTTTACTTGGGTGTTAAAAATTTTTTTTCATATGAAGTTATTATTAATCTTGAACTTGATCCATATTTTTGAGAAAACCATTTTTTTAAGGCCCATAAAGCTACTACAGTGCTACACTGAATTTAGCAGACTAAACAAATTAACTTAGTGACAAAAGGCGGAAACAAAGTCTATATTCAGGGGTGAGATCAACTAGAGAACAATTTGTCATTGCTAATTAAATAATATACTTACCATAAAATGTGAGGTACCCAAAGAGTGCAGATATAAAATAAATGAGAAAACTTAAAGCAATTGCTGTATTGGTTGCATTCTGCATTCTTTTCTTTGAAGGGCTAAAAGACAAAAATGGCAAAAGTAGAAACTGTGATGTGAATTACATCTAAACAAACAAATATCAACCAAGCTACTCAATCAAGAGGATTCCTTAATTGTTCAAGAACTACTTCATTCATAACTATATACTAGAATTTCTGATTTGAAATTACTGCACAAAGATTTTGCTCATAGGAAACATTCTCAAGCTGGACCAAACTAACTCTTCATTGTTTTATTTTAAACAAATACTTAGGGACACCTGGCTGGCTCAGTCAGTACTGCATGTGACTTTGGACCTTGGGTTTGTGAGTTCAAGCCCTACGTCGAGTGTAGAGATTGCTAAAAAGGAGGGGTGCCTGGGTGGCTCAGTTGGTTAAGCAGCTGACTCTTGATCTCGGCTCAGGTCATGATCTCATGGTTCATGGGATCAAGTAGACAGCACAGAACCTGCTTTGGATTCTCTCTCTCTCTCTCTCTGTCTGTCTCTCTCTCTCTCTCCCCTCCCCTGCTAGTTCTCTCTCTCTTTCAAAATAAACTTTTAAATAAAATAAAATAAAATAAAATCTTAAAATAAAATAAACTAATGCTGAGAATCCAGTGATGAGAGGGAAGGATTCATAAAGGAAAATGTCATTCAATCTGAAAGTCCAACAAGTAAAAAGAAATACTTAATACATTTAAAATATTCCAGGATTTACAGTACCTTTGAAGTTCACAGTATATGGGCAATATTGAGGTATGGCAGAGAAATGAAAAAGCCATGGTAGGTATGGCATAAGCACTCTGAAAAAGAATTTTAAAAGACCAAATTATTAAATGCCACTGTTTAAACCACTACTTCATTTGACAATAAACTCAGGTCTTAAAAAAAATCAAATCGGTTCAACTGTCTTCATCTTTCATGAATCATCTCTATATAAAATGAGGATGTTTTGTGTGTGTGTATGTGTGTGTGTTTGTGTGTGTTTCAGTCAACATATGCTTTATTTTATCTGTGCCAAATGGTGTGGTTTTTTTTTTTTTTAAAGAGAGACACAAATATAGTCACCACCAAATGTTTTACTTAATAGTTCAACTGCCTGTGCTAGCCAGAATAGTTCTTGGCTGGCCTCTATACCATGGTTGGAATGCCACCAACTGAATTTAAAGAGAATACTGAAAATATTAATCCCATCTTAGCATTTTACCTAAGGTTTCTTTCATTGGGAATGAACACGATATATTCTAGATTGATAAATTCTTAAAGATCCACTGGAATACATAAGAGTTAATTGTTTGTTTTTTTTTTTTAAATTAGAATACTTAAGAGTCCGAGGAAGTTATAAAGCAAACAAGTTACCATCTAAATGAAAATGCTGTCTTTATAAAATTAATGGTGATTTACTTTCTCTTTTCTACTTAAAAAGTTTCTCTCTCTAACTTTAGGCTCTTGAACAAAGGTTCCAGACGACTGAAGACCTAGATTGGTATATAATGCCTTCTAAAATACTTGAAGGGAGCTAAGAAGGAGAGCTGTAGTGTTTCCTGAGCCTGGATTAGGGGACTAAGAGTTTAATTCACAAAATCTCTTTCATATGTTGCTCCATTTCCTGATTTGTCGATTTTACCCTACCTGGATCTTTAAGACAGATGGCCTGTCCCATGTAAAGGATGTGGTAATCCCACTTGTGGAGCCAGAGACACATTTCTCATTGAAAAACTAGGGACTAAAAGGAAAATTCTGGATGGAGGAGTTAGCACACTAACATGCTACTCTGGTAAGAGTTGTCTCAGAGTGGAGAGGATTCTAGTACCTGGGACTTGGATTTCAACAGAATAAAAAAAATATATAGATGAAGAAATTTGTGGCAACAGGGATGACTTTGGGTTCTTCTAGAACACTAAAGGAGAGATCGTCCAGATCACAGTTCTTCTGCTGATGTTCAGCGGCTCTTGCAGGTATTTCCAGGATTCTAAGACTCTTAGAGATAGCAAGGAGACTTGATCTTCTAGTCTCCACTCCAAACATCATAAATTTCAACTCTGGAATGTCAGCCAGAAGATATATTGGCAGCACTCAATTGCTGGTCCAATCATGAGGCTGTTTAGCTACAGACCAAGGTTCTACTCACAGGGGAGGAGTGTTTGATATAATTGGCTATTTAGCTTTACAAGTCCAGAAGGCAACAGGAAGTCTGTAACCACAGAGGACCTTATTGGCCAGACCAGACATTCAGTAAATCTGTTCTTTCAGGCAGTGGCCCATTTAAAACAGGCTCCATTTAAACACATGCCAAGAAAAAAAAAAGGTGGCTGTTTCATAATGGGCCACCCTGTGTTAAATAATATTATTCTTCTGGTAGGCAACCCTATACTTAGCACTTTCATGAAAATTAATTAGTTATAGGAACAAAGACCTAAGAGACCCTGTTACACAAATCTCTTAAACTTGAAATGTGAAAAATCAACCAAAAGTATCTGTTAATAACTTACACACCTCTTTGGAGAAATGAAAGAGCTTTGGTTTACAATCATCTGTAGCGTTTGAAATCTGTTTAAGAGGATAGAGGGGAAAAAAGAGAAACCAAGAGTCATTAAAGGTCAGAATGCATCCACAAAAATGATGTCGTTATTATTACTAGGCTTTCAAATAAAAATATTTCAAAACAAAGTTCCAAACTGCAATATAGCCATTACGTTTTCGTTAATTAGGGGAAAAAAATCATTATTACTGGAACTTTTTTTTTCTTTTTAGCTTAAAATAAAAAGAAAGAAACTGGAAATGTAAACTATTACCTGGAAGTATTGCTCTATATAATTTAATGGCAGAGGACAAGGAATGGACCACTTTTTAATTATTATCTGTAAGAATAAATAGAATCCACACTCAAGATTATTTCTTATAAAATTCATTACAAGAAATTGATTTCAAACAAGTCAGCCTTACTTTAATTAAATGAACACCATCCCAACTAATAGCTAACAGAAAATTCTTTGCCCATATGATCCTTTTCCAGTTAGAATGGGTCATTCACTTAACATGGCTGCTATTGTGGGAGGGAAAGGGGGGTGTCACATATCTGTTTAGTGGGGATCTCCCCCCTTAAAGACTGAGTACTCTGGTGTCAATGTTCAAAACTCCAGATAGCATCAAGGCATTACAAAAAGTACAACTCAAAATGGCAACATGATGGTTTTAGTGACAATGGTATAAGACTATGGCTGTTTGTGGATCTGGCATCTGTAGCAATAGAGAAATATCAATAGCAGTTTTGGAAATGGCCACAGACAGAAATAAGGAGACACCCCACGCAAAGCAGGAGTTCAGGGATTTCTAAGGTAGAAGTACCATCCTCCCGGTTGTTTTTAGACTTGTATTACTTTTCATAAATGTAAAGCAGGCTAAGAGTAAGAGCATATAGCTAGTGAACTCCAGCTGGTAAAAAGAAATTTTTAAAAAGTTAAAAGAAATCCAGAGGGATGCTACCTCTCAGAAAGAATCAGTGCAAATGTCTCAGGATTTTACTCTGGATCATGGCCATCCTGCTCTAGGCCTGCAGTTGTGGACGTGTCGACATTACCATTGTTGAGGCTGTTTCAGGGCCCGTAATTACTCTGTAAATATTTGCTCCAGGCTGAAACCCAGCACACAGATGGGCAAGGGAGAATAAAGAAAGCATTTGTCTTTGCAGGAGACCAATAAGTAAATACTATTCCTATCCGGTATTTATCTAGTTTGGGATTTTACCTTATTCAAACAAAATTTTATATAGCGATAAAACAAATTAAGGAAAACGTATACTTTTAGGATAAAGTTAATAGTGAACTAAAGAATTACTTTGAACTCAAACTCTCACCAAGAAAAAAAAAAGAGTCCACTGAGCAAGTTGTTTTTGATACTTCTAGGTGAGTTTCCAATATGGAAGAAAACTATATAATGGTCAACATACCCAAAGGAAAGGAAAAAAATCAAAAGCAGTAATTTCACATCTTTTTTTCTGATATGTTTTCAAAGAAGATGAGGATGGGGCAGGACAGGGGCTAGGGCAGGAGAGTGGTTACTGGTCTCTCTCTTCAGCCCTACCCCAGATTCAGCGCTGCACAGTGGTGTGGTGGCAACAGCGACCAAGTACTGAGCACCTGTGTACTAAGTACGTTGACAAGGTCGGAATGGGAGCTATCTCATTTATTTTATCAGCCTTTACTGCTTGGCTTGCAAATTAAAACATTTCATAACAATGCTCTAAAATACAATATAATGATCTTGTCATTCATTTTTAAATGAATTTTTAATTAATGAAAAAATCTTTAGCAGCTTGGTTTTATTTAATATAAAATTGAGTTATTCTACCTAATTTCCCTGCAGAGACCCATCTCAAGACTAAGCCTGCATGGTGGGATGGTGAGATACGTTGTCCCACAAAGAACAGAACGAGAATGGATAGGGACCCAACAACAGTGATGACGGGGAGTCCTTGCTCAGGCTGAAGACACAACATGGTAAGAGAACTCCAGGGGATAGAAAGACAAAGAGAAAAAGAAGATTAAGTTCACTTGCACAAAAGACCCTTCCTTCTCTCTGTTCCAAGTCCTTCCCATCTTTCAAGCCTCAAGTTTAATTTCCTTCTCTCCTCTCAATTCCTGCAATTCTTATTCTGAAGCAAATAAATCAATACTCAGTTATGTATTGTCTTCATTGTTCTCTATTGTTTTCCAGTTAATTTTTCTTATCTCCCTTCTGAGATTGACAGATCCTTAAGAACGGCACCCACAGGTCTATAATGCCTCACTTAGCGCTCAGACCAAGCAAAGCTTCTGACTAAAAACCATCCAAATTGTTTTCTATTTTGATTAATGGCTTACTAAAATATTACTTAGCATACTTATCTATACTCAAGACAGAACCTTTGGAAAGAACAGCAATCCATTTGTTTTCTAAAATGGACCAAAGAAGGGCGATCCATCTAGTTACTGTCATTCTGAGCCCTGGATAAAATTGACTTTAAAAAGTTCAGATATTTCAGGGAGGCAAAATTTTATGTTAGATTTTTATGCAAAATAGGAATCTGGGACAACAGACAAGACCATAAGTTTTGCTTTCTGTCTGGCGGCAGGCATCAGCTCAAAGGTCAGCCAAGACAGGCGTTTACAAGTACATCCAGGAGCTACGGAGGGAGAGCAGTCTGCTATAACGAGCTTTATTCTCAGGGTACAGGCTGGCAGTATGGCGAGCTCTCCACACTCCATAGGGCCCCTCACCCAATCCAGCCTGATAAAGCCCCCAGACTGGGGCACAAGGCCAAGCAAGGTTATGATGATCATATATCGGACTCATGGGCACACTCGGGGTTGCAAACATTCAGTTCCTAAGGGTGCAACCTAGGGCAAGCCTGTCCATCATGATGCTAACCAGCTAAAATTGGCCCAAAGCCTTGAGTTGGTGCAAATGCACAAGCTGGACACCACTGGGGAGCTCTGAGAGTCCTGAGTTCTAACTGGGTTGGTGATGATTCCATGTACAAATTCTTTGAGGTTATCTTCATTGATCCCATTAAGCTCTCAGAAGACTCCTGACACCAGTGGATGTCAGTCCATAAGCACAGGGAGACAGACGTGAGAGCTGACATCTGCAGGCCACAGAGACATGGCCTTGGAAAGGGTCACAAGTTGCACCACACTCTTAGTGGTTCCCGCTGCAGCATGAAGACACAATCCTCCCCAGCTCCATCATAACTGCTAATGTAGGTCATGTCTGTAACATTCTTACCTAATAAACAATTTAGGACAGTCATGTCTGCTTAAAAGTGTTCTTTCATTTGTCTGTTAAAATGAGACGTCTGCAGACTGTTCCATAAATGCATTGTCAAATTATGAAAGTTAAAGCACAATTAATGTTTGAAGACTGTAAGTGATGGTGTATCTTGTTTCTAATAAGATAAACACTTTTGTCTTTGCTTTATCTTATTAGGGAGTTTATATGTTGGTGTTTAAAATGTTGTATGTTATAATAGGTGTAAAATAAATTCTGTAAAAGTGGAATGCAGAAGGTAGCCACATAGGTTTGTAGGTGCATGTAATGAAGCCTACACTTCATTGGGATGATGTATTGCTCTGCTGGTTTACTCTCAAATGGCTGCTTTTAGGAGTTTGGTAAGAACAAACTTTTTTAAACTGGATTTTCCTTGGAAATGTGAAGAATATCCTAATCCTTTATCATGATCATATGCAGAATAAAAAAGTTAACCAGGGCCCACATTTTTAGGTTTAATCCAATACTCCATTTATGTAACTGCTGCTTTGGAAAGAATAGATTAAAAGAATGCCACCACGTTAAGGACAATTAAATAAAACTGTTGTAAGAGGGTTCTCTTACAAATGAAAATAAATCCTGCTTAACTTTGGCAAAATTGCCTTAACTTCCACAGTACCACTGAGGTTCACAAAGAAGGTGGAGGCTCCTGATTCTATCCCATGACTCCATGGGATGCGTAGGAGACTGAATTTCATACAAAATCATCAGTAAAGCTATTTACACCAGTGTATAGTAAAACTGAGAGAAACTGGGGGCACCTGGGTGGCTCAGTCAGTTAAGTGTCCAACTTTGGCTCAGGTCATGATCTCATGGTTTGTGGGTTTGAGCCCCGTATTGGGCTCTGTGCTGACAGCTCAGAGTCTGGAGCCTGCTTCTGATTCTATGTTCCCCTCTTTAACTGCCCCTACGCCACACACGCTCTCTCTCCCTCTCAAAAATAAACATTAAAAGAAACTGATAGCAATTGAACATAGGTAAATGAGATGAATTTACCTTAAGATTTGTTATCTAGTAATCAACACTAGGATTTGGATACTGGTAACCATCAGATAACCTTTTAAGTGTGAGATAAAAAATTAAAGCCAGCTTTAAGGGGCACCTGGGTGGCTCAGCGGGTTAAGTGTCTGATTTCAACTCAGGTCATGATTTGATGGTTTGTGAATTTGAGCCCCACATTGGGCTCTGTGCTGATGGCTCAGAACCTGGAGCCTGCTTCAGACTCTGTGTCTCCCTTTCTGATCCTCCCCTACTCACACACTCTCTCTCTCTCTCAAAAATAAGCAAACATTAAAAAAAAAAAAAAACTTAAAACAAAATTAAAGCCAGCTTTGATCAGATTTTTTAAATAAAAAGACTATAAGTTTTATTTACATTATTTAGACAGTATAATTTAGAAAACTAACAGATTTGGGGGCTGATTTTTTTTTTTGAAAAATGTAATATAGACATTATATAGATTTACAAACACATATTGACAAAAATAATAAGTGAAATCATTGACGCCCTTCAAAAAAAATCTGGGTTAATATATACGGGTTTCCTTTCCCTAACCAATGTATTTCAAAATCTAATTATTTGGAAAGTCTAAAATAAATATGACAATTAAAAGGTGCATTAAAAAAAAGTGTACAGTGTCTTCATTGTCCCATTGTAAATCAAATTTAAATTCTGCTCACAGGTAAAACTCTGGGAGTTGGTTTATAAAGCATTACAATAAGTGCAGAATAAGGGTATTATTTCCATATGACTGCTACAGTAAGAAATCTGCATCGAATTTAAGAGCACCTGCCATGACTGAAATGAATACTGTGAAAACTACAATAGACATTTCCTATCAATACATGTCACATGCTTCAAGCTTTTGGCTATAAAAACCAAATTATTCTTACCTATGCAATGCTTGGATTGCCAATTATCTGTGAGGAAAAAATTCAATATTATCTTGACTGATTCTCTTTCACATCCATATGTTCATTTGCATACACAGGTCATTCCTAACCATGTAGATACTTCTCAACAATTAGTTTATGAAACTGGACTACTTTCTAATACCATATAGAAAAACAAACTCAAAATGGCTTAAAGATCTTCAATTAGGATTAAATGTGAGATCTGAAACCATAAAATTCCTAGAAGAGAATGTAGGCAGTGATTTCTTTGACATCAGCCAGGCCAACATTTTTCTAGACATGTCTCTTAAGGTAAGGGAAATGAAAGCAAAAATAAACTAAAAGGACTACATCAAAATAAAAAGCTTTTGCACAGCAAAGTAAACCACCAAGAAAACAAAACTGAATGGGAGAAGATATTACCAAATGATATATGTGATAAGGGGTTAATATTCAAAATACATAGAGAACTTATACAACTCACACCAAAAAAATCCAATCAAAAAATGAACAGAGGACTTGAATTTTTCCAAAGAGGACATACAGATGGCCAAAAGACACACAGAAAGATGCTCAGCATCACTAATTACCAGGGAAATGCAAACCAAAATCACAATAAGATATCACCTTACACCTATCCGAATGCCTAAAATCAAAAAAACAAGACATAACATAGCAAGTGCTGGCAAAGATGTAGAGAACAAAGAACCCTCAGACGCTGTTACAGGGAATGTAAACTGGTACAACCACTGTGGAAAACAGCATGGAGGTTCTCTAAAAAATTAAAAATAGAAATACCATATGATCCAATATTCCACTACTGGGTATTTACCTAAAGAAAATGAAAACACTAATTCAAAAATATATATGCACCCCTATATTTATTGTAGCATTATTTACAATAGCCAAGATATGGGAGTAACCTAAATATTTATCAATAGACAAATGGAGAAGGAAGATGTGTTGTGTGTATGTGTGTGTGTATACATTATGAAATACCACACAGCTACAAAAAAGTATGAGATAGTGCCATTTGCAACAACATAGATGGACTTTGAGAGTATTTTGCTGAGTGAAATAAGTCAGACTGAAAAAGGCAAATAACATATGATTTCACTCATCTGGAACCTAAAAAACAAATGAATAAACAAAAAGAAGACTCAGACCTATACGTTCAGAGAACAAATTGATGGTTGCCAGGAGGAGGAGGGGAGGGGGATGGGCAACATGGGTGAAGTGAAGTAGGAGGTACAGGCTTCCACTTAAGGAATGAGTAAGTCAGGGGAATAAAAGGCACAGCATCGAGAATATAGTCAATGATAGTATAATAGTGTTGTATGGTGACAGATGGTAGCTACACTTGTGGTGAGTATAGCATAATGTGTAAAGTTATGAAATCATTATGTTGAACACCTGAAGTTAATGTAACACTCTGTGTCAACTATACTAAAAATTTAGTAAGTACCACTGTAAGAAAAATCTGATTATGCTGAAAATAACTGTTGCTTCTCTTTTCAACGTGGAGCCTACAAAGTATGTTCCTGGAAGTTACCTAACTTTATGGTGGTAATCATTTTGCTATATATGTAAGTCAAGGGTTTATGCTGTACGCCTTAGGCTTAGACAGTGCTGTATGTCAATTATAACTCAATTAAACTGAAGGAGAAAAGAGTCTGTGTTCAGTTCATTTACTTCTAAGAGACAAGTCAGACAATTTGAGGTGGGGAGGGCAATGATTTTTAATGCTGAAAAATTCAACAAATGATTAAATGTAAACATGTTTAAGTATTTTAGTTTTAAGAGCATCCACTACATACTTCTGTACACTAAAACCAGGGCCACTTCTACTTCATTTAAATAATCTAAAGTTGTTTTATCCTTGTATCCCAGAAGATAGTATAACCTAAATTAAATGCCTCCTAGATTGTTGTGATAGCTTGACTCTCTGGCTCTATAATATGACTTAACTACTGGTGTTCTGTGTAGCTCACTTGGGTACCATTTTCTTTTACTCATCTTTCAGTAGCAAGGGAGAGTTCAATCACATACACAGAGTATTATATGGAAATAAACTGATACACAAACCTACATAAAGAATTTGGCTTTATCTAAGGTTTTCACACAATCAGTGTGCTCTCCTCTCTAGTTAACCAAAAGAGATACTGAGGTTGAACTGTGGCTTTCGCTCAGCCTCTTCAAAATAGATACAATAAAGGAAATAATTTTGTTGACTAAAGTGCTTCCTTTAAATAACACAATGAACTAAACCTCTAACAGAAAACAGAGTGTACAAAAAAAGAAGACATTAACACAGTAAGTTCAATTTTAGTGAGGAGATAAGCAATGTACTGTATTTTAAACTTACCACAACAGCAAAGAACACCATAAAGGAAAATGATAAACTACTTGTGTAGCCAAGAAAGCCTGTAAAATAACAGTAAAATAAAAAGCAATTTATAAGGAAAATGTTCCTAACGTACAGCAAAAGCTATACATCTTGGGCATGTTTTCTATTACAGTGCTTGGTATCTGGGGCTTAGGGCTGAGAATAACAACATTCCAACTATCTGTCACAGATCATTTATGCAGCTCTGTACAGCAGAGTTGGAACAGGCTTACCACTAATGGTACACTGTAAGGAAAGGCTGCTCTTTAATGTTCCGCTGTAAAGATTTTATTTTAGTAGGGCAGACAAAATACTACTGCAAACCAAGTAATGGGCTAACTAGGCAAGGCTGAAGGCTGAACAACCTAAAATAAGTCCAACTGTAGAATTATTCACCACTACCACCCTTCTGCTAAAAATGTGGTACCATGAAATTTAAAAATCCCTTAACATTATCTTCTCTCTTTCTTCCAAATAAAAACATGTCCTCTTCTCTAAAGACTTACCTATTTTAGGAAGAAGTGCAAGAGGGAACACAATGCCAACACAGATGACTATTAGTAGTGTTTGTCCATCAAGATACCAAGACCTATTTGAAAAAAAAATAGTCCTATTTTAGGCAGAGGAATCCAGTGTTTGTGTTTACACACACACACACACACACACACACACACACTTATAACCATTACAACCACCCGTTAGCAAAAGTCTACTTTCTTTTGTTAAAATACATTCTTGTGAAATCCTGCTATTCTTATTAGGGAATTTACATTTAAGAAAGGTATCAAAATAATAAGATGCCATTTTTTCAACCACCAAATTAGCAAATATTTAAAAGTAAGATAATAGGGTGATGGGCATGAAGGAGGGCACTTGTTCGGATGAGCAATGGGTGTTATATGGAAACCAACTTGACAATAAACTTTTATAAAAGAAAAAAAATAAAAGTAAGATAATAGTCAGTGTTGGGGAGGAGTGACAAGGTAAGCACAAAACTGGTGAAGGTAAAAACTGTGTATAAAAAAATACAGAAAATTAGAAACAGACATCTAATATGACAGTTAAAATAATTTTTTCAAAGTTTATTTATGTTTTGAAAGAGAGACATGGGAGGGGCAGAGAGAGAGGGGGAGAGAGAGAGACAGTCCCAAGCAGGCTCTGCACCATTAGCACAGAGCCCCATGTGGGGCTTGAACTCATGAACTGTAGATCATGACCTGAGCTGAAAGCAAGAGAAACCAAGAGAAACTTAACCGACTGAGCCACCCAGGCGTCCCTAAGAGCGTGACAATTTTAAAACAAATTATGTGACTAGGGGACTATCATTAAAAAGAAATTTTTACAAGTATAATAATATAACGAATACTCAGTAAACATTATAAATATATATAGCATGACAGCTATTTTGAGGAAGAGGATAGATTCATTAAAAATGCAAAGGAACTACAACATATTGATAGCCATCATCTCTGGGTGATAGATCTTTAGTTTTCTATATTTTTCAAATAGTCAAGAAAGAGCATGCATTGGTAGGGGGGAAAAGTACTATATTTTGCATATAAGGCATTAGAGTATTAAATGGGATAAAGTAGGTTAAAAGTGTGTGATGATGTGTTTGATTACTTAAGAAAACTGGATGAACATCAAAAAAAAAAAAAAAAAAGGAAAGAAAAGAGCGGTCAGAAGGATAGATTTAAAATACCAGAAGCATATATTTCTATGTGGTAACAATATGAGCAATTTTTATTTTCTCCTGGTTTGCATATGGATGGGTTTCAATTTTCCAATATAAAATACATGTGTGGAAGTTTTAAAATGTTAGAGTTAATGCCACAAGAATTCAATAGTAAAGATTTCACTTTCGTATGCAAAGGATAGGGGTGCCTGGGTGGCTCAGCTGGTTAAGTGCCAACTTCAGCTCAGGTCATGATCTCACAGTTTGTGGGTTCAAGCCCCACATCAGACTCTGTGCTAACAGCTCAGAGCCTGGAGACTGCTTCAGATTCTGTGTCTTCCTCTCTCTCTAACCCTCCCCTGCTCACACCCTCTCTCTCTCTCAAAAATAAATAAACATTAAAAAATAAAAAAAACAAAAAAGGACAAACAACTCATGAAAGAAATATAATTAGTAAATGTACATCAAAAAAAATCCAATCTCTGGTGCTAATTTAAGAAATAAATATGAGGCAGTTGAAATTAAACTAATAAAATTATTTTAAAAATAATGCTCAAGGATGTGGCACCACTGGTCTTTCACACATTGCTAGTGATCTTGTCAATTACTGTTACTTCTGGAAAAACAATGACAACATATAGCAAAAGCATAAAACTATGGTAATCTAAGAAAATAATCTATAACATAAAGAACTCTGTGCATGAAGCTATGAATACAACATTATTATAATATTAAGAAACTGGAGGAAAGTCCTATATATTAAACAATAGACAGCATTAGGTCATGGCACCTGGATGGCTCAGTCAGTTAAGCGTCCGACTTTGGCTCAGGTCACGATCTCACCGCCCGTGGGTCCAAGCCCCGCGTCAGGCCCTGTGCTGACAGCTCAGAGTCTGGAGCCTGCTTCGGATTCTGTGTTTCCCTCTTTCTCTGCCCCTCCTCCACTCGCACTCCATCTCTCTCTCAAAAGTGAATAAATGTTAAAAAAATTTTCTTAAATATGTTTATTTTTTTAATGTTTTTTATTTATTTCTGAGAGAGAAAGACAATGTGAGCAGGGGAGGGTCAGACAGAGAGGTAGATACAGAATCTCAAGTGGGCTCCAGGCTCTGAGCTGTCATCACAGAGCCTGACACGGGGCTCGAACCCACCAACAGTGAGATCATGACCTGAGCCAAAGTCAGACGCTCAACTGACTGACCCACCGGGCGCTCCAAAATATATATTCAAAAAATTAAAAAAAAAAAAATTAGGTAAAAATAGTATATTCAGTGGAATGTTATGTGGCTTTAAAAAAAGCAATTTAGTAAAATGGAAAATACTAATGACAAAAATATAAAATATATGGTTATTAACTATGTTTTAAAAGTTTTTTGAGAAAAATTAAAAGGAAATAAAGTAACAATGATTAGGTAAGAGATGGCATTATGATTTTTATTCTTTATTTGCTTTCTTTTCTAAATTTTCTGTAATCATTTTTCACTGAAACATACATATATACACACATGAACAATAGTAACAAAGTAAAATTCATGCTAATATGGGAGCTAGAATATCAAAGACAGTAGGGATTATTTGTCGAAATCATGTGGTAGGTGCTCTCAGAATTCCCAGTTGGTGAAAATGCATCCTCTTTTTCAACCAGGTAGCTAAAGTCTTCCACTGACATGTCAGATTAAGAAAATGGATAGGGCACATGGGTGGCTTGGCTGGTTGGACATCCAAACCAACTCATGATTTCAGTTCAGGTCATGATATCACAGTTGTGAGACTGAGCCCTGCGTCGGGCTCTGCATTGAGCATGGAGCTTGTTTGAGGTTCTCTCTTTCTATTCCTCTTTGCACCTTTCCCACTCGCACCCTCAAATTAAAAAAAGAAAAAAAAAAAGGACAAATTCCTAGAAACATACATCAAAACTGAATCATGAGAAATAGGAAATATGAACAGAGCACTAATGAGTAAGGAAAATGAATCAGTAATCAAAAACTTCCCAACAAAGAAAAAAGTCCAGGACGAGATAGTTTTAATGACGAATTCTACCAAATATTTAAAGAAGAATTTATGCCAGTTCTTCTCAAACTCTTCCAAAAAACTGAAGAGAAGAGAACACTCCCAAATTCATTTTACAAGGGCAGCATGTTCTAATATCAAAGCCAGATAAGGACACTACAAAAAAAGAAAACTACACATCAAAATCCCTGATTGATACAGATGTAAATATCCTCAAAAAATATTAGCAAACTGAATTCAGTGACACTTTAAACAGATCATACACCATGATCAAGTAGAATTCATCCCTGCAATACAAGGGTGGCTGGATATATGCAATGTGCTGAGGCATATTAATGATATGAGTGATAAAAATAATACCATCTCAACAGATGAGAAAAAGCATTTGACAAAACACAATAAGCCACAACACAAAACTTAGGCATAAAAACACAAAAATTAGGTATAAAAGGAACATACCTCAACATAATAAAAGCCATTTACAAACAAATCTATAGGTAACATCATACTCAATGGGGAAAGGTTGAAAGCTTTTTCCCTAAGATTGGGAAGAACACAAGGGTACCCAATCTCACCACTCTTCTTAAACATGGTACTGGAAGTTCTAGCTAGAGCAATCAGGCAAAATAAATAAAATAAATAAAATAAAATAAAATAAAATAAAATAAAATAAAATAAAAGACAGCTGAATTGGAAACGAAGTAGTAAATCTGTTTTTATTTGCAGATCATATGATTTTATACAGAGGAAATCCTAAAGACCCAACCAAAAACCTGTTAGAACTAATCAACACATAGTTGTAGGATACAAAAAATCAACATAAAGAAATCAGTGACATTTCTATACACTAACAACAAAATATGAAAAAAGAAATATTCCCATTTATGACAGCATCAAAAACAATAAAATATGTAGGAATAAATTTAACCAAGGAAGTGAAAATTCAATACGCTGAAAACTATAAGACTTTGATAACAGAAATTAAAGACACAAATGGAAAGATACCCTGTATATGTTCATGGATAGGAAAAATTAACTTGGTACAATGTCCATATTGCCCAACACTATCTATATTTAACGTATTCCCTATCAAGATTTCATTTTTTTTAATGTTTTATTTATTTCTGAGAGAGAGACAGACTGAGCAGGGGAGGGTCAGAGAAAGAGGGAGACACAGAATCTGAAACAGGCTCTAGGCTCTGAGTTGGCTGTCAGCATAGAGCCCGATGCAGGGCTCAAACCCACGAATCGTGAGATCACAACCTGAACCGAAGTCGGATGCTTAACTGACTGAGCTACCCAGGCGCCCCCCATCAAGATTTCAATGACACTTTTTACAGAAATAGAACAAACAATCCTAAAATTCGTGGGGAACCACAAAAGATCCCAGATAGCCAAAGCAATCCTGAGGAAAAAAACAAAGCATCAAACTTCTTGATCCCAAACTATGCTACAAAGCTGCTATAGTATTCAAAATAGTATAAATGCCTTAAAAATAGACACATGGACCAAAAGAACAAATAAGAGAGCCCAGAAATAACTCTGTGCTCATATAAAGCCAACTAACATTTGACAAGGGAGCCAAGAGTGTTTAATGGGGAAAAAATTTCTTCAATAAATGGTGCTAGGAAAACTGGATAAACACATGCAGAAAAATGAAATGGGACCCCTATCTGATACCACTCACAAAAATTAACTTGAAATAGATTAAAGACTTACGTGTAATATTGGACACCATAAAACTTCTACAAGAAAACATAAGAAAATAACTTCTTGACGTTGTTTTTGGCACTTATTTTTTGTATATGACATCAAAAGTATAGGCAACAAAAGCAAAACTAAGTGGGACTACATCAAACTAAAACGCTTCTGAACTGCAAAAGAAACAACAACATGAAGAGTCAATCTATGGAATGAGAAAATATTTGGAAACCGTATCTCTGGTAGGGAGTAGACATCCAAATTACATAAAGAATTCATACACATCAATAGCAAAAAAGTGAACCCAATTTAAAAATGGGCAGAAGACATGAAGAGACATTTTTCCAAAAAAGACATACAACTGGCCAACAAGTATATGAAAAGATGCTCAACATCACTAATCATCAAAGAAATACAAGTTAAAAACACAATGAGACATCACCTCACACTTGTTAGTATGGGTATCAAAAAGACAAGAAATAGCAAGTGTTGGTGAGAAAGCAGCGATTAAAGGAATCCTTGTGCACTGTTAGCGAGAATGTGAATTGGTTCAGGCACTGTGGAAAACAGTACAGAAGTTCCTAAGAAAATTAAAAATAGAACTACCATATGATCCAGCAATGCCACTTCCAGGTGATATATCCAAAGGAAATGAAAACAGGATATCGTAAAGATAACAACAGTTCCATATTTATTGCAGCATTTTTCACAATAGCCAAGATATAGAAACAACCTAAGAGTTTGTCAGTGGAAGAATGGATAAAGAAGATGTGTGTGTGTGTGTGTGTGATATATACCATATGTATACAGTATACAATATATATTATATACATGAAATCATGTAATATTATTCAGCCATGAGAAAGAAGGAAAATCTTACCATTTATGACACTATAGATGGACTCGAGGGCGTTATGCTAAGTGAGATTAGTCAGGCAGAAAAAGATCATTATCATTTATCACTTAAATGTATTATCAAAAAAAGCCAAACTCACAGAAACAGAGAATGGTGGTTACCAGGGATGGGGCGGGGGGAGGGCAAGGGAAGTAAAATGTTGGTCAAATGGTACAAATTTGCAGTTAGAGGACGAATAAGTTCTGGGGATCTAATGTACATCCTTTTGATTGTAGTTCATAATAACGTATTCCTGAAAGTTGCTAAGAGTCGATCTTAAACAGAATGTGATGGAGGGTTTAGCTAAGACTACTGTAGTAATCATACTGCAATACAGAAGTGTGCTGACATGTTGTACTCCTTAAATGTATAAAATATTATAGGTTATTTATATCTCAGTTTAAGAAAAAAGAAAGAAAAGGTTTTCCTCTACATGGGTTTCCACCCCTGGCTTCCGACATGGACTTCATTATTCACTGTGTCTCTTTTGTACACTAGTTTAAGAGGAAGTCCTCTGAAATGTATCTTTCCTGGGTATTGCTGGGTGCCAACAACTTCCTCTTAAAATGAACAAACGAAGGAGCAGCAGCAGAAATAGCACCGCGATCACACCTTTCCCTTTTTCACTCTAATCTCATGTCTTTAGGAAATGCATGTGTCGGAACCTAAAACCTGTGCGCAAGTATTTTTAGCACTAATGCACCCAAAGCCCTGCTCTCTGCATTTGCACATGCCTCTCAATTCTTGTATGCAGGAGGACCTAAGAGTACACATATTAAGAGCACAAAACGATATTGGGCATGTTTATCTTCTCGCCACTCTTGAATTCAAGTATCAAAATGGGAACCTCAAAGTATCCCTCATTGAGGAACACCCGGCCACTAAATTTCTGAAGCCGGCAAAAAGCCCATGGCTCTGTACCTAAAACCTCCCGCCTTCTAGGACCCAATATCAGACCCAGACCACGGCAGTGTCAGGAGAAAAAAGGGCCAAAGGAGCTCCAAAGCAGATTCCATCTGTCAGTTTTGTGGTTTCTACATCATGAAGGAGGAGTTGTGCAGAGAGCATATTAATCCTTAGGACCAAAGACTCTTTTCTCTTGCATAAGAATAAAGGAACACTTAAAGTCCTGAACTTTATAACTTTTTACAACTTATATAACTTATTACAACTATATCAGACTGCAATTCACTCATGTCCAGAAGCCACGAGACTGCCCACAGCACTGAACTGTGGGACTGAAGACAACGTCACCCTCTGCCCGCAGTCCCTCAGAATCACAGTTACGGTATGTTAGCTCAAGAAGAGACCTCAGATTTCATCTGGCTCAACAACTTCATTTTATATGTCTGTAAAAGCAGCACAAAGATGAGAATGACCTTAGTGATAGGAGCAATGAAAATCATCTCCACTCTTCAACTTTGAGTTTATGGTATTTTTCAGCTAACTGCCTCATTTTTCTCAGGATAGTGCTTTCCTTTATACTACCTTCTTCACAGGACTGAATTTTAAGTTCCTGATATAAAAAGAAGTTTATTGAGGCGCCTGGGTGGCTCAGTCAGTTCAGCGTCCAACTCTTGATCTCAATTCAGGTCATGATCTCACGGTTCGTGAGATCAAGCCCCACGGCAGGCTCTGCGCTGATAGCGCAGGATTCTCTCTCCCTCTCTCTCTGGCCCTGCCCTGTTCACGTACACTCTCTCTCAAAATAAAAAATAAACAAACAAAATAAATAAAATTCTATTGCAAAATATAAATTTCTCTATCCCTGGCTTGGCTACTGGTTAAACATTTCCTATTAAGGTACACTAATAAAGCCAACTGCAAATACAGTGCTTTTCTTTATCATTCAACCATAAGGCAATGTAGTAACACATAGTAAAGTTAGTTTAGATTTGATGTGCATGTCACAGTCAACTGAATTGTGTTTGGCAATGGATACTTTCCAAAGAACAGAGATGATTAAGCTTGAAAATAAAACCCAGCCTGAGAAATACAAACCAGTAAAATGTAATCTCAAAAAGCACATATTAAATAAGTATATTTTATAACTCAAGATTTTAGAAGAATATACTAACCTTAAATTTTTTCCTAAGAGGAAAAAAGCATTATCTAACAGAACCCATTTTCCTACTGTAATCTAAATATACATTCCTTTAAGCCAAAAGAATTAGAGTAAAAAGTTTTATACTTCCTAGAAAACTTGTTTGATCTGTGGATTTAATCCTATATGATAAAAATGTTCCAAGTATGAAATATAGAGTATAAATCCTTAGCTGTATGGCAAATGCTTTGGCATGCAGATGCTTTTTTCCATATTTTAATGAAAACCAGATTTATTTATAAGTTGCTTTAATTTCATTCTCGAATGGAATGGAACAAGAGTATCATATGTTCTGAATTAGGATCTTACTCACATCCCATATCAATTATGTAACTCAAATGCAAGACAACTTAATTGTGTCAATCATATTCCCCTGACAAGATCATTAAATGTTAACAGAGAGCTTCCAACTTTTAACAGCCATAGATTTTTAAATATAAATTATTCTATGAAAAATACAGATACCTCATACGAGTTTGGGATTAAGTATTATAGTTTCTGGCTTCTAACAGTAATTTTTGAAATTAGAATATTGTGAACATAAGGTTTCTGTTTGATAACATCTTTTTAAAGGTTTCTGTTTCACAATGATACATCAAATCTCACAGAAAATAAGCACACCTGAAAGATCTTAACTGCAATTTATTGTCAAACCCTAAAATAAAAGCATAAAAGCATATCAATATCCTATTGATCTCAGAAATACTGCTATGTAACTTTAAAAATAACACTGCCCTAGACAGTTATTACCATAACACTTGTTTCTTAATTATTTTACAGCATCAAGCTTTAAAGATTAATGATTTATCTATATTCCAGCCAATTAATATAGTCTCTTATTAATGTTCTTCAAAATTCTGAAGTCCAAAATAAGCAAATGTACACTTCATGTACAACAGAATGAGACTGCCCAAGAGATGTGCAATTTTCTGAAACAGAGATGATACAAACTGGCCACAGTATTTTGATGTATAGCCTTAAAAACCAATTTCTGACATATAAAAATATGACTTTAATCAATTTTACTCTAATACGAGAAAGACAGGAGGTATTATTTTTTAAATAACCAAACCAGCAAAAAAAAAAAAAAAAATCCCAACAAAATTACAATTGATTTAAATTGAAGCTATGGTAAAAGTATTGCATTTAGAGAAAGAAGACTTAAATTTTAATAGCAATTCTGTCTTCTACTACTTTAATTATTTCTAAAATTTTATATGCACTTTTATCCCTTCTCTTTCCACAAAGATATATGACAATAAAAAAATGTTAACAGAAGTCACCAAATACAGGAGCAAGAAAAAGGCAAAACACATGTGACAACTATTAGGATTAACAGTTTATGCAACACATTCCAATTTGACTCTGACCTTCCTGGCAGAAAAAACAGGGCAAATTCACCTTTCACAGAGTTATTATTTTTGAAATTTCTTTATGTTTAATTGAGGGTATATTTGACATACAACATTATGGAATTTCTTCATTCTCCACATTTACACTATGCTATCAGCTTACAAAAAGTATGTATATATATAATAGCGTATCTGATCATCTCAACAACTTTGTTAAGAAGGCAACACTGGTACCCTCATTAAGCCAAGTGAAGAAATCCAAGGCTCAGAATTAAGTCATATGGCCAAAAGAAGTAAAATTAATTTCCTGAGGTCACTGAATGTCACGTGGTTAGAACACATCTCCTTACTCTTATTCTAACATTCCTGATTCTACTTCTCATTGCCTCGAGTTCTTAGCCCTAAACTATAAAAGAAACTTGTAACATAGAATTTTTTTTAATAATAGAAATTGTCCGCAATATTTTCACAGCAATGCAAAAGTGAATATAACATAGCTATTTCTTATAGCAATTGTTCATCAAACTAAGAGCACAAAACGTAAAAGTAACCATATAAAGCTGTAGATAAAGTGAGGCAGTTGTGAACACCAAATGTGATAATGAATGTGGAAACCCTATAAACTGTAATGTACTACACAAAGGCAAGATATTTTCTGATGATGAAAAATCATGCAGGACTTTGATTCCTATTCAGATATGAAGTACACCATACTTCCCTCATAAATATGTATTTGCAGTTGTCTAAGTAGAGGTTTTTCATGGAAGCCAAGTTGCAAAAGCTAAAAAGTTAATTTTGAAACCTTGCCCTTCAGTCCAGAACAAGTCCAAATATTAGAGCAAAACAGCCAAATATTTATATCTAAAAGTCTGACAGGTTTTTGTACTATGGTTTAGAAATTATGTGAAATGACTTGATGACATTTAGAATTTATTCTGTATTTTCATGTTTATTCTTCTCAAAGTTTCTTTTTCTTTGCAAGGAAAAATATAATTGTTTTTTCCCATAAAAAGAGATGAGTCATTGGTCTTTAGAACCCAGTATTTTTTAAATAAGGAGAAAGGAAGTATAATGTGGTTTTGTATTGTTTATAATATTGTTAAAAAACAGGAACTGAAATAATTAAATCCCTGCAAATCTTTTATTTTTGCAAACTCTGCTTTAGAATAGAAATCTCACCAGTGTGGTTGTAACTTTATCACTGGGGTTTGCTGAGAAGCGACAGCGTATTAACCACTCCCCTTCTTTTGTTTAAGACCTTTACCGGCAGGACTTTCCACTAACCCCCATTTCCCACCTCAATTTTTCACTGAAAGAAGAAATTTCTCCTTTCTTCTCCAAGGAACAGTCCCTTCCTGTCTTTGCCTAATACACCAAATCATGAATAAATATTTATTGAGTTAATAAATTAATGGACACAACAGGGAATATTTTTTCTTACCCAGTATGGTCGCCTGACAAAAATTCTGCAATAGCAGCAGGAAGCTCTGTTTTAATAATTAAAAGATAAGATGACATAGCTGCAAACAAGATAAAAATAGTTTCTATTAGATTTCTATATTTCTTAACCATTTAAAGAATAATTTGTACAGAAACACAGATGTCCATTAGGGCTTTGACAACATGTGGAAGATTAACTCATATTGCATTATCCCAAAGGTATATACACACCAGGAATGGAGATAAATAACTGTGTAGAGAATAATTGGTAGTTCATTATTCAAAACATCAAAAGATGTTTTGTTTACATTTCAAACCCAAGACAAAGTATTTAGGTAAGAGAAAGGGTGTTAATTACAGGCCATTTATAAATGAAAATTTTTTGGATGTTCTGCACACATTCGTATGTTATCAACCCTGTTCAAGCCATCAGAGGTTAGTTTAGCAACAACTGATACAGAAAATGGACTTTAATAAGTACTAGAGAGAGACCCCCCCCCAAAGAAGTCTCATTTCCTTCCTTTCCCTTTCTCTGAATCCCCCCAACACATTATGCATAAGTTATTATAAAATAAAAATAAAATGCATGAGTTACATTTTTAATTGTCCTCTAAAACTGATTAGAAAATATTCAGTGGTAACCACTAAGCATATTAAATGGACAAAACTTACAACTTTTATTCCACTTTATTAACAGAGCTCATCTGTATGATGCAATCAAAGCCCGAAGCTAGCATTATTTCTTACATTTGATCTGACCGCATCCAAGAAAGAACTAGTTTTTATAGCATTTTAATAATGATCCCATTTCTGATGTAGCCATAAAAAAAATCCTATACACCTTCCAACATATATTAGGAAATATTTCAATATGGCTACAGAATATAGAACTCATTTATATGTAAATACTTGAGTTTAAGCTTACATATTTAAGTATATAGAAACCCAGATGATTGGAGTCAGAACTTCAGTTTAACAGAGTAATAATCTCTCTTTCCCCCAGAGATTAAATATTAAAAAAGGGCCAACAAGAATATGTCCAAATAGAATAAAGAGTGTACTCTGTACGCATGTTAATTTTATTACTTATTTATATTTCAGGAAATATTTTACTTTCTCCTTGGACCTACAAAGAACACAAATGAATGCCAAGTCTGAATGGTAAAGTTCTGGGGAAAAATTGTTTGAAAGTCTCAAATGTTTAAAAAGAAGAATGCGTTTTTCTCAAACAGCATGTGTAAATGTAGCTGAACTTCTCCACAATTATTACAGTGCTATGTGACCACTTGAGAAAGAAAAAAATGAAATATACTATTTTGAATATAAATTATAAGAAGATAGACAATAATTACACATACAAACACACATACACAATTTTTTTAGTAAAGTAACACACCCATGGCAAAATAAAATTTAGAACAGCTAAGTAAATAACTTCTCAATGAAAATTCGTATATGCATACATTTTCCAGTTTATGACTATTTATTTTCCCCCATTAGGATGGTTGTTGAGGTGTAGCTTTTCCCCCAATAGAAGTACAGGACATATCTTCAAACTCTCTTAGTTTTGGGGCATTGCAATTGATTGTATATGAAAAGGTGTTCTGTATCATTAATTCAAAAGGAAAAATTCAATTTGACACAGAACAGAAAGAAGGTTTAGATTAACCTCCTTCACTTAAGGATTTGGGGTCTTGTTTATAATGTTTTATCTATTCCAAAGAATCATAGATATATGGTATGATGTTGAAAATCATGAGCTGAATTTTCTGCAACTGGCGAGCTGCTTAAATATATCTTGCAAGGAAAAAAAAAGACAAAAGTACCTTGAACACAAGGAATGCAGACTTCCTATACAACGTAATTTATTATCTGCCCATCAGTCTTTCTTGCTTGGATTAATCCAACACCACATGCATTTCTAAAGTTTCAGACATTCATCTCCTTCAGTAATTTTCTATTATTTCTTTTAGATCTTTAGCTGTAAAAGCTTCAATGAATATGATATCGTATTTCTTGCTAATATACAATCTGTCATTCTTCCCAGAATTTCTATTAGCCCCTGGCTAATCATTTGATCACTTTTATGCTCTATTGTAGCCTTAACTCTTTGGTTTTCAAATGGGAGTCCTATTTCATTAGATTGTAGTCTGAAGAATCATGTATATTTCAAGAAATATGAACTCACCAAACATATGTTTCTCTCTCAAAAAGAGATCTCAGTATACAAGATATAATCAAACATGCAAATAGTGCTTCTTTCTCAGAGAATGATAGTGTTTGTTTTAAGAGCTACAAAACCACAGAGCTCCTGATAGAGAAAAGCCCCTGTGATTAAGCAAGCAAAACAAAGATACTATCCTTTTCAGTGTAGTCATTATTTTTTATTCACCACAAGTAAACTTCCATGCAAGAACTAGCACCTTAACATATCATATATTAATACAGAGAAGAAACCAAACGGACTACCAAATATACATTAACTTGGGAAATACATCTTAGATTCACATAAAAAGGACAACCAGCTCAATAAAATAAAAAAGTTTTAAATATATAATTATCAACAGGAGAGCTCATATATCCATTGTTTATAACCAAAAGGTTCACTAGATCAAACAGCTGCCAGCCACACCTTTTGTCTTATGTCTTCTATTAATGGCATAAGGAAGTGTTTAAAGACTTATCTTAGAGACAGGTCATAAGCAAGAATTTCTAAATGATTTTTGCTGACATCCATACATAGCATAGACTCCTAATACAAGACACACCATGTTGTACTCTAAATTAATAGCTGTAACAGGGTCATCCATTTTAGCCATGACTATAGTTAAGTGATTCTGGCCCCCCACACTACCAAGACAGAATTGGTGCTAAAAGACATACCTTGATGACAGGTATTCAAGCCATTACAAATCATTTAGTTTTACCACATTACCTAAATAAGTATTTTCTCCTTCATTTTAAACATAACCAATAGAACTCATTCAATGCAAACTGCCCTGGGAAGGAAATTTCAAAAAAATCTGTCAAGCCAAACAAAACACAGAAGCTGAAAGTATTCTTTGAAAACCATGTGGAAAAGCAAGTGTTATATTAAGAAGTGACTAAAATAGGGTAAAATTTGATTAGACAATAGCAAGTAGTAAGCTATTAATACTCGTTGATCTAATCATAAAAGAGGAACACATGAGCTGGAAACATGGATACTCAAGGAAGGAATGCCAGAAACACAGAACAGGGCCAAGAGACCTGTGAGAGAAATACCATGAGAACAGTGAGCATTTTTGGGTTTTAGATGCTATTCCATGCTGGACAGTATTCTAAGTGATTTGCAAGTTATTTCCTCTTTAACTTTTACCACAGAGCTGTGAGGTAGATATTTATTTCACAGATAAAGATATGGAGGCACAAAGAAGTAAGTTGCCTAAGATAGTAATGGTAGAAACAGCCAGTCTGGTCTGAGAAATTTGCACTATTAACCATTATGGAAAAGTGCAGGAGCGAAGTGAAGAAGAAATCCACCACACCAAAGAAAAAATAAGGGAAGTCTATGAAAAAGACCACTCCCTAGAATTATTTTTTTTCTTCTGTCATGACCATTTCAGTAACAAATTGCTTATGAATGCTGGAGTTCAAAGAAATTAGTTAGAAGTCTTAAAAACACTTATGTTAATTTCACTTTGGCACGTATTTCCAATTTAATTTACTTCGGCTTTGTAGCTGGTTTGGTGAAGCTATTGGTTCAGCTAAGATTCCTCAGACAAGCTAAGAAGTTTCATGAGGGATTCTATTGCACCTACCAGTATGATTCTCCTGCATCTACAGCTATTATTGGAATTCACAGGAGAACATTTCCTATTCTCATATATTTGAGATATTAACATCAAACTGAAATGTAAAAATAATAATAATAATAATAAAAAAACAAAACACCAATCCCTCTTCCCAAAAACCCTGTATTCTTCTGGACTGTTCTTCCCAGGACCCCTTTAAAAAAAAAAATAAAGCCTCAATTGGAATCTGGGCCTAAGAAATCATTAGTTTGCAAAAATAATTATCCTTTTTGTTAAACTCTTAAAATACACGTATGAAGATAAGATTACATACAGCTATTTTTAAAACAGAATTAGGTTTTCAGCACTTGGAGGAAGTTCAGCAACTTCTTAAAGGATTAGTCAGCCAGCCCTAAACAGATGTACTATGGAAGGAAATAATAAGTTTGCCTTTCCGTCTGAGAGATTCAATTTTACTTCAAACATGTTTTTAGTCATGGATAGCAACTGGTTTATTCTATTTAACATGTTTATCAACCCAGGGTTCCTCCTAAATGTCCAAATGCCACTGAAAATCTATCCCCACTCTAAAGAGTACACAGCACAATCTCTTTTTCTAAAATCCTAAAAAATGTCACTTCCTGAATTTGTACACAAATGGAGATCAAAATATATGGAGGAGATTTTCTCACATAACCCTAAGAAAATCTACATCTTTATCATTTATCAAGATCTTAAATTTGAACACAATGGGGCCGAATATTTACTATCCTAAAATTTAAAAACATTTTTTTAAATGATTTATTTCTGAGAGAGAGAGAGAGACAGAGACAGAGACAGAGACAGAGACAGCATGAGCAGGGGAGGGTCAGAGAGAGAGGGAGATACAGAATCTGACACAGGCTCCAGGCTCTGAGCTGGCAGTCAGCACAGAGTCCGACTCGGGGCTCGAACCCACGAACCGTGAGATCATGACCTGAACCGAAGTCGGAGACTTAACTGACTGAGCCACCCAGGGGCCGCTACTATCCTAAAATCTTCTAATTAAACTTCAGTGAGTCATGGGACTAAATGGCACAATGAATACATAATGAATGTATTCAGATCTTGTAACAGCCACATAACAGGACAGATGGTAGGTACCCTTGTGATGAGCACAACATAATGAATAAACATGTCAAATCACTAAGTTGTACACCTGAAACTAACGTAACATTATGCATCCACTATACTCAAATAATTAAAAAAAACCATTACTAAGAAATACATTACTTTCAAAACCTTTTTAAAGTGACACATTGCTAGTAAATTTTGTCAGAGGAAGTACTTATGAAAAAAAAAACTCCTTCCAAATTTCCTATATCCCTCCTATTCTAAGGCAGTGCTTCTCAAGAGTTTCTGGACATACTGTTCAGGCTCAGAAAAGCTGCAGGATGTGTACAGATGAGCTGACCAGCAGATGGCGTTGAAACAGCACGCCCAATCCCAGTCTCCCAGGGGACAGCACAAACTAGTACATCTAAAATGACTTCACCATCCTATAAAAACAAAACTACAGGCAGAGAAGAAAAACAAATAGCTTCTAATTTATCTAACATTAAATCATGAATTTTACAAATGCTGAGACTTTGACATTTTTATAGTTCTCAAATGAAAATGATCTTATTTATATACCTTTCTGATGATGAGATTTAGAAATTGTCCTGCTTGAGTACAAAAAAAGGGCTGTGGGGTTTTGTGTAAAACAGATTTCCAAACTGAGGTATTAATCAAGACTGTTGGAGGAAGGTTTGTGAGACTTGTGCCAGACTGGAAACTGTGGATCACTCTAGCACTTTCAGGAAGTTTCAGTTAAGACTACTTAATATTTGGGGTTCTCCTTTAACAATATGTAGCAGTGGTCCAACCTTTAATCTCTTTTAAGGAACTGGGGCTTTAAAGAACTAAGGAAAGAATATGTTAGCCACAGTGGCCCTTCATATTTTATAAAAAGCAAAGTAACGATTTAACATACTGCTTGGAGTCACTCACCTTTCCACACTTTGAGAGAAGTGAGATACTAAACCAGAAAAAACATCAATTACCTTCGCTTTGTCATGCATTTCTAGGAGTTCACAGGACTTTCTCCGGCTTGACTAAATTTGGGGTTTACTGTTTGATTTCTAGAAATATTTTAGCCTACTAAGTGGTCTATCTTGAGAGTTGAAATGAATGTGAAACTAACTACTTACTTTGGTTTTCAGGAAAAGAATTTCATAATGCAACAATGCTAGAAGAACTACATGGAAATTACCACTTATTTGTAAACATTGATTTGCCACTACAGTTCTTACTCCTTTTTTACTAGTAGCCCACAAAATTCAAACCCTAAGCCAGAGTTCTCTTGTTGGTACTAGCATTAAATATTAAAACTTCCAGATGTCTCTTTACTGACTTTGTGCCCCAGCAGCAGTGACTCTAAGTGAATGTCACTCCAGCTCCTGAGGAAATGGCCAGCCGGGGGCTATCACTGGGGCCTATTTCAGGCCCCTAATTCATTAGTGTTGGTTGGAGATCAGGAATTGCCTAGAAGGAGTATTTATTTATTTTTTTTATTTTTTTTTACAAATAGTTTATTGTCAAATTAGTTTCTACATAACACTCAGTGCTCATCCCCAAAGTGCCCTCCTCCATGCCCATCCCCCCCTCCCCCCCACATCCATCAGTCCTCAGTTTTTGTCAGCATTCAAGAGTCTCTCATGGTTTGCCTCTCTCCCTTTCCCCCACCATTTCCGCCCTTCTTCTCCCCCTTGGTCCTCCGTCAAGTTCCTCCTAATCCTCCTATACGTGCAAACATATGGTATTTGTCCTTCTCTGCCTGACTTATTTCGCTCAGCATAACACCCTCAAGGTCCATCCATGTTGCTACACATGGCCAGATTTCATTGTTTCTCATTGCCATGTAGTATTCCATGGTATAGATAAACCACATCTTCTTGATCCATTCGTCTGTTGATGGACACTTAGGCTCTTTCCATGTTTTAGCTATTGTGGAGAGTGCTGCTATGAACATTGGGGTACATGTGCTCCTATGCCTCAGCATTTCTGTATCCCTTGGGTAAATTCCTAGCCGTGCTATTGCTGGGTCATAGGGGAGTTCTATTGTTAGTTTCCTGAGGAACCTCCACACTGTTTTCCAGAGGGGCTGTACCAGTTTACATTCCCACCAACAGTGTAGGAGGGTGCTAGAAGGAGTATTTAATGGAGAGCTCTCCATATTCCAAAGGCAAAGGTTTCCATAAGCTTAGAACAAGAGTGCTAAATTTAGTGAGTCAGTTTTTCTATCATAAAGTTTAGAAATTATTCAAAGACACTATCTTTCTCCAATCAATTTGTTAGACTACATCAGTGCCCTGTGACTACTACTTGGTGTCTCTTTGATCCTGGGGGGAAAGAGGTTTTCTGGAAGCTCTGACAGTGAATTCTTTCCAAAAGAAGCTACATACTCATATGTTATGATCCCCTCTTGCCAGTTGGTCAAGTCTCTTCCTCCTAAAGAAGCACCAAGTCAGGCTGCTGGCTTGTCCTTCTCTCTCCGTCTTAATCCTTCCTTTCTTCCTATAATAAATATTACTTATGAAATGTCTACTACGTGCTAGGTACTAAGAACACAAATGAATGAGCAAATTGCTTGTATTTATGTAATAAGGAGAGGCAGGGGATACACTGGATCTGTACTGACACATTCGTGTAACAAATATTGATCAAGAGCAATTCATGATCATTTTGCCTTTAAAGGGCTCTCTTCCATATTTCTTTTTAAAAAAATTTTTTTTAATGTTTTATTTATTTCTAGGAGAGAGAGAGAGACAGCGTGAGCAGGGGAGGGTCAGAGAGAGAGGGAGTCACAGACTCTGAAACAGGCTCCAGGCTCTGAGCTGGCAGTCAGCATAGAGCCCAACGCGGGGCTCAAACCCACGAACCGCGAGATCATGACCTAAGCGAAAGTTGGACGCTTAACCGACTAAGCCATCCAGACGCCCCTCTCTGTTCCATATTTCTCATCAGGGGCACAGATCCTAAGAAAACTGGAAAGTGTTCAAATGTTACAAAGCATAGAAGAGTTAGGAAGCATTAATCTAAAACATGATTACCTAACCTGAAAATAATAGATTTCAAAACATTTCAATTCTATTTTATGTAAATAAGATCTGGCTCTCAATACTTTCAGCCTGTTGATTTTTTAGATCATTCTAATCTACAAATCATTCTATGGGTTTTCAAATTCCTATCATTAACACAGTATATAAAACAGTCTCTTTGAGGCAAAATATTAGGCTAACTAGAACTTTTAAAACTCAACAAATATTATTTATTGAGTTCCTCAACCAGAAACTAGGTCAAGTTAGGAAAACAAATGAAAACACATAGTTCCTATCCCCAAGGAGTTTAAAAAATCCTCAACGTTAGTATTTTCATAGTTCAAACACTTCCTATATCACAGCAGAAAGAATGAAGTCTCTAGAAGTAGAGAGAGTGGAGTCCCAGCTTTATTAAGGGCTAAGTGTAAGCAAGTTATTTATTCCCTCTACGCACTGACCTCTTCCTCTGTAAAAAGAGGATAACATCATCTCCCTTGAAGAGTTGCTGTAAGTACAACTAAAATGTATCATAAAATGTCTGGCCCAGATAGAGTCAGTCCATTATCTCCATTTTCCAGTTCTAAACTATCAAGGCAAAAACATAGCCATTTTTACTAATATTAATCATCCTATTAGCAAATGGTATTGGGATGATATTACATGCAGATGGGCATGTAAGAAGTACAAATATTCAATCTGATGCTATATACTTCATATCATCTTACAAATATCTGATATATTTCTAATTGATAAAGAAAAAGGCAAAATCCATTTTGAAGAAATAGCATTAAATAAGTCATATGGACAACATAGTAGGAGCCCCCCAGGTAAGTGTGCTGGGCTTCTCAAGCACACATAGTCTAGTAAGTACTTGTTAAGGACTTCCACAGAACCAACTTGCATCAATCAAAAAATTTCTTCTTTAAAAATGTACCCATATGGGGTGCCTGGGTGGCCCAGTCAGTTAAGCATCCGACTCGGTTTCGGCTCAGGTCACAATCTCTCTGTTCAGTTGGTGAGTTTGAGCCCTGCATTGTGCTTCGGCTGACAGTTCGGAGCCTGCTTGGGATTCCCACTCCCCCTTTCCCCAGGTCAGGCGTGCACACGTGTTCTCTCTCTCTCAAAATAAATAAATAAATAAATGTAAAAAAAAAATCTTAAAAAAAAAAAGAAGGCAAAACTAATTCATAAGACTAGAGTCCCTAGACTTTTTAACCTCAGAGGCTCAGCAGCTGCCCTGACAGGCAGTTGAAAAACTGAGACTCCCTTTTTCTGACAATAGCATCCATGAAAGCTTTTAGAGAGATAGTTCCAGATTTGTTAGAGATACCTAAGAAAAGACCAAATCATCATTTGTCCAAGTATAACCCTCCTACTGAATTTACCTGTAATAAAAATATTTCAATACTCTGGAGGAGCTAACATGCCCTCCCAAAGTGCCGAATTTGAATTTTGGAATAAGAAGGAACCTTAATAAGTTGCCGGTTTCCCATCCAATTCCCACAGCAATTTAACTAAGGAAACTGAAGTCAAGAGAGTGAGAGAAGGGACTTCCCCAAGGCACATGGCTATCCAATGGCAAAGACTGGAGCACAGAATCCAGGGCACCTGACTTCCAACCCAGTGATCTGCTCACAAGAACAAGCTTCTTCTATTATAACAAAGGAAGGATGTATGCATATCTGGTAAAACAATAGAAAACCCCTCTGAAAATATGTTTCAGTTATTACTTAGTGGGCTCTCAATAAATAAACTTGTAGCCAGTGTGAGGAAAATCATGAGGATATCATTCTAAAAACTAAATGAGCATTATCAGCTTTGTTGAATTTGAGGGACATTAAAAATTGCTGTGACTGACTCTCAGTCGCTTTTTTCTAAAAAAAAGGTTCTAATGTAAAAGAAGTAGGAAATCAACATATTTAGGGTTGAGAAAATTAATGATTTATCTGCTACCAGATATAGGAATTCTTTCTAGGACATTCTTTTTCGAGAACATTTTTCTTTTAATTTCACATTCAGCTTTTCAAATATCTAAAGCTAGTGAGCGGTCTAGCTCACTATTCCTTTTTCTCTTTTTCTTGATAAAGTATATCTAGAATATTATAAAGGACCTGGACATAGCTCAAACAAATAATATTCAGCTCTATTCAGTACAACAAAGGTCTATCAAGCCTCAGGTATTGTGCTAGGTTCTGGGAGTACAAAAGGAATGAGAGCTAGTCCTTGCCCTGGAAGAGCTTATAATATAGTGAGACAGGGGTGCCTGGGTGGCTCATTTTGACTACAGCACAAGGAATGATCTAGAAGTTCATGGGTTTGAGCTCCACATTGTTCTCTGTGCTGACAGCTCAGAGCCTGGAGCCTGCTTCGGGTTCTGTATCTCTTTGTCTCTCTGTTCCTCTCCCACTTGCACTCTGTCTCCCTCTCCCTCAAAAATAAAGATAAAAAAAATATATATATAATATATATATAATATATACGTATATATTATATATTATATATATATGGTAAGGGAGAAAAGCATATACAAAAATAACTTAATATCTAATAACAAATGTTAAAATACATCGTGTACAGTAATAGATACAAAATGAGAGAGCAAGGAAAGGATCAAAATGAAGGATATCCAGAATATAACAGTGGGCATTTTGGCAGAGTCACAAATTTAGATCCAAATTCCTGGATTGAAAATTCTACATAAAATGCCAAACAATAGTCAACCTAATCTAAACAAAATGTGATGGTTCTTAGTAATCAGATAGAATAATGAGGGACAGAAAATATTAAAATATACTCATATGAGATATTATATGAGATGTGAGATATTATAAGTGCACATTTAAGCAATACATATTTGCTAAAATAAATTATTCCAAGGCAGATCTTAAAATCAATAGCATTATACAGATTCGTGAAGGAAGAGGCTGGTTACTGACTTCCAGTAAAGTGGTGTGGGTTAGAAAGAGTACGCCATCCAAGAAAGCATTCTTCTCATTCGATAACATTGTTTTTCCATGAAAATTCAAGGAATTAAAACATGAATGTTCAGGATTTCCAAAACAATGGCAAGTACAATTTATTACTGGAATGTTAACTTTTTCCTTGACCAAGAAACCCATTAAAGACAGAATTTGGTTGAATAATACTTAAAGTAAAATAGCTCATATCTCTTGAGAATCAGAGTTGAACTTTATTAAAGTTGTCATTGTTAAACTATTTTGAACTGTGACACGTAAGAAATAAGATTAAAATTTCCTCTGAACATACAGTCTTGTGTAAAGTCCAAAATGCAGGTCAACCTTCCCTGTGTATTATTTTCCTTTAAACTAACAGCATTTATTTAGCACACCAGTCAATGGTAAAAGAAAATTAAGACATTGTTCAGCACTATGTAACTTCTTTACAACATATACAACCATGATTTCCATATTTTGGATTGAAATATTTAATACATTTAGTCAGTAACTATCCATAATTAACAGTAATTTTCATTTCTACAAGGTTCTCGATATTGGGATCTTTTTTTTAAAGTTTATTTATTTATTTTGAGAGAGACAGATACAGTATGAATGGCGGAGCGGCAAAGAGAGAGAGAGGGACAGAGAGAATCCCAAGCAGGTTCTGAGCTGTCAGCCCAGAGCCTGACACGAGGCTTGAACTCCAGAACCATGATGGCATGACCTGAGCCAAAACTGAGCATCAGATGCTTAACCAACTGAGCCACCCAGGTGCCCCAATATTGGGATCTTTTTTTAATGAAAACAAGATACAAGGTAAATGTGAGAATGGTTATTTGTTTCAGGTTTTTTTTTTTTAATTTTTAAATTTCTTGGTTATAAGAGGACATTGCTTGTCTACCCTGGATTGTTTACAGCCCAAAAACGTCACTTCTGAAGGAATATCTGCCAATGGGGTACGTAAGACCAAAGTAGAGGGAAAATATTTTAGAATCATCTGGAGAGTTTTTCCAAACTGTGCCTTACCACTATCGTGACTAACAGAAAATCAATGCTTTAGAGGTGTGCTGCAGACATAATAACAAGATTGAAATCAAGGTTTACCTGGAACTAAATTTAGAAGCTATTGTCCCCTAAGGCCTGATAATAAAAAGGATCTGAGAGACAGACAGACAGACAGACAGACAGAGAGAGAGAGAGAGAGAAAGGAGGATAACACTGAGGGTTTCTGAAGACCCCTATCTCTCCAGAATTCAGGATCCCAGCTAGACCTGTAGTCAAACAATAAACAAAATGAAGAAATCATTTCCACCACATTTATGCATAAGCAGTTCACTTTCAATTGCTTACCTCCAATACTCTGAATTATGATGGTGCCTGCTACCACCATCTATGAAAGAACAAAGGTATTCAGAAGATGAAAGAAATAATAGAAAAGGATCAGTATTTTATAAAATCCAATAACTATTACTAAAATACAGATGCAGAAGTCGAGTGAAGAGCTATTGAAAAAGAATACATTTTGTCAGCCATTTGTAATACATAAAATGAATTATCACCACATAAAAAGCCTTTCTTTAACAGTTCCAGGGTTACTATAAAGAATGCTTTTGAAAATTTTCTTGGCAGTCATTTTTAAATGGTTAAAAGTGTTAAAGAGCTAGTAACTGGTGGTTATCAAAGTACCAAAAAATTGAAATTAAATCTATCTGATCTCATTCTCCCCTTTTCACTGCCTTAGTAGGTAGAATGTGACCTTGCGTCAGGAGGTAGACTGTGATAGCTGGAGATGTGTTGTGCCGGTGCTGTTTGCATAAAAGGAAATGATTCCGTCTTCTGGGCAGGTCAGCATGGCATACATCAAGCCTTTGAACCTCCTGTCTCAGGGAGAGTCTAGAGTAGAACACTCTCAAGCCCACATATCCCAAACCTGAAATTCTAAGCAAACTATTTCAAACTCAATAATCTGGAGCGGACTTAGTGTAAGACAACAGAAGGTTGTTAAGAACCCCTCCCCTTTCAAAATGGGGCAGTTGCCACTCAGCTCTGGCCAGTTGGCATGTGAGAATGCGGATCCAATGGAGCTATATCTTCTACATTCCCTTAATTTTTCAAAGAAAGTCAGAAACTGAATTCTTCCAGAATTTCATAACTCTTAGTTGGCAATCAGTTACACATTAAAAACTTTAAGCCAAACAAAATATGCCTAAGGACTAAGTTTGGCTTGCAGGCTTGATGGCTTGTGATTCTGATGAGATTCCTGGGAAACTCTAGACCCTTTATCCATTCTTGGTAATCAGATGTCCTCAGAGCAAATGATTAAATGTTCTGCTTCCACTTGTGCCCTTCAATCACATAAATGCTGGTGGGTCTGTACCCCCAGTATATGTTCAGAGTGGACTACCTATCTAGGATCATTCAGTTCATGGATGGGGAACAGATCACCTTTCAGACTAACCTCTACTAGGAATTTCATCAGTGGCATAGCATTTGGTTATCCTGCAAACTCTAGAGGAATTGGGGTTCGCAGAGGAGGGTTAATGATCGGTGTCTTTGAAGATGTAGTAATCACCACTTTAACATTCCCAGAAGAAACTCTATATACCCACCCATTCAAAAATTAGTTATAAAACCACACAGTTATTTGTGAAAAGACTGTTGTGAACTTTTGCACACTATCTTTCATATGCAATTTGTAACTATTGTCACTCTACATGAAATGTGGATTTCTACTAATATATTTCAAAAACACAGTATCAACTTATTCATGATTATCTTTCCATTTTTGGCTGCATTTAAGCACTTAAGATCTAGAAAGTCAGTATGTCTGTCTACCTATCTAGGTCTTCAGTGCCTAGTATAGTGCATGGCAGATGGTATTTACTCAATGAATATGTGTTTGGTGAGTAAATAAATGGATTTATAGACAATTTTAAAAATCTTTCTGAAAAGTTCAAAAAACTTAAAAATATTTAATTCTCAGAGCAATGTTATCTTATGTCATATCCATATCTGTGTCATATCTGGAAAGAAGGAAATAGGAAAGTTTCAACCCAATTGTGGAAGTGGAAAGGAAATATTAAAAAAGCAAAATACAATTCCTCATTTAGAGAATTCTCTATGCACCTGCCTACTTAGAACTGAGTGCGTACATCAATAATCATGCAACTATCTAGAGTTTTAGGAAAAGGGGATTCTCAATAGTAAATGCTTTTTTAGATTCTCCTGCTATTCAAGGAATGCAGGAAATACTAGTGTGAAATAACAGTGATGATGCCTAGAGTCATATTTATAGATCATATTAAATTAATGAGAGTTTTCTTATATAAGTAACATTTTCTTCTTCCTTGGTTAAACTGGATGCATGAAACTGACCAAAACTACACCAAACATCCTGATCTTCAGGAAAGAGAAACTGTTACCAGGATGATTACCAAAACCCTTTACCTGCAAGTAACATATTCTCCATTTTGTTCAAGTTTCAGGTTATTAAGACAAGGTCCAACCCACAAGGCTACATAGCATGATTTAGATATTCCCTTTTGTAATTTTAAGAACAAAGTTAATATGAATGTAAATCCAAGATTTTTCCCCCCTGTTACATAGCTAGATCTTTTTCCTCCCATTTTCACTTCTTAGAGTCAGTTTGGCCGTCTATAGATACTGTATCCTTTAAGATTACCAACAAAATAAACAAGCAAAAAATATAAACAACAAATTGATAATGGAAAGAAAAAGGCCTATTTGCAACCAACATGAAAATAGATTTTAGAAATATGATAGGTCTTCAGAAACAAAGTACTATAGCACAAACAAAAATATGTAACTCCTGATTACCTGTGGAAGACGACATTGTTTTCTCTACCTCTCAATCTGGTTTAATATGCCTATCACAAATCAATTCCCCACTAATACTGCTGTTATTTCTATTATTCTGAGGAGGAAAAACAGTTGATTTAGAATCTGAAGTTCTACGATGTAATACTAGCGTTAAGTAAGTGTGGACAAATAGGCCCCTGCATTTCTCTCGGCATTAATTTCCTCACCTATAAAAGAGGGGAGAGCTAGATAATCTTTTAGCATTGTTCAGATTGTAAATAATATAATCTAATTATCAGTTTTATAGTCATGCTATAATTTTAACTCTACACTTTTTTCCATGTGTTTATGAAGATGTACCCAGTTAATATAATCAAAATTAATTTTAAATATACTTAAAACAGGCCATTGTTATAATTTTAAAATTATTCAAGTCACTGCTCCCCTTCATTAGGGTAAAAAACTAGATTTAAGTGTTAAATTTATTGATGCATTTTCCAGAAGGGCATAGAGAAAGATTTCTTCTCTCTCTCTCTTCCTGTTCACATCATTCTGTCTTTCTTCACTTTATTTCCTTTTATTCCCCTGAATTTCTTTCTCTTCGACATACTTGTCTCTTTTAATTAGAAATGGAAGGGAAAAAATGCCTGTATGGATTTTGGAGACAGTAAGGCGGGAAAAACATTACCTTTCCAGGTAATCCAAATGCAAAGAGTCCAAGATCTTCGTAAGATGTCACAGCTGTGAAGAGAGATTATCATTTTTTTTACTTTTACACAAAATTATTTGTATGCCAACTCCTAAAGGGCAGGAAGCTATTCTACTACCTTACAGCTACTGGATGGTCATGCCAAGTTTAAAGCAGAAGTAATCACTTCTGAGGGAAACTTTTGAGGACTTATGGTCTCTGAGGATGGAGTCTTCTTAGAGTAGGTAAAGCTTAGCAAATCCCAAAGTTATCTAACCACCTTCCAGGCTGCATTAGTTCAAATGCACTAATTACTCAAGAAGAACCCCACTTCTCGGAGGGGCGCCTGGGTAACTCGGTGGGTTAAGTATCTGACTTCAGCTCAGGTTGTGATCTCACAGTTTGGGATTTGAGCCCTGCGTCGGGCTCTGTGCTGTGAGCCCAGTGCCTGCTTTGGATCCTCTGTCTTCCTCTCTTCTCTCTGCCCCTCCCTCCCCTCAAAAATAAAATAAACACACAAAAGGGAAGAACCACCTCACTTTTCCCTAAACAGTATTTGCATACTACACTATCCAAGAGTAGGTTTTCCCTGGCAATCATCTCTGAAAATTGCATATGTAAATAAGGTTAAAGTATGAAAGTTCTATCATACTTTCCAAGACCTTCAACTTTTCCTTACCCATCATTAGTGGGGCATCCACTTTCTCTTTTCATTATAAAATGGTAGGAAATTACATTTTCAGTCCACATGTTCAAGAAATGTGGTCACAGAAAAGATGAAAATTAAATGTCTCATAAAAGAACCAGATTTGTCCTTAGCCTATACAGCTTCAAGTTCTAAGCAATGACACTACCAGTAAAAATAAGAGAACTAAAAACATTTGTGTAATCCTATAGTTTGAAAAGTGCTTAATTCTATAGTGCTTACACTAAACAGAAGCAGACTGACAGATAGTAAGGTTTGGTACAGCAACATCTCCTATTGAGTCAAAGACATGATTCATCTTTTTTTTTTTTTTTTAATTTATTTTGAGAGAGAGAGCATGAGCTGGGGAGGGGTAGAGAGAGAGGGAGGGAGAATCCCAGGCAGGCCCCACAAGTCTTCTTTTAATTTATCACTAATAAAAAGCTCCACTGTACTTTCATAAATGAAGACCACCAGGGATGTGAAGTTAAGTGTTTTAAAAGCCATATATGGTTTTTACATGTTATAACTACAAAGGCAGAAAGAAAACAGAAGTGTTGAAAAAAATAAGTTATACTGATTAAGAACAAAAACTTCAACATTTTTAAGTGCAATATTTAAAATTTTAACTTTAATCTATTATCAGAGTTGATCAATGAACTTGGAAACGTTTTAGATGTCACAGCTGTTTTTTTTTTTTTTTAATATATTTTCAGACTGCTGAACACAGTGAACAAAGACCATGTAGTTTTGAATTTTGGATATATAATGTGTATAAGTAGGAACTTTTATGTTTTAACAATGAAAGACTTCTACAATAATTTCACAGGGGTAGATTGTGGATATATATTACAACATAAAAATTAAAAAGCAGAGTTATAATTTTTCCTCCTATGTGAAATGCCAAAACTCTTTTTTCTACATACACATATTCTAAAGTGTATGTCATAACAAAAATTAGTAATTATTTTTACCAATAAATCTTTACTAGTTTGTTTTAATTTTCCTAAACAAATTATTAAAATTTTTATAATATTGATGTATTATTCCTTAAATTTAAAATTCTAAAGTCTAGGTATATATATATTAAACCAGAAACATAATCTAAATGTTAGCTTCTATCTAATTTGACATTGAGAAGGTAATTTGGTTCAATATTGTGTGTATGTAAACCAAGTCTCCAGAAGGCCTTTGATCTGTACTGAAGCATGAGATTAAAGGAACATTGGTGTTCAATTTTAGCATCCTTCTTTTATATTACAGTTAAAATTATCTGTTCTTTCTTAAGAAAAACATCCCTTCTAAGAACTTAAAGCAAGGAGGATTTTCAGTGTCACAAATGGGAATATATTGAATAACTTGCTTTTAGAACAACCTATGTAGAGTTTCTCAGTCAATGAGCAAGTTATCAAGAGGATACTGATCCAAAAGTTTAACTAAGGTTTGTTTTATTTTGGAACAGCAGAAAACAAGCATACATTATATATTAGTAAACATGAAAAGCAAATAACTTTCCCATAAGCAAAAGTCATAACACTGAAAGATTCCAAAAGAATTGGTATTTCAATTACCTAAATAAATTAAACATTTCTTAATTTTAAATTAGAACACCTTTATTACAGAAAATATAATCAAGCTGACAGCTTAATAAAGATAAATGGACTGCAACTTCTGACGGCAGTGGCATACATTTCAGCAATCTCAAACTTGCTCTCTATTACTTTCTAGTTTTATAAAAATATCTCTACAGCAAACTCCCAAATTCAGAGTGAAAAACATTTAGACGTCTAAATGGAAACTGAGTACAATATTCAAATCCTCACTCTATCTTTCAAATCAGCATGTCTGGCTAGCCATTCAGTTGTGTCACTGTCATCATACTTCTTTCATGTTGCAAAAATTGGAAGCATTTTCCCATGTCTAAGACATCACGGATATGAATAATGGCTTCTGGATTAACATTGAGGCTTTACTAAAATATGTACACAGTCAGCCAACTGTTTTATCTCTACATATTCTCTTTTTGGTGGTTTTCTGGATCATCTCAACATTTTAACCAAAACGACCCTAGTGAAATATTTTTTGACATTCTGTTCTGGCATTTGGGCAGATAAAATGCTGATTACAGTGTAAATTGGTCTGAGCTTTGGAATACAGTTTGAGCAATGGACCTTTAAAATATGACATTTGACCCCTTGGAGTTTGCATTTTAGGAAATAACACTAAAGTAAGACAAAACATTATATGCAAAGTTTACACTGAAAAACAAACAAGCAGAAAAAAACACAAACGACCTAAATGTTCAACAATGGTAAATGGTTAAACTATAGTAGGTATACCTGATCGAGTAATATGTAGCCATTTAAAAAAAACTATGTTTCTAACACTAAAAATGTCAATTGTTGACTGAAAAAATTGGATTAGAATATGATCCATAAAGTAAAAAAACATAAAAAGAGAGGGATGAATTATAAACTGATAACAATGACTGTGTAGTCTTCTTTGTCTTTCTTTTTTAGGGAGCATTCAAATATTCTACAATGGCTATAATGGAGAGGTCAACCTTAAAAACCATACCCCCCCAGAATAGTTCCATTTTCTCCACTAAATATCTGATAGGGTTTATTTAAGCTGCAACTTTTATTTTTTTTAATTTTTTTTAAGATGCAACTTTTAATTTCTCTGGTGTTTAGTAATTTAATTAACATTTGGTCTACAAATAAGGGATATTTTTCTGCTCTTTCATATGATCAATATTTTAATATCTTATTTATAAAGTGAAAATGTTTTTAAGAGATATCAAAATAAGATGTGGTAATGACCAGTCACGTTAGTAGCATATTCCTACAAAACAGGAATAACATTAATTATAAAAATTATAAAATTAATTCAGTCTTTTACAGGAAACCATATAAGCTGTACTTGGCATGATCCTCCTTAAGTAAATAACTGAAAGCAGTCATTAGCAATCTATTTTAGGAAATTATTTTTTGATATTAAAGAAATCAATGCTATGTTTTGAGGAGGCAGAAAGGCTGTAAATCTTAACAAGTAAATTGGGGGAAAATTTCTTTAATGTACCATCAAGACACACTTTAGAGCTATTTTGGCTAGACCAAGAGTATGGCCTCCACACGAATCATTTGGAAAGCTGCTTCCCATAAAGTCATGGAATATTTCCAGCTAGTTACTTCAGTGTTCTGTCTGCTTTGCATTTTTTCCTCAATGAAATAGGACAATTAATAAACTCTGGTTACAGTACAAAGCCCAAGTTTCAGCAGCAGCAATATTATCTTTGGATCTGGATTGAGGAACATGAGTTATTCAAATACAGTTCAACTTTCAGAAAGTTGGCCATTTGCAATGCACTTATTATTTTGAAATTCTTTTCTTTCTTGTGCTTTCCATCATTTTCCACTCACCTTTTTTCTCCCTAATAGTGTTGTGGAGGTCATTCATTTACTACTAGGTGTCTACTATGCAACTGTATCAACTACTTCCTTTTTTTTTTTTCTTATTGTTTATCTTTGAAAGAGAGAGAGAATGAGGGAGAGCAGGAGTGCACACGTGAGTGAGAGAGGGGCAGAGAGAAGGAGAGAGAGAGAATCCTAAGCAGGCTCCATGCTGTCAATGCAGAGCCCAATGTGGGGTTCCATGTCATGAACCTTAAGATTATGACCTGAGCTGAAATCAAGAGTCGGCCGCTTAACCAACTGAGCCACCTCAGTGCCCCTGTATCACTACTTCTGATCTTTCTGAAGAGGAAGTTAGGGGACTATGTTCTCTTTCCCAGTGGGCTCTCGGAAGGACCAAAATCCTCTTTGGAAGCAACGATAAGTGAATCCCAAGATCTTCCTGAACTCTTTTCAAGCACCTCAGTTGCTTCTCACGGGCTCAGCAAAAACTCCAAATTCCTTAGGTGTGACTCTTCAGTTCCATTTTCTCTTTTGTATCTCATGCACAAGTAATAGTAAACTATTTTTGGTATCTTGAATAAAATATGTAGTATGTGCCTTTGTATATGAAATATTCTCTCTTGCTTTGTCTCCTAGTCAAATTCCTTTTCAGCTCAGTCCTTCAGGAATATTTACTGGCCCTCAACCCCCAAACCAGACAAAACAAATCATTCCCTCCTCGGAGCTATCACTGTATCTAGCCCATATTCATTTATTTTTCTTATTTTGAGAGACAGCAAGCATGAGTAGGGCAAGCTGTGGGGGGTGGGGGGTAGGAAAGAGAGAGAGAGAAAATGAAAATGAATATGAATCTTAAGCAGCTCCACACTCAGCATGGAGCCTGATGCAGGGCTCAATCCCACAACCCTGGGATCATAACCAGAGCCGAAATCAAGAGTTGGTTGTTTCAATGAATAAGCCGCCCAGGCGCCCCTCTAGCCCATGTTTAAATAGTTACAAGCATCACATTGCATTATAAGCTTTTTACTTAGATATTTGTCTCCCCAATTAGACTATGAACTTTTTCAAGGAAGGAAGGGAATTCCAAATTCCCAATAGATAAATAATAGATAAATAAATATTCATTGAATAAATGAATGAACCTCTATCCTGGGCCTCGGTTTTAGTTCCTGTTCATCTAGATATATAATTGACCTTTGAGCAATACAAAGTTGCTAGGGGTGCCAAACCCTGTACAGTCAAAAATCTGTGTATAACTTTGACTTCCAAGAAATTTAACTTCTAATAGCTTACTGTTGACCAGAAGCTTTACTAATAACATAGTCGATTAACACATATTTTATATGTTATACATACTATATACTTTCTCCTTATAATAAGGGAAATAACAGAAACATTAAAAAAATCATAAGGAAGACAAAATACATTTGTTGTACTGTATTTATATATATATATATATATAGTCCACATATAAGTGGACCCACACAGTTCAAACCTGTGTTGTTAAAGGGTCAACTGTTCAAAGTCCACCTATCCACAACTGAACTCATTTTTTACTTTGAATCAATGCCTCCTGCTGTGTTCTTACCTCCATTTAAGGACACTATCACTATCCAGTGGCTCATAACAGAAATCTGGGAGATATTCTTAGACATCTCCTTCTCTCTCACTCTCCACATTCAGACATCAGCTTCTCTCGATTCTAACTCCCTTAACCTTCATTTTCCCGAATCCATTTCTCTCTCTTATTTCCCTCGTTAATACTTTGTTTCAATATTCCAGTATTTGATTCCTAGACTTCTGTGACAACCAGGCTTGACTGCTGACCTACTCAGGTACTGTAAGTGCAAATTAGAGCCATACAGACAAATGAGAAAGGCATTCTTTTAAGGAAAACAAAACAAAAACAAAAATAAAACAAAAGGGTTTCCTTCATGCTTATAATCCTGAAGGCAAGCATGGCCTGGAAAGCTGACGGTGCCTTTGTGAAAAAAGCTACTCCAATCTGGAGGTAGCTCTAGGATCGCCTGTTCAGTTGTCCTGAGAATTCCCTTTACTTTTCTCCTGTGCTCAATTCCCTATTTCTTTGAAAGAACCTAACTTTGGTAAATAACAAACTCCATTGCTAATTAAGTAGGAGTGAACAGAAGATAATTTTGAGTCTTTGCATCTGTGAAAATGTTATTATTCTACCCTCACACTTAAATGATAGTTTTGCTGGATAAAGAATTCTATAGTGAAATCATTTCCTCTCAAATTTTGAAAGTATTCTTATTTATAGTATTTCCTGCAAAGTCATTTGCTATTATAGTTCTTGATTCATTGTATGGAATTTTGTTTGTTTCTGCTCTTTGAAAGCTTTTAGGATATTTTCATGGCTTCTGATTTTTCACAATGATGTATGTTGGTATGAACTATTTTATAATTATTATACTGGATACTTTTAATCTATAAACTAATTTCTTTCAGTTCCACAAACTTTCCTTGTATTATTCTGTTGATAATTTCCTACCATTATATTTTTTCTTTTCTCTCTTTATGGATTTCTGCTTATTTGCATGTTGACCTCTGGGACTGATCCTCTATTTTCCTATCTTTTCTCTGCCATTTTCAAGTTCCTTGTCTTCCTCTCATCTCCCTGCCTTAAAAGTTTCCTTAGCACTATCAACTCAACTACCGAATTACTTTTAAATTTAATTTTTAATTTCTAGGACTCTTGTATTCTGTGATTATACCCTTTAAGTAACTTCTTGTCTTAGAAGAATGCAGCATCTTCTTTTAGTTCTCTAGAACTATGAAAAATAGTATTTTTAAGTTTTCATCTGGTTTCTGTATTATCGGTTTCCTCTTTTTCTCTGAGTTTCTTACTTAATTTTTGAAAAATAAACTTTATTTTTAATAACAGGTTTAAGTTCACAGCAAAATTGAACAGAAAATATGGAGAGTTCTCACATCCCCCCTAACCCCACACATGCTCAGCCTCCACCACCATCAATATTCCCAACATTCAGTCTACACTGACCCATCATTACCCAAAGTTCACAGTTTAGAGTTTACTTTTGGTGTTGTATATTCTATGGGTTTTGACAAATGAATAATGACATGTATCCATTACTACAGTATCATACAATAGTTTTACCACCCCCAGTATCCCCGGTGCTCTGCCTACAGCTCTGTCTTTTCTAGAATATCATATTGTTGGCCATTTTTTAAAAAGTAGGCTCCATGCTCAACATGGGGCTTGAACTCATAAGCCGGAGATTAAGAGTTGCATGTTCTACCAACCGAGCCATCCAGGTGTTCCAAGAATGTCATATAGTTGGAATTGTACAGATGTAGCCTTTTCGGACTGGCTACTTTCACTTAGTAGTATGCACCAAAGGTTCCTCCATGTCTTTTCACTGCCTGATAGTTCATTTCTTTTTAGCACTGAATAGCATTTCATTGTCTGGATGGATCAGCATTTATCCATTCATGTACTGAAGGACAACTTGGTTACTTCTAAGTTCTGGCTATTATGAAAAAAACTGCTACAAACATGTACAGGTTTTTGTGACAACACAAGCTTTCAATTCATTTAGGTATACCCCACATAGTACAATTGCTGGATCAAGTGGTAGCCTCTATACCTTTTCATCATGGTCTCCATATGTTGTGTCAACATTTTACTTTCAAAATCATAGAATGGATACTTACTCACATTTGGAGCTTCCATTTGGAGTATGGGGGGGCGGGGAGGAACAAGTTCACCATACCTCCAAGACCTTTGCCCTAAGCAACTAGAAAGAAGATGTTATCACCTATTTAGATGAAAAAACAGTGGAAGGTATAGATTGGCAGTGTAAAAACAGTTTGGTTAATTTGAGACATATATTAGTATCCAAGTGGAGATGTCATGGAGGCAGTTGGATAGGAGACTGAAATTCAGCGGAAGAGATCAAGGCTAAGAATATAAATTTTAGGGTCACCATGAGCCCTAGAGTGAGTTCATAAGAAAAGCAATCAGGGGCTCTGGGTGGCTCAGTCGGTTAAGCATCTGACTTCGGCTCAGGTCATGATCTCTCAGTCCGTGAGTTTGAGTCCCACATTGGGCTCTGTGTTGACAACTCAGAGCCTGGAGCCTGCTTCAGATTCTGCATCTCCCTCTTTCTCTCTGCCTCTCCCCCTTGCTCACGCTCCGTCTCTCCTTCTCTCTCTCAAAAAAATAAACATTAAAAAAAAAAGAAAGGAAGGAAAAAAGAAAAGAGATCAGAGGAATAGTCCTCTGTTTAATCTGATGTTTAGAAGATGGAGAGATGAAGATTCAGCATAAAGAGAGAGAAGTATTCAGTGAAATAGGGAACAAAACCATGAGAGTGTGAAGAAGCGTTACACACAGGAAGGAACAACTAATTGTGTCAAATGCTGCTGAATAGTCTACTAAGGTCAATGCTGATAACTGTCTGCTGGATTTAGCAACTAAATGTAAGTCGCTGGTACAATAATTTCAGTGGATTGATGGGGGAAATCCTAACTAGAATGAGTTCAAAAGAGAACAAGAGGAAGAGGAATTATGGTGTAAATAAGTCTTTTGAGGAGTTTTGCTAGGAAGGCATGGAGCATATTGAAGGAATGTGGAGTCATTCTTAAAATGGAAGAAATGATAGATTCTGTGTAAGCTGATAGGAAGAAAACCAGGAACAAAGATGATTAAAGAGAGGAGACGGGGGACAGTGGCTGGAATGATGTAGGTGAGAGCAGATGAAATCACAGCGTAAGTAGGGAAGCTGGCCTTAGATAGGAACACCTAGAGTTTATCAAAGGGAACAGAGCATATGACACAAATGAAGACAGGCAGAGGTGTATGTGCTGGCAAGAGTTTATGATTCCTTCTATTTTCTTAATGAAGTAGAAAGTGAGGATATCCACTTAGAATGTCATCAATGAGAATACGGTGAAGGTTTGAGAGAAAAGAGAAGATGTGAAAAAGTCACCTTCTAGATTGCAAAGTAAGCAAGTGAATGAACTGAAGATGATAAGGATTGTGTAATAGCACCACAGGTTCACCAGACACTGAATTAAGGTGATATCAATCTGCATGGCTGTGGTTTTCTGTAGGAACATTCTACTGTACAGGTGCAAGTGTGAAGTAGGCAGAACCACATTCAATCATGATCGGAGTTTTGCCCAAGGGATAGAATGATAAAAGGGAGGAGCAAGGGAGTGATTGTAATAACATACCATGAAACTTCAACTAGAGAGAGGAGTTATATGGACAGGAGAGTGAGGGACAGTCCCGGCATGCTGACATTTACAACTGGGATTCCTTCCTGTTTACAGTGAAGAGGCGGTCAGAGGAGGGGACCTACGTGTTTATTCCCTGAGCAGATAAGTTTCCCCAGAGAATCATAATAAGCCATGGTTTCTGAGGCAGCAGTGTGTACAGCTTGCGATCTTTAAGTGTTCTGCATCAATCAGAACTCATAATAAAAGCTAGCACTGACCAAAGACTTGGCATTTTATATACATTATTGTATTTCATTCTCATGATAATCCCAAAAGGAAAGCATTATCATTATCATTTTATAGATGATAAACTAAGTCTAGAGAGATTAAGCTTTATATGCTACCTCAGCTCCCCAAAAAAGTCTTCATAGACCTCAAACCCTATATAAAATCCAAAATAGAAGAATTTCATGTGAAGAAATCCTTTACCTTTATAAAGATAAAAATTTCTTTTTCACTCCAGGCAAATAGAGGAAGAATTTATTTTGTAAAGATTTATGATAGCCTCTCTCTGACCAATGAATCTGATCTGAGCACACTACCCCTTAATGACAGTCCAATATACTGAGGAGAAAATTTAGCTACATGTTATTCTCCAGTCTTTAAGATGTCTCTGTGTGTGTGTGTGTGTGTGTGTGTGTGTGTGTATTTAAAATAATAATTTAAAAAAAGCCTACCTCCATAGAGAATTTTACAATGACTGAAGAGACTCAATCAATGGAAGACGGGTGCATCAATGTATATGAAAAACCCTGAAGAAGTTAGTTCATGGACCAAGTAAGCTACAAAAACAAAAGAAAAAGAAAAGAGAAAGAAACAGAGGTTTTCAGTTCATATGCCCTAAAGTTACAGAAAAGAACACAGACAGTGTCAGAACTTTGAAGTTAAATATAGATGAAGTGAAGGAGAAAAAAATCAGCATTACTTGGAAATCTTCCTAAATTGAGTATTATTTCCAAATAACTGAAATTAATAAAGTGTAATGAAGACATAATTGCCACAGTTGACTAACATATTACTATTTCAGTAGAATCCATAATAGAATAATAAAATAACCCTATTAAGATGTTAAAAACTAAAAAAGTTGAAAACTACCAATTAGGTAAATAGATCTTTTCACACAGAGAAGTAAAATTTCAAAACAGGTCATTAAAATTCCAGTCAAGTTCAGCAGGATTTACAAGGACACTTATTTAATGCTATTATTCCTGAATTTGGGATGCTTTATGGACAACTTTCAGATTAATATCATTGCATTGTGTCCTAATCTTGTTATCTCTCTGCACCATCACCCAATTGCCTTGAAAGCAGAGGCGCACATTTGCAGGCTGGATGCCCAAAGGCACTGATACAAGTTACAGCTGTGAACTGTGGAGCCTAAACCAGTTTTGCAGAAGAATCACCTGGAGGACTTTTAAAAACATTTCTAAGTCCCATCTCAGATCCTTGGATTTAGAATCCCCATGGTTTATAAATTGTTTATAAAGAGATCTGCAGGTATGTCTGATGTATAGACAGACGAAATAGAGTAAAGCTGGGGATTTAGAACTATACTCTGAAGAGTCTTAAAATTCTCAAGAAATACCTTTGGGTTTCTCTCACCTGTTCCAGCCAGAATAATCCCATTATCTATTTTACGTATCTATTCTGCTTCTTAAAGTCTGAAAACTTCTTAAAAGTCTGAAAACTACAAAACCTGATAGAGCAGAGTAAAATCACCCACATAAGAATTAAACTCATAATGGGATGCCTGGGTGGCTCAGTCAGTTAAGAGTCTGACTCTTGATTTCAGCTCTCATCATTCGTGGGTTCAAGCTCCGCGTCTGGCTCTATGCTGACCACTCAGAGCCTGGACCCTGCTTCAGATTCTGTGTCTCCCTCTCTTTCTGCCCCTCCCCTGCTTGCTTGCGCTCTCTCTCTCATACGAGCGTGCACACTCATGCTCTCAAAAAATAAATAAACCTTAAGAAGAAAAAGAATTAAACTCATGATTCTGGCATCAAAACTGACTCATCTAAACACAGAAGAGACTAGACAGATAAAAAGACCAGGGTTGATAGCCAAAGAATATTTGTTAATCCCAAAAGAAAAACTTTATTAAAGCAGTTCTGTGATTCATATACTTTTACTTATTGAAACTAAAAAGAACTTAATACACAAGTGAATTACATATAAAGTTCAAAATGGAAAAATACTTATAAATATCTATATTGTTTTAATTGCACATAAATCTGTCATTTACAAAAGACTACCTTATTCCAGACTTGCAACTAAAAATATATGACTATCTAAATAAATCCAAAGTTTGGTGACCTTGCCACCTACAAAGAAGGCAGGAGATCTAGAAAGGCGTTCTCCTTGGGGAAATAATTACCCTAAGAGAAATATGATCAGAATTAACACCCGTTCAATGCTTTCCCATTAACATAAGGTTTGGAGCCTTTAAACACCTTTCAGGTGTTTCCCCTAATCTACCCTAACCTAGAAATGTATGCTGTGTGCTGTAGAGAAAGGCAGGTAAGTTTCCTCCTTCCATTCTGTTCTTGGATACTTCCCTAGGACTGGGTCTGTGTATCTTGGCCTTTTGAAATTCTCCATTTCAACCACCCTACCTAATAATAATGCATGCCTATTGGAACTTAAATTTGAGACATCCAGTCCTACTGGTGGTTATCATCTCAAGGAACTGCTTCAACAAATGACTCAGCGTATTTTTACTCACCTGTCTGAATACACATACTTAGCAGGAGGTGAACTGAGTAAGAAGCCAGGAGAGCAACTATCAGCAGCAAGATACTAAAATATAAAAGAGTACATGGTCAACCTCCCCACAAAGGTTTCTTTTTTGAGGTATCTTATTAAAAAAAAACCAATTCTTTTTCACATTCAAATGTTCACAAAGATGATCTTTAAGTTGGATTGTGGCCACTAAAGAAAGTAAGAAAATATTATTCTGCATTTACCAAATTTTATTTAAATGAAAATATATTGCTTTTAAATTAAAAAAACAATCAGAAAGAAACAAACTGTATTTGAAACAAAACCGTATTTCCCCCTTCAGCACGCTTGCCTGCTGACTGCTGGTTCAGCCATTCGGTGATCTTGCAATACTTCCCTTTTATAACTATTTCTTCCTTTCTAAATCCAAACAGAAGTTTTGCTGGTGGAATCTCATTGTCTTCTTTTTCCTTCCCTCTGTCTCTTCTCTTCCAATGATTGTACCTCCCACCTATAATTTATAATACCTCATCTATAATACTGAATTAAGACTGCATTTCCGAGCATTCAACACACACATCCACCAAGCCAAACAAATGCAGTCAACACATTTGATGTGTTAATAGCACACTTCGAAAAGGTGCAGATGATGAAATAATTGGAGTCCTTTCACTGAAAGTGGGAAGAGAGACAACATGCATAATTTCCTACTTATTCTCAGGGAGATGCTGACAAGCTTCTAGAAAGCCAGCTCTAGCGGAGCATACCCCAAAAGTTACTTTTGGCCCACTTAATACTTGTTATTAAGTAGCAAACCTGAGAGGTACACTGGTCACTTGCACACAAGTATACCTGAAGCCTCACAAAATAACAGTTTGGTGTCACTGCATGGCAAATGTGATATGACTCAGTGAGGACATGTCTGGTGGTATATATCTGCATGTAAGACCCTGGAGGACAAAATGTGATTTTTTTCAAAGAGAACCCAAACGAAGTCCTATAATTATGTCTTGCCAAAATGTCACATACGGTTTCAAAGTTTTAAAATTCTGAATGTTTGTTAAAAAACAAGACAAACAGAAGAGAGGAATCAGAAATGGACTCTTAATTATAGGAACAAACTGTTACCAGAGAGTAAGGGGCTACAGGATGAGTGAGACAGGTGATGGGGATAAAGGAGAACACTTGTTGTGACGGGCACCGGGTGTTGTACTGCAAGTGTTGAATCACTACAATATAGTGATAATACTGTATGTTAACTGGAGTTAAAATAAAAACTCTTAAAAAATGATGAGGGGCACCTGGCTGGCTCAGTCAGTACAATATGCAACTCTTAATCTCAGGGGGGTGAGTTCAAGCCCTACTTAGGCGTGGATCCTACTTAAAAAAATTTTTTTTTTAATTTAAAAAAATTATGAAAGTTTGTGTATATACCCCATTATAAAAGCAAGCTGGGTTCCTTAAAAGTTGGTTTGCTTGTCAAGAAATTCAAAATAAAAGCAAAAAATAAACCTAAATGAGACTATGCATTTTAAATTTCCTGGTAAAATGGGTCTGCTTCTACTGATAAACAAAACAAACTTGCTGATGCTAAGGATTAGGTCTAGTTCTAAAGGATTTCAATTTAGCAGGGAAACGAATGTGCAAACAAATCATTACCACACATTATAACAGAATGAATAAAGTACTATGGAAACACAGAAAAGCCAAGAATGTCTCCTATTTTGGGCCAACTGGCATATGAGTTGAGTGTAGATGAAGAGGAATAGGAACAGAACACATGTGTAGACTCAGGGAAATAAGACTACCTAACAGTCGGAGGACAGGAAAAGATGGAGAGAAATGAAAAGATTATGTGCTTTCCACACAATTTCACACAATTGCTATTTACAATTAATCTGTATAGCTGATAAACTTTACTTCACTTTGGCCAACGTGTGACACAACAAATAGCCACTTCTTAACGTTATTATAAACAAATACAGGTTGTTTCCATTTTTAAAAATTTGTCACACTTTTGGGAAAAAAAAAGTACAAATATAGCATCTCTCCAAACTACAGACTAACAATAATATATAAGTTGCAGGAAAATGGCTAAACCTTTGGAAATGATTTAACTAGAAATTGTATAACACCAGCTCTGGAGCCTCTTTGCTTCTCAGTGTACTATCAAAATGGGGGGTGGGGGTGGGGGGTTGAAAAAACTCACCTAAATCCAAGGATGCCAGTATGAGCCATAACATAAGCTAAGCCAAGGATGCCACTTCCCATGATGGCATTTGTCAAATTAAACACAGAAAAACCAAATGAAACACCTGGGGATCCCTGTCTGTAAAGTTCCTGCAAGCACACAAATTTAACAGTGTTAAGTGTTTGGATGGTGAAGTTCAGATTTCATCAAGAAATGAATGACAAGCCATGGAGAAAGTCTCCTGCAAACCACAGGCACTACGAGACCCACTAAGTCCTCAAGCAGCACTGGCTTCCTTTCTTCCCTTCCCACCTCCCACTAGCACAGTGCCAGAAAAGACTTGTTTCCTAGGAAAATCATCTCCACCAGCACAGAGACCAGACAGGCTTCAGGGAAAACCATGACTAACCTTGTGACTGCAAAAGGTGAAGATAGGATAGGAATGGGGTGGGACAGAGAGGAGGGAGAATAGCCTCAGCTCATGTGATTACTGAAGAATTCCTGACTCAGCTTGGGGCCCCTGTAGACAATGGCTGCTTCCCAATTACTAGGACTGCAAAAGTAATCTCTCTATATTTAATGCATTAAGTCAGCTCAAATGCAAGGATGATCGGGAATACCTTGCAATGACGATAGAATAAATAGAAGCAATACACGTTGCTGTCTACCGAGGATATCCCTGAAAACACCCTCTGCCAAAACAGCATTTGTGAGCAAAGTCCTAGAAATTGTTACAGTCCAGAGACTTGAGTTAAAAAGCCGAGGGACCCTTGCACAGGTTTTAGGGTCTGGGAAGTGCTATGTATTTATTATCAGGCCACTTCTACTCCTTCACCGCTAAGAATCTCTTGTATGAAGAGGTTTCTAGGAACTAATTACTAAGTCTAGAGAAGAAAAATCTTGTGACTCTGGCAAAAACCTCACAAGACTGGTAGAGGGAAGAGGAAGTCGAGAAAGACATTAACAGACAGCACTAAGTTACATAACGCCAGGGCTGCTCATCCAGTCTGGTCCCCAGCCCCCAAACGGTGCTGCACCTCTTTCACCTGTGTCTGTGCCTTTACTTTCTTTCTAGAGCAAGTTACGCTGCAATTGCATTCATGCACTCGCCGGATCTCATCTGCATCTGGCTCCTGCCTTTGGGCCCCATTCCCCAAGAGTCAGGCTCCAGGTTCTCCCTTCTCCCCGTGCAGCACCCCCACCTCCTTCTTTTCCTGGTCTCATTTCTCAGGCGTTTCAGGAAAAAGGCCGGAGGCCTGCAGCACCCAGAAGCTAGCGGAGGAAACTTACGTTGCTTAGCAACGGGCTCAACTCTTCCGCCTCCGCCGCTTCAGACCGCTGGGCAGAGACGTACCAGCTTCGCTCAGCGTTGCTGATCCCCCAGGGCGCTTCCATGCTGCTTGCAGGCCGACTACCAGGTCCATCTGCGAGCTTCTACCTCAGTTCTCCAGTCATTAGCCGCGCCGGAGGCGGGGCGGGGAACCCGGCCCTTCCGGGTTTCCGTACTTCCCGGGGCGGGGAAGAGAGAAGGGAATCGACGGGCTCTGATGACGCTAGCCCCTCGGCGGCGAACAGTGATGATGTCATCGAGGGCCAGCCCTTCCAAGAGCGACTCTTTTCCGAGGCGCAACGGAGCATGAGGTGAGGGGTCTAGACTTGGAGTCAGTCACCGAGGGACGCCGGGAATTGGGATGGTGACGTTGGTGAGGTGGTGACCGCAGTGCCCCTGATCGGCGAGGCGGAGGGTCGGGTGGCGGTACCGGTCCACCAAGGTCTGCTCTCTGCCACGTGCTTCTTGGCGCAGAAATGTCGCGAGGTCGCCCGCCGCCTGGGTGCTGAGCCTAGGTCCTAGTACTGGGTACGAAGGAATGTGTTTAATCTGTTCAGAAGCTTTCTGATAGAGCCTTTAGCCACATTTTACATGTGGGAAACCGAGACTCCGATTAAGAAATTACAAGATCACGCAGCTGGTTAACTCTAGACCGAATTTGAACCCTGTGAAGTTTAAGAATTGCTTTACACGGTCTGGGGCCGGAGCCTCTCCCCTTCCAGTTACTTCTTGGGTATTCTAGAAGGTAAAGTGAATAATTGATACTGTTAATGGAATAGACATAGTACTCCACAAAGCCTGAGACCCCAAAATACTGAAACCAAGTTATAGACAGGACTTGTAGTAAAACATTGAAGACAAACAACATACCAATCAATATATTAAGAATACAGGTTCTGAAGTCAGTCAGATAGACCTGGTTTTTAATCCTTGCCCAGGCGCTCACAGCAACGAGACCAGGTGAATTAACCTGATTCTCACCTTTAGTTTGCTCGTTTACAAAATAAGGATGTAATACCACACACCTCCCAAGATAGATAATGTGTGTAAAGTATGTACCACAGCCTCTGATGTAATAAGCATCCATAAGTATCCTAGTAAATATTGCCATTAGTAAAGTCATAAATATAATGACCATTTCATTTAGAGACGATCTTCTAACTGAAACGTCAGCCTTCCAATCTCAGATGTATTCTGTAGAAAATTGTGGGTGGAGAGGTTCATTGACTATAGGGAGGCTGATGGATCACTAAGTCCTTGTCCTGGCAGCAGATGGGTTGAAGGTGCAAATTTATTATTTACTACTAATAAAAGATAACATATCATGGAAAAGATAGTATACTTCTCACACACCCCTAGAAGTTTCAATAATCAGCATTTAGCATGTTACTTAAAACTGTAGAACTTAGAAGTTTTTATTCTTAACGTATTGTGAACATGTAACTTTGTAGCTTTAAGTGCATCCTTTATTCTTTTAGGACCTTATGGAGGCGATTTGGATTCTCAGTACTTTTCAAAGCGGAAAGCTGTAGAATATCTGAATCAGAACCATTAATTCCACTCGCTGGGACATCACAGATACAGAGGCTCAGCAGAGCACCTTGTATTTCCTTGTTGGATCAAAGGAGAAGATTCTCCACCATGACTGAAATAGAAACAAACCAGAGAGACTCTGAATTGTTTTCACCACCCTCTAATGTTCGAGGAATGACAAAACTTGATAGAGCAGCTTTTAAAAAGATGGTCACCATCCCAGTACTTAAAGTGAGAAAAGAAATAGTCAATCAATTGATGCGATCCCTTAAAAGGGCAGCACTGCAGCGCCCGGGCATAAAACGTGTGATTGAAGATCCAGAAGATGAAGAAAGTAGACTAGTTCTGTTGGATCCCCATAAAATATTTACTGATGATTCCTTTGAGAGCGCAGAACTCAGTATTTTAAAGCAGCTTAATGTCAGTCCACAGATATGTAAATATAACTTGGAACTCACTTATGAAAACTTTAAGTCAGAAGAAATCTTGAGAGCTGTGCTTCCTGAAGGTCAAGATGTGACTTCAGGATTTAGCAGAGTTGGACATATTGCCCACCTGAACCTTCGAGATCATCAACTACCTTTCAAGCATTTAATTGGTAGGTGTGTCTTAGTCATATTCATGTACTAGAAAGTAAGTTCTAATTTTAGTTTTTAAAATTATTTTCTTAAATGTCAAATTACAGAAGCAGCACATGTTATCATTTGAATTTTAAGCTGCATCTTGGGCTCCATACCCTTTCTTTTGAGAGTCATTTTGGAATACTCTTTCCAGAGTGATAGCAAGCTCTAAAAATCAGTTCAGGCATTTCTGTACACAATATACAAGCATAGATTAAACTCAGATCTTTAGCTTTGACAGAATTATTTGGCACCTCGTCATTTGGTACATAGGATTTATTAGGCCCTCAGGACTATGTTGAATTCTAGGTTTCTGAAATTTGAGTGTTTACCATCAAAAGTTCAAGTCCCTGTTTATTCATACTTTGATTCAACTGATTGAGCCCCTTCTATATGTCTGTCACCATAGTTTGTTTTTTAGTTCCCTTTGCCATTTAGAAATGATGCTTTTGGGGACACCTGGGTCATTGAGCATCTGACTTTGGCCCAGGTAATGATCTCATGGTTCATGAGTTCAAGCCCAGTGTCCGGCTCTGTGCGGACAGCTCAGAGCCTGGAGCCTGCTTCAGATTCTGTGTCTCCCTCTCTCTCTGCCCCTCCCCTGCTCATGCTAGGTTTTTCTCTCTATCTCTCTCTCTCTAAAAAATAAACATTAAAAAAAAAAAAGTGCTTTTGTTTGTTGTACCTCTGTAAGCCCATGTTTGAGCCTGAGTTCTTTATTGTTTGGGACAAAAAGAAGTAGACTAATCACAATTGTAGTTATCCTTATACAAATGTTTGTTGTCTGGGTATTCTCCAGATTAAATTTTTTTTTTTAATGTAGAATAATTGTCAGAACTTCTGAGATTTATTTTCACCTTTAAAATGTCCACAGGGCACCTAGGTGGCTCAGTTGGTTGATGGATTTCAGCTCAGGTCGTGATCCCAAGGGTCGTGGGATCAAGCCCCATGTCAGGCTCCATGGTGAGCATGGAGCTTGCATGGGATTCTCTCCTTCTCTCTCTCTCTCTCTCTCTCTCTCTCTGCCCTCCCCCCCCCCTGCTCCATTCCCCAGCTTGCATGGACTCTCTCACTAAAGAATAAGAATAGAATAGAATAGAATAGAATAGAATAGAATAGAATAGAATAGAAAACAAAACAAATATAGTTCTCAGTATTTTCCATGATTAGGATTTGAGAAATATGCTATTATGCATTTCCTTTGTTTTTATTGATGAAAGGGGGCTGATAATGCATAATGATAATATGATAAATAATTAAGCAGATCTTTATAATTATGCCTGGGTACAAATGTCAAAGATAAGCTTTCCTCTGTATGAGTCATCACCTGTCAGAACTCAAAACATCCCTTTTGGCGTCCCTATTTTATTCAGGGGCCCCCCTGGATTAAAAGTGAAGCATTTTCACACAGCAGTGATTTTAAAGCTTTTGCTATAGACTTTCAGATTTGGTTTTTTAAATTTCATTCCTCATTTCAAACTATTGTACCTTAAAAATTGAGTTCTGATACCTGAAGCAGAACAGGATAAGAACAGTGATCCGCTAGTCATATTCAAAATCAGGTGTCTAATTATCAAAAAGAAATTGGGCAGATTCTATATCAGCGTGTTTGTATTATTGACAACTTTTTACCACCTTATAAACAAGTTATCTTTCTTTATGCAATGACATGACCTACAGATTCTTACAATTTTTTTAAGTGTTAACCAAAAAGTAGACTTTAAGTAAAGGGTATCAATATACCATTTCTGGTGTATTTTATTATCTTTTTCTGCTCTGGCAAATATTTGACAAAAAGAACAATTTAAGTAAATGAACATTTTACTTAGATAAGACTCTAAAGAATATGTTTCTTTTATTTGTAAACTTATTTTACTGGTACGTATATCCAAAGTGGAGGCATCTATTTCAAGTACACAGTAAGGCAGACATTTGATTAGGCCAGTGGGAACAGGCTGGTGATTTCTGACATCACTTGTTCCCATGGTCCTTACACTTATTCTTTCTGTTCTTTACCTTATGGTCTACTTTTTTACTTACTGTTGTGTATTGAGATTTAATTTAAAAAAACATGGAAAAATATTAGACCCAAACTCCTCAAAAATTTTTGTTTGAAAATGTACCCATAAAGGGTGCCTGGGTGGCTCAGTCGGTTAAGTGTCTGCCTCCTGATTTCTGCTCAAGTCATGATCTCACAGTTCATGAGTCTGAGCCCTGCCTCACTGTTCATGAGCTTGAGTTAGTGCAGAGCCTGCTTGGGATTCTCTCTCCGTCTCTCTCTGCCTCTCCACTGCTCATGTGCACACTAGCGCACTCCTTCTCTCTCTCTCTCAAAATAAATAAATAAAAACTTTAAAATATACCCATATGCTTTTTTGTGTGTGTGTTTGTATTAGAGGCTGGTAGACATTAATTAATTTTGCTAATCTGAATTTTTAGAATTGCATGCCATGATATACACACCAGCTGCAATTTTTGTCTATAAACCAAAAGAAATACAGTTTTATTTTCATTTCATATTTTCAGTTTTATTTTGCAACCGATTGGCAATATTTATGAATTCTTATCTTTCAGGTCAAGTTATGATTGATAAAAATCCAGGAATCACCTCAGCAGTAAATAAAATCAATAACATTGATAATACATACCGAAATTTCCAAATGGAAGTACTGTCTGGAGAGGAGAACATGATGACCAAGGTATGGAATATTTTATTTTCTCCTAGGTACAAATTATATCAGGATTAATGTTTTGAATCAGAGTAGATGTCAAAGACTAAAACTATTTATAATAACCCAATATTGATGTGTATGTGGGAATGTGAGCATTTATGTATCCCTTTGATGGAGGTGCAAATTTGATACAAGTATTCAGGAAGAATATATGGTAATATATTACCATGAATAGGTACATCCTTTGACCTAGCATTCCATTAACAGTAAGTTATCTCAAGGATATAATTGGAGAAAATTGTAGTGATGTATGTACTAGGTTCTACAAAGGAATAGAAACAACCTAAATGTTCATCAGAGAATTGATTAATTCTGGCATTACAACACAATGGGATACTCCATCTAACGATTACTGAGCTCCACACTTACTAAATTGCCCGTTGATAGAGTAAGTGACAAAAAAGGTAGTTGTAGACTAGTATATATACATAGCTCCATTTTAACTAAATATCTATGTAAATATGCACATATATCAGAATGTTAACAGTGGGCATATTTTTGTTTGATATAGTAGTTACCAGTGACCTTTGTTCTCATCTTTATACTCTTCTACAGAGCACATATTTCTTTTACAAGAAAAACAAATCTATTGCAAAGAAAAAATATTTTTATTATGTAGGAACAGATTCCTGGGATAAACCACTTTCTCATCCTCTACCTACAAAATCCTCTGAAGTCCTGGATAATATAAACATTTTTGAGCCAAAAGTCTTAGATAATTATATGTTAACATTACGTGAAGTTTTGTAGACAAGCTAGGAAATCCGTTAACTTCTCTCCATAACTTGACAAAAATTTTAATAACGAATTCTACTCTTAAGATATTAATCTTTTTTTGTTTCAAGTTTTTATTTAAATTCTAGTTAACAAATAGGGTTATATTGGTTTCAGGTGTTGAATTTAGTGATTCATCACTTACACATAACAGCCAGTGCTCATCCCAACAAGTGCCCTCCTTAATGCCCATCACCCATTTAGCCCATCTCCCATCCAGCAACCCTTGGTACTCTATAGTTAAGAGTTTCTTAAAGTTTGCTTCCTGCTCTTTTTTTGCCTACCCATATGTTCATCTGTTTTGTTTCCTAAATTCTACGTAAGTGAAATCATATGGTATTTGTCTTTCTCTGACTTCTTTCTTTTAAATAGGACTTTATAAAATCCAGAAGAGAATTTATGCAAATTAATTATTTTTTAAGATTCTGGGCCACATAGATTTAGGTGAATATTTTAAGTATAATATTATTTCTCCATAATTTAATTGTAGTAGAATATTAAAACACCATTTACTACATACTTACTATTAAGCCTAAGCTAATGTTTTAAATATAAGAAATCCTAAGAAGCCCATAAGATAATGGTGGTTGTTTTGTTTTGTTTGAAATTTGTTTATTGTTTAATTTACATCCAAGTCAGCATACAGTGCAACAATGATTTCAGGCGTAGATTCCTTAATGACCCTGACCCATTTAGCCCATCCCCCTCCCACAACCCCTCCAGTAACCCTCTGTGTGTTCTTCATATTTAAGAGTCTCTTATGTTTTTGCTCCCCTCCCTGCTTTTGTATTATTTTTGCTTCCCTTCCCTTATGTTCATCTGTTTGGTATCTTAAAGTCCTCATATGAGTGAGATCATATGATATTGGTCTTTCTCTGACTAATTTCGCGTAGCATAATACCCTCTAGTTCCTTCCACGTAGTTGGAAATGACAAGATTTCATTCTTTTTGATTGCCGAGTAATACTCCGTTGTATAGGTATACCACATCTTCTTTATCCATTCATCTGTCTATGGACATTTGGGCTCTTGCCAAACTTTGGCTATTGTCGATATTGCTCCTATAAACATTGGGGTACATGTACCCCTTCGAAAGAGCACATCTGTATCCCTTGGGTAAATATAATGGTGGTGTTTTTTAATATTCTTTTTATGCAACTGAAGTAACAAGAATGACTGAGCTGGGTTTTTGGAGCCAGGCTTCTGACTCCAGAGTGCATGCATGGTCTTTCCCTGTATAACCTCCATGGTCTTCTGCTTATGTGTATTGTGTGGGATCTGATCTGGCAAGTAAGATTTGAATGTGAATCCTCTGCTGGTGTCCGTGCTTATCTCAGCATACCCTGATTGAGTGCTGTGTGTTCTTCATTTGGTAGCACCCGTTAGGGTAGCAGGTAGCTTCCTTCTCAGATCTAAAAGTTCTCAGAAACTTCTGTGATTTTTTAAATGGCTTCTGATTGATTTCTTTAGTCAACTGAAGTTTGTTCTTAGGATATATTTTATACTTAACATTTATACCATAAAATAAATATAAAAACTCACTCAGTATAATTTCTTTGCCACAAACAGAATTACATTTAACTTTAGGAGCTCATGCAACATAAGTACTCTGTGTCTATTGTGAGTAAAAAGATTGCTGAGAGTGAGTCGGGCTGAAAGTAATGCTAACTGAGTGCATTAGGTTCAAGGACTGTGTGTGTAAAACCAGAAGGATACTTAAAATCTAAGTTATTTAAACTAGTACTATGCTTCACCTTAAAAAGGGGGAGTAGAAGGGATATTTCAGGAAAAGCATCCCAAGACATATTCAGACTTTGCAGGTTATAGATCTAGAGTTTTAGTTGGCAGAATAATGAAGAAACATTTCCAGCTCTGGAGCCTTAAATGGCCAGAGCATCTGATGTGGTTGGGAGGAAAAACTATTTACACAAGTTTGAAGGCAGAATATTCCATGAAGGCAGAATATAGAAGATGTATCTCTATCAGATTTGTAGAACTTAGGAAATTTTCTGGCCTTTTGATTCTTCATCCGTTAAAATAAGGGGCTTAAAGTGATGGCTGAGGTCACATGCCATGACTGTATTTTTAGTTTTATTTTCTGTTTTCTTTCATGTTTATAATAGTTCCAAAAAAAAAAAAAAAAGGCACACAGTTTTAAATTTTTTTTTTTTTTTTACAAATAGTTTATTTCTTAAATTTTAAATTTGTTCAAGACTTAGCTTCGCCAAATATATTTAGTTTAATCCATGAAAACTCAAATTGGGAAAAGAGAAAATAGGGGAATGATTTGTTCTGTACACTGGCTGTAGTTTGTAGACATGAAATTCGTAAAGTCCAAGTAACTGTCTAAAAACATAGAAAAAGACCTCGAAACCCAGTGTGTACATGGCACGTCTTTTTTTCCAAGATTTAAAAAAAAATTTTTTTATTTATTTCAAGAGGATGCACACACAAGCCGGGGAAGGGAAGAGAGAGAGGGAGGAGGAGAATTCCAAGCAGGCTTCACGTTGCCAGTGCAGAGCCTAGCGTGGGCTAGGCTCAATCATAGGGGAATCATTTGTTCTGTATACTGGCTATAATTTGTAGACGTGAAATTTGTTCATGGTTCAATCTCACGAACCATGAGATCATAACCTGAGCTGAGATCAAGAGTTGGATGCTTAACTGAACCACACAGGTGCCCTGGGACAAGACATATCTGTCATGCCTCCCTCTTACAAACTGAAAACTAAGGAGGATTGTTTGCTGAGTGGAAGTGTTGTCTGCAACTTTAGCTAGTCATCATGAAGATATGTTTTGTGTTGTTTCAAATTATAGGTTTATTTCCCTGTCAGGTGACAAAATAAGAGTATGATTAAGCCAGTCAGTTGGTCTGTCTAAAAAAAAATGCCTCATGTGATTTGGGAACCACTTTATCACCCCGTAGAATGAGATAGAGAATCATTTGACTTTAAAGAGATGACTTTTCTTAGGTCAAAGTCTAATGCAGGTTGTTAATTGGCTTCAAGAATAGCATAAACACCAGAATTCTAATTAAAATGCACTGTTATTTGCTCTTAATTCAAATGTGTGGGTATACTCATCCGGTTTCCATGGTTGGAATTTAAGACTAAACAGGTTAACCAAGGAATAATGTCTTTTTCAGGTTCGAGAAAATGGCTACACATATGAATTTGATTTTTCGAAAGTCTATTGGAATCCTCGTCTCTCTACAGAACACAGTCGCATCACAGAACTTCTGAAACCTGGAGATGTGCTGTTTGATGTTTTTGCTGGGGTTGGGCCTTTTGCCATTCCAGTAGCAAAGAAAAATTGCACTGTATTTGCTAATGATCTCAATCCTGAATCTCATAAATGGCTATTGCACAATTGTAAATTAAATAAAGTGGACCAAAAGGTGAAAGTCTTTAACTTGGATGGGAAAGACTTCCTTCAAGGACCAGTCAGAGAAGAGTTAATGCAGCAGCTGGGACCACTGTCCAAAGAAAGAAAACACTCTGTGCACATTGTCATGAACTTGCCAGCAAAGGCTATTGAATTTCTCAGTGTCTTCAAATTGCTATTAGATGGGCCGCCATGTGGCATTGAACTCCTTCCCATAGTGCACTGTTACAGCTTTTCCAAAGACCCTAATCCTGCTAAAGATGTTCAGCAGCGAGCTGGGGCTGTGTTAGGCATTTCCTTGGAGGCATGCAGTTCAATTCACCTAGTAAGAAATGTAGCCCCGAACAAGGAAATGTTATGTATCACCTTTCGGATTCCTTCTGCTGTGCTCTACAAGGACCAGACCCTAACTCTAGGTGAGCAATTTCTGGGAAATAAAATATAAACTATAATACCTTTCATGTAGCTTTAATATACATTATATTTGGAAATAGGTTAAACTAATTCTAGTCAGATACTTCAGTTCAATATTCCTTGACACTCAATTGTGACTGGTTTCTCCCAATTCTACAAATGTTAGTATGACATACACACTGTTCAATCTAGTAGAAGGTTATTTCATTAAAATAATCTGCAGGCATGTTACTATTTCATGTATAAGTTGAGTATTAAAAATCTTTAAAATGCCATATTATTTGCTTTTTAAAGGTATTTTCTAATGTTAAGTATCTTACCTAAAACAGGTTTTTTGGCTTTGTTACAGAGAATCAGGACGACCCACCTCTTAAACGCCAGAAGACAGAGAAAGTCTTTTCAGAAGAAAAAACTCAAATTGCTTCAGTCACATAATTGGAAATGTTTTCTCCATCTGCCCACTAGACCTTTATGTAATGAAAAAAAGTTTGTATTATTTCATACAATTTTAGCATTCATTTTAGTATTGACCACTTATATTTTACCCTTGCTAAGTTGATTATCAAATTAAAATTTAAATGAAGTAAGTCTACTTTATTTAAGTTATAATCATAATCTTATAATCTAAATTATATCTAATTTTGCATTAGATAAATATATTTAAAAATTGATTATCTCCTGGGAAAATAGTTATTGGAGGTGGGATAATTGCCTTCTAACTAAGAAAGCACTATTTTCACTTTGCAGTGATCCTCAGTTGAAGAGTGTCCCTAAATTTTATAAGTACCCCTAAACTGTCACTGTATAAGTAATTAAAAATGAAATTATTGGGGGCGCCTGGGTGGCTTAGTCGGTTAAGCGTCCGACTTTCGCTTAGGTCATGATCTCGCGGTTCGTGGGTTCGAGCCCCGCGTCGGGCTCTGTGCTGACTGCCAGCTCAGAGCCTGGAGCCTGTTTCAGCATCTGTGACTCTCTCTCTCTGACCCTCCCCTGCTCTCGCTGTCTCTCTCTCTCAGAAATAAACATTAAAAAAATTTTAAAAATAAAATGAAATTATTTAGATCAGGGATGGTAAACTATACCTGACAAGCCAAAGCTAGCCTACCACCTGTTTTGTATGGCAAATAAATGATCTGAGCATGGTTCTTACACTAATGGTTGAAAAAGAATTCTAAAAATCTTGTGATATGAAAATTATATGAAATTTGAATTTCAGTGTCCATAAATACAGTTTTATTGGAACACACCCTGCTTGTATGTTTACATGCTGTCTGTGGCAGCTTTTATGGGATAAAAGCAGTGTTGAGTTGTTAAAACACGGACAGGAAGTGATTCTTAGCGCTTCTTGCTGTTCAGCACACTACAAATCACAGTGACATGGTTGTAACTCAACAGCATTTTGAATGTCATGTAAATCACCAAAGTATAATACATTTTTATTATTATTACCAGGGTATAGCCCATCATTTCAGAACAAGAAAATTGGACTTCTAATGTGCTTTGAAGGCACGGTGGAGAGTCCGTTATTTTGATAATGAACTAGATAACAATTTAACTTAAGCTAAAATACATTGACGTAATCAATAGAAGCACTTATCTAGTATTTCACTCACAGACAAACTGTCAGAAAAACTAGAAATATAATCTAGAAATGTCTCAATTGAGCCGAATCTCTTCACAAAATAAAAAATGAAAATGAGTCTCCAAGGAACTCTTGTTAACTCAAGCAAGGAAAGCCAATTACTGATGGTGAGTTAATTGTATTTGAGTCCAGAAGCCAAAGAAATGGATCCAGGGAAAGTAAAATTGTTTGAGACTCTTGGCCTTTTGGAAAGAATAGTTGCTCAAAGAGGTTAGGACATTGGGAACAAAATCAAGTCAATTAAAAAGGTAAATGAGAGGAGTCTGATTCTTGATGAGTTGATAGATGTTACTGATAGTGTTCAGGTCTTATTTATTTGAGACATCAGTGCTGAGTTTGAAGTCACTAAAGAATTAAGCTTCTATGAACACTCTGCATGGAACAACTATGGATGAGTCTTTTTAAAGAAGTTGAGAAAACACCCAATTCTGTACAACCCGAAGTGGAATCTGCTATGATGTGTTACAACTGATGGTGGTAAAAGATAAGTGAAGTAGAAAAAGACCTAGATCGGGGTACTTGGCTGGCTCAGTCGGTTGTGTTCAACTTCAGCTCAGGGCATGATGTCGCAGTATGAGAGTTCAAGCCCCGTGTCAGACTCTGTGCTGATAGTTCAAGAGCCTGGAGCCTGCTTCGGGTTCTGTGTGTCTGTCTTCTCTGCCCTTCCTCACTCATGCTTGGTCTCTCTCAAAAATAACCAAACATTAAAAAAAAAAAAAAAAAACCTAGTTGGAGAAATCTACAGAGCTTCTGAAAACGTAACATACAAAATTTGTGGTTATTCACTTCCTTCTTCACCAGCAAGTTCCCTGCAGAAGATATTTGAACCTGTTGTGTATTACAAACCAGTAGTGTCAATACTAAGTTTCATTTGCTTTCATGGATCCTAACCATCCTCAAGTCCTTGAATTTTGTTCAGAATTTGAATTTGAATCTGGCTTGCTCAACCTCAGTTTGATTTGCTTAGTAATTATCCAGTTTGATTGCAATTTTTCGAGTTCAAGGTCAAGACAGATTTTTCTTAATAAGAGGAACCACTCTTAAACATTATTCTAGACCACTGGATAGGTCTGGAAATCAGCTTTTGCAAATGTCAATACTGCTTAAAGGTTTTAACATATAATTCTAAAGCAAACAATGCTAATGTGAAACTGGGGTAGTCATTTCAACAGATATTTGAATCACAGTATCTTTTGTTCCACACTTCTCATGCTATCAAAAATTAAAACAAGAAACAAGATTCCCACTTTCAAATTAGCAGTAGAGATATTTTCTGTGTTCAGCATTTTTTGGACCCTGGCAAAAATGCAAAGGAAATCTACATATTTCAAAATCCACTTACCATAATTGAGCTTCTACCTTAATGTTCAATTGGAAGTGATTAATGTGCTATGTAATGACATGATAAAAGGCAAATATCAAGGGAAGAATCTAATAGGGTTCTACAAATGTCTTCCAAGTGATGAAAATAGCCAGTTAAAATCGTATATTTCTGGATTGATGCCAGTATTTGGCAGTATCTATCTGTGTAAAAAAGACATTTTTAAATCTCATTACAGATAAATGTATTAACAGGTAATCATTTACAACAGATTTTGATAGGAAACATTTAGAACCTCAATTAAAGGAACAAGTGCTATTCCCCCCAAAATGAGTTAGACAATGTAATTAGATATAGTCAATTATACTTTGAATTTTGTTCATTAAAAACAGTATGCCAACTTATTTTATCACAAAGCCTAAAACATTTACTGCCTGGCCTTACAGAAAGGTTTGAGGACCACTCATCTAAATCATTCATTACAAACTCAGATGCCTTCAGACACAAGGCCAGAAATATAAACAGGTGAAGGCAATAAATAGTAAGAAGTGAAGGAAAGTAATTAGTTAGAGTCCTCATCCCTTATGTAAAGACACTGAAAATTGGTTCTGAAAAATCAACCAAACCTATCCTCTGCAAGACTTCTAATTTTGGGACTTTTGATTTTCTTCCCTTCCCTTACCTCCAAGTGAGGAGTATGTATGCCAAGGGTCAGCATGCTTTCTGTAAAGGACCAGATAGTATTTCAGGCTTTGCAAACCATAATGTTTCTGTTGCTGCTCAACCCTGTCATAGCAGTCCTCAGAGCAGCCACGGACAGTATTGTTTTGGCCACTCTATGCCAAAACAAATTTTATTTATGGATACTGAATTCGAATTTTTTATGCTTTTCAGTTAAAAAGTATATTATTTTGGCTTTTTTTCAGCCTTAAGAAATGTAGACAACAATTCTAGTTCATGGAACATACAGAAACAGGCACCAGCTGGATTTGGCCAGGGGTCCAGAGTTGGCCTTCTGATCTAGGTGAAGAGATTTTTAATTTGCAAGTAGGAATGGGAATTTTTTCCCCTAGTATTGTACATTGATATACTGGGTTGTAAATATTACCTATGGGTACAAATATGTTCTTATTCATACATGTAAAGTGGTAAGATTCTTGCCTCTATTTAGTCAACCTTTAGACAAAATATGCAATATATAATTGTAAAGGAAATGTAAACTTTAAAAGCCTCTATTAACATTTTAACTCCTTCCCCTATACCCTCAGAGTGGATAACTGAATGTATGATATTTCATTATTTAAATTTATGCCCACCCTAAAGTTTTTAATGGGATAACTGGGTAACTGAACTCTTGATGTCCACTAGAAAATGACAGCTGGAAAGCTCACTAGATCCATCTTTTTCTTTTAAATATTTTTCCATGGTTATTTATTTTTGAGAAAGACAACAGCATGAGTGAAGGAGGGGGCAGTGAGAGAGGGAGACAACAGAATCTGAACCTGGCTCCAGGCTCTCAGCTGTCAGCACAGAGCCCCATGTGGGGCTTGAGCTCACAAACCATGAGATCATGACCTGAGCTGAAGCTGTACACTTAACCAACTGAGCCACCCAAGTGCCCATTTTTCAACTTTGTTAGGTTTTTGACAAATTTTCTGCCACCTTAATTGTATTTTGAAATGATCACCTGACCATCAGTTGACAGGCTAAAGATAACATCTAAGAGAATTTAGATCAAATATTTATTGAATGAAATTAAGAAATACTAGCAGGGCAGCCCAACCATGATGTAAACGTATTCAGTACCATTAATATCTGCTTAATAGGAAGGTAGTTAATAGTCAAATCATGTTCTACATAATGAATTTCTCAGAACTTCTCCCAAGGATATAAACAAAATTATTAAGTTGATGTCATTTACATACCATAAAATAACTACACATTTCATCTGTAAAACTTCCTGGAAGTCTTAGGAAGTTTGACTACTCAGACTTGATTCTACACAGCTATTGTTTATAAGCTTGACAGTTGGACAGTCATCTCTGGAGGATGGACTCGGACCACTTGGGTTCAAACCGACTGTGCTACTTTTAAGTTGTGTTAACTTTTGGCAAGTTAGTTAACCTCCCTAAGCCTTGGCTTCTCCATCTATTAAGATGGGTACAATAATACTACATTGTAAAGATTAGATGATAATACACAGTGCATGAAGTGCAGTGCTTGGTGCATAGGTATTGCTCAATAGTTGTTAACTATTGTTTCTGTGCTAGTGTTGATGAAAGACTTATACAGCCTTTTGTTTCTGAAAGGAAATCACTGGGAAGATAACCTCATCAATTCAGAATATTTGTTATTTAGTGAACTGTCAAAAAGTGACCTTTCACCATTCCCTTTGATCTAATAGGGTCAGTTAACAACTTCTTATTTGGTCTATTGAACAAGGTATGGCAATAGTAAGAGCAAAATATTTATAAATACATAAAGGTTTTGGAATTCAACTTATTTGCCAAATCAGATGCAGGCAATTTCTACAATAAGGTAGATTCAAAAAAAGTTTTGAAAGCCTTTGAAGTGTTCTATTAATTAGGTCATTCATTTAAATACATTATACAAGTAACAGTGTTTCTTTTGTGGCGAGTGGATACTGTACTTTGGTAGCTGAGTACAGCAAAACCTTAACTGTAAGTCCAATATTCTCAGTATTCTTTGACAGATTTATAGACTATACTTAAAACCCTAATCCTCAATTGGAGAATGCTGACAGATATGAAAAATAAGATGCAGCCTTTGTAGAGTATAGATAGGAATAGACTTTAAAAAAAGGTTTTAATTCTAGCTTTTTATTAACTTGTATATATGATCTTAGCCTACTCAATTATTTGATGCCTTGGTTTTCTGTTATCAAAGATAATTAGAACTATAGGTGACTCTTGAACAACACAGGAATTAGGGGCACTGTCACCCTCCCTGCCCTCCCCAACACTGGAAAATCCACATATAACTTTGACTCCCCCCAAAACTTAACTACTAATAGTGTACTGTTGACCAGAAGCCTTAACACAAATATAACAATTATCCATATTTTGTATGTTATACACTATATTCTTACACTATATGTCATACACTATATTCTTACAATAAAGTAAGCTAGAGAAAATGTTAAGAAAACCATAAGGAAGAAAAAATACATTTACAGTACTGTACAAAAAAATCCACATATAAGTGGTTCCATACAGTTTAAACTTGTTCAAGGGTCAACTGTATTGTAAAGATAAAGATATACCTCTGAAATTAACCCTGCTTAGTTAGGATTAATTAGGATATTCCGCCCTAATGTAACCACATATCTTGTTTCACATAACTTTCGTCCCATGAAATTAACATCTGTTGTAATGGACATTTGATAGGAAATCCCTTAAGTTCCTTGAGAAAATATGTCCCATACCCAGTGGTCTTTACGTAAGAGACTGATATAAGTTTGAGATGCTACAAATATCCATCCTGTCCACATCCAACTCTAAGTAAAATCCTGGGTATACTAAAAGCCTTTGAAGTTTCAACAGAAACTATATCAGAGTCTGCAATTTATTCCGGGAAATTTCGTTTAAAATGTATCCATTCCAGTCTCCAAGTTTTCATCATAAAATGAGCTCACATTTGAAGTGAAAGGTGCCATTTAAGTATTAAATTTTATTAACTTAATTCTTTGAATTTGTCGTTAAAACAGGTTAATACTCTCGTCTGTTTTATCCTAAGTGTGGCTCCCAGCTGGGAACTATATGATACCTTGATCAAGTTTGTCTCACTTTCCACTGCTCAAAACAGTCACTGTGTCCTTAAAACTGAGAGAGCGGCATTATCATGGGTCAAGTTTTACTTGCCACAACCTGCTGGTAGAAGGAAATATATCCACTTGTCTGGACTAGTATTAAGAACATTGGGGGGGGGGGAGGGAACATTTTATGAGAAGAAATAATAGACTTGGATATTAACACTAAATGTCGTATTCAAAATGGCATTTTAAAATGTGTTCAAGTAAAACACTGTAATAAGAGAAAAACCACAAAACTTAATATAAAGTCTAGCTTTATTTTTAAAAAGATTTTACAAGTCTGTCAACCTCAAGCATACATGGGTGAATTATTCATATCTTCCATAAGATGAAGTTTACAGCTTCAATCCCTCTCAGAAAAATATAAGTAAAAAATAAATCTTTTTCACATATATTCATCCACTATATTACTCAGCTTAGTTCTGAAATTTTCTCTTATAAATACTTTAACACAGCTGCTAGTGTGGTCGTACTGTTGTGGTGCAGCTGCATACGGCTATACTTTTACAAGTCTGCTTTACTTATGCTAGCTCCCTGGTTCGGCTCCAAGGTCCAAATCTTATAAAGAAGAAATAAAGGTTAACTGGGTTGCCAGAAAAGCCCACTGAATGCATCCTGTAGCGCTCTGTGACAAGCAAGAGAAGAAGTATAGCCTCCAGCAAGATCCTGTGGAGAGGCAGCTCGGACATGGTTTAAATACCTAAAACAAAAAGTATAGCGTTGATATAGAAAGCATATATAAATTAGTAACATTTTTAAAAGCAATCGTAAAACTCATGCAAATTTTAAGGAGGAATTCGAGACTGAAATGTTTGGACTTTCTAAATGCATTATTACCTTTTAAAAGGAAACTCATCACCTATATATAGAGTGCCTAAACTAGTTTAATTGTTACACTAAATTATAAGGCAAATTACATTAAGATCTAAAAACAGCTCTCAAGGAGGTTTCAAAAATAATACTGGCTATTAAATGCTCATTGTTCCCAATTTTTAAATGTTTACTTATTTATTTTGAAAGAGAGAGAGTGCACGGGGAGGGGAAGAGAAAGGGGGAGAGAGAGAATCCCAAGCAGGCTCTGCGTGACAACTAAGAGCCCGATGACGCTGGGCTGGTTCTCATTAACGCTGTGAGATCATGATCTGAGCCAAAATCAAGAGTCAGGCAGGTGCTTAGTCGACACAGCCACCAAGGCATCCTTCACTGTTCCCAATTTTTGGAATTTACTTGTTTTGCTGGCTGTTGTTTGGGTACCTAGACTGCTATTCTCCTTCTGGCATACTCTTTTTTTTTTTTTTAATGTTTATTTATTTTTGAGGGAGAGACAGAGAGAGCACGAGCAAGGGAGTGGGACAGAGAGAGAGAGGGAGATACAGAATCTCAAGCAGGCTTCAGGCTCTGAGCTGTCAGCACAGGGCCCGACGTGGGGCTTGAACCCACAAACCGTGAGATCATCATGACATGAGCTGAAGTTGGAAGCTTAACCAATAGTATTATAATACTGTTATATTAATATTTTATATAAATATTGAATATTTTGCATAAATGTATTGTGAAACAAATACTTAACTGGAGGAGGGTTGAAAAATATACTAGTTACTTCAAATTTACTTCAGTATTACAAAAATATATTGTCTCTTTCCTCACAGGAAGGGAAATCTTAGAAAATTACATGTCCAAGAAATTTCTGAAAGCCTGATTTCACAGAATGTCCTAATTAGTAAATACAGAAGTCTTTTGAACTGATCTCAAAAGACAGTGTAACAGAATCCATTTTTCTCCAATCATACATATGTTATTTAGCAATTAAAACTTTCTACTTTGGTAAAGGTAGACAAACAAGCCTAAAATATGGGACAATTCTAGACAAAGAAGGTCAACTTGTTAGCATGACTAACAGCATTGCTGGGAAACAAATATTTCCAGCTTTGCTTTAATGCCTAGTTTAAGAAACCACATTGTTTCTTCAGGCCTCAGGAAGTTAAAGGAGCTTCACCCACCTTAGAATTACGGGTATGGCAAATGAATAAATCAGGTACCAGAACATGTTAATAACTTGGAAACTTTTCTACTCATTCATTCAAACTTCCTGTGTGTCAAAGTCTTGATGCATGAGCAACTTATTATTTCTAACATAATAACAAGTCTGTTTTTCATTTGTATCCATGTTTAATATGGTTGTGTGATTAAAAAATATATGACAATATAAGAGGCCAAAGAGAAAAAGTGGTCAAAGTAAGACGCAACATAAGCTCCTGGAATTGGCTATAATTTATTCACACTACCACAAATCAAGGTGTTAACTCAATTCTTTGCTTCTCTGCCAAGGGTGAAAAGGGAAAAGTGGAAGGAGAAAGGTAATTAATATTTATTGAGCAATGATCTACAAATTTTTTGATAGTATATTTATAGCAGTAAAAATATTTGAGCATGCATTTCCAGTATTTGTATACTTACTTATATATTATATACTTAATGTATTAATATATAGTATATAATTATGTATAACATACTAATATAGAAGCATATTATAAAACAGATATGAATATTCAAAGAAGGAGATAAAAATTTTTCAACAAAAGTTCTAACATTTTCTCCCTATATCCGATCTTCTATACGTTGGTGAATACATTCCACTTTGGAGGCTGTTGTTAAACAGTCATTGTCAAACTCTTATAGAACCTTATGTCCCATGGGATTTAAACAGGAATTCACCAAACCTACCACATGGACATAAAATTATCTGCTCATTGGAGTGCCTGGGTGGCTCAGTCAATTAAGTGTCTGACTTCAGCTCAGGTCATGATCTTACAGCTCATGGGTTCAAGCCCCACAAAGGGCTCTGTGCTGATAGCTCGGAGCCTGGAGCCTGCTTTGCATTCTGTGTCCCTCTCTCTCTACCCCTCCTCTGTTCACACTCTGTCTCTCAAAATGAATAAACGTTAAAAAACCATTTTTAAAAAATATCTGCTTATTCCATCCCAGGACACAAGAAAATGTCCACTGTCAAGACTGTGATGCATGAGAAATGATATAAATTAGATAAGTTACCTCAGAAGTCTAAAAATCAAGCTGGAACACCATAAAATCCATTTCTCTTCACTGAGAACTCAAAACCCATCAAACAAACAAGTATCTTGGAAATGAAACATTCCATTCCTGATACAAGTTTCCAGGTAAATTTTATCCATATACCAGACACTAGTCTATTAACCTTCCTTTCCTCAGACCCTCAAAAGAAAAGTACAGCCTTAGCTCCAGTGGCAGTTCTTTTCTGGCAAAATTCAGGTACAACCGGAGATGTCTGTTAACCCTAAGAAGCCAACTATCATGAAGAGAATTGGTTTTCATAGCCGTAATAGAAACCACTGTGCAACTAGTTGTTTTGATTCATCACATTTTCGTACAACTTGCTTCTGGGAAAGTTGAGTCATACCATTTCTGGCTTGGCAATTCAAGCATAAACTTGAAGTGTACATACAGCTTTTTATATGTTATCCTGAGAAACCTGAAACAGCTGCACTGCTGGCAGGAAAACACAGGACCACCAGTAAAATATCCAAAACAGTTGCATCTTTTAATTTATGACTGTGCACTGTTTCCATAAAGAGTATATAAAACAGTTCAACTTTTTATAGGTAAAATGTAATAAACAGTCATACTCACTGATGCCATAAATGTGCAAAAAAAAGTTTATTTAAAATGATTAATTAGTGTCCCAAAATAGGATTTCTTGAACAGTCATAATCCAGAGCAATGAACAAATATTTTAAAATTTTAGTTATTAATGCTAAGTTGTAGATTCTTACTGCCAAAATCAAGTCAAATAAAATTTCTTTGTATAGCACTGAAGAAAATACATTTCCCTTCTAGCAATCATTTACATTAAACATGTCTGTGAGCACAGTTCTTTAAAGACCTGCTTATTTACATTACTGTTTTTGATCTCTAGGGCTACACAAAATAGTTACTGTTAAATATTTCAATCTATTTTCACCATGGCAACCTACATTAATTCCAATTTTAAAAAATAAAACATAATTCATTCTTACTCAACTGTGGGCTTTTATTTTCTAGGTATTTTAACTTAATGTTCTTAAACCCTTTAATTACTGTGGTGCACCAAGGTATTGTAAAGGACCTGCCACACTGAACCCACACAATGAGAATTTAGCATTTTGCCTACTTTTTCACATTAATCCCCATCTATGTTGTTTTAATTCTTTCATGACCATTACAAGTACCTCACTGAATAGGATTCCTGGGGTTTCTGGCAAAGGTCAGTATCATTTCATGTACACCTTTATACAACAGAATGAGGAAGAAGTCTTAGCCAAATTTATTTCTAAAAGTCAAGCTCAGTTGGATTTTGGAGCCTGGAGGTAATTGCTCTGACTATTTAGCCAATCCCAGGACAGTATTTCTGTTTTTCATGGGTTTATTTTAAATACCTGTAAATCTTATAAGCAGAAACCAGGAAAGAAAAAAAGAGGTTTGCTTACTTTGGTATCTATACCTTATTTTTACTGAAAGCAGACTAAACTCAAAGCTTTAAAAATCATACCTTTGATTATTTTCTTAATAAGACTAAAAAAAAAGTATGCTTTCAAAAGCATGTCTGAGATAATTCCTATACAAAGGGCATCTTGTGCCCTAATTTATACTCTGTCTAAAGTTGCCTTCCTTTGCCATTACCCATCAAAATCCCTTTCAAACAGACTTTAGAGGAGGGGGAGGAAAAGGAGGGAGTGGACCCTGTGAGAGAAGTAAGAAAGGATTAAGCATTCAAAAACCACACTTGAAAGTTTGTTCCTGAACTTTGATTTCCTACACTGTCATTTTCTTCTGTTACATTTAGCAGCTTTTACTCCCAAAGAAGGTGGTATAATTTACACTTAGCTTCAGAAAGACTTCATTTACTCAGTTCTTTTACGTAAGAGAGTTCCTCTGAGATTACTCTTTTACTATTTCCCTTCCTTTAAAAGCCCTATATCGACCATCTGGCTAAAGTCTTGGACTCAACTCATTTTAGTGCTATTCAACAAAGCTTTGAGTCCTCAGCTAGGGGCAGAGGGCAGGGTTGTCACTCAAGACGAGGAGGCAGCACTCTTCCCCTCCAGTCATAACCTCCTCATGAAAACCCTTGAAACACTTTGGCTCTAGAGAATGAAAGAATCTTGAAAGTGAAATTGAAATTAAAATGTGAAGTTCATATTAGTTTCCTTTACCTCAAATTACCAGGCCCAATGGACAGTTAAAAAAAAAAAAATGTCCAGGTTTTTAACTCTATAGTTTTTTTTGCTTTCCTAAGAAAAGGGATGAACTCTAGAGACTAAGATTTTCTTTTCACAAGTGGGCCCATTTGTAACCCTGAATTTAAAGCCACTATGTATCAAACAGACCAAGTACCTCTGCCTCCCAGCCTACAAAATTCAAATCTAAGTGCCATTAAGAGACATCAGCCAGCTGATCTCAGCTGTCAAGACCAAGAGCTCTTATAAGAAATTCAGCCAAGGTTATAAAAGATTTACATGAACAACCTGAAGTCTATCTCAATAGGTTTAAAAACAAATAGAGCAACAACGTGCTCAATTATCAATAAAAAGCAGAAACATTCTGAAAACTGAGACTAGTGCTCAGGTGCCAGAACCCAACCATGATGTCAGAACAATAGACAAACTGTCTACAGAGGGAAACTGACAATCATATATTCTAACATAAAAGAGGAAAGCACTTCAAGTCAGAACTACTGTCCATAATTCTGAGGGCAGTATGGATATAAAAACACAAGACTTCATGAACTCCATCCAAAATATAAGAAACTTCCATAATCATGATACTATTCTTCACTTCATTATCTACCCTGCATGTGAGAACACAAATTGAATAAACTAATTATTAAAGCTATTTTCAGATTTATACTATATATACACTTGGGAATCTAGTAACCAATTTATTCCAGACACTTAGACCATCTGAACACCAAAGCTCAGATTTGGAAATTAAAAGCCACATGGTGCACAAGTATACAGCTGAATACAGATTGCTCAAATAAGCCTTTCTGAATTATAACTAAAAGTGTGCAATTTAATGCTATCAAATAACACACTAAGCATTTTTAGGAGAGGGTAGCTGTTACTGAAAGTTAATGTAACTACAAAGTGAAAGGAATACCTTCTTGATTTGAGTGTAAATGACTGAACACATAAAAGATAAAGCTACTTAAGTGTTGACATATTCTATGAAGAATTTTGTTGGTAGTTCTGGATATCTCAAATGAGAGACTGCTAAGGATAGATTCCATCTGTATAATACAGATAAATACAAGAGTATCTCAGGAATCAGATGCTATGAGATAAACTTGACTAGAGACATGATAACAGATAATAAATGATAGACATATATCAAATGATTTTTGATAAATCTTAAGTATACTCCTTGAGGCGCTGGGGTGGCTCAGTTAGTTAAGTGTCCGACTTCGGCTCAGGTCATGATCTCACGGTTCGTGGGCTTGAGCCCTGCATCAGGCTTTGTGCTGACAGCTAGCTCAGAGCCTGGAGCCTGCTTCATATTCTGTATCTCCTTCTCTCTCTGACCCTTCCCTGCTCACACTCTCTCTCAGAAATAAATAAAACATTAAAATAAATAAATAAATAAATATACTCCTCAAAAATCAGAAGTTGTTTATCTCAGTTATATGTTTGGCTAATTTCAGTATTATTCTAATTAAGAATTAAGATTAAGCAGGAAAATGGTATAAATAAGTTTTTAATTACTGATTCTCAAAACATTATGATACTCATCTCTATGAATTTATTCAAAATAACCGGAAGAGAGAAGGGAAGACAAAGTTTCATGAAAAATCTAAAAATAACAAATCATATCAGAGTCATAAAAATAACAAATCATATATAGATTTTGTATATACCAGTGAGGGACAAGTATCACTTCTGTGGTAAAAATACAGTAGAGACCATAAAAACAAATATCCTAGTTTCTGATTTTTTTTTTTTTAAGGTTTATTTATTTTTGAGAGAAAGAGACACTGAGCAGGGGAGGGGCAGAGAGAATGAGGGAGAGAGAGAATCCCAAGCAGGCTCTACACTGTCAGCATAGAGCCTGACATGGGGCTTGATCTCGTGAACCATGAGATCATGACCTGAGCCGAAATCAAGAGTTGAATGCTTAAGTGACTGAGCCACCCATGCACACCTAGTTTCTGATAAGTTCAAAAATTTTAGTGCCTCACTCTGGCTTATTTAATGTAATTTTTTACTGTGAATTCCATGTAACAGATGTATGCCAGAAGTTTCGTCATATCTTTATACAGGCAGGATGGTAATTTTTCCCCAAGGTGGGACAGGCAAAATGCAGAAATTCATATGTATGCAGTACATTCCTTCTTCAAAAAATTAAAACAAATTACTGAGTGCCTACTCTGTGGCAGGTACTGAAGCAACTCTGTGAATAAACCAGAGAGCAGACTCCATATTCTCATGGACCTTATAATTCAGCAGAGAATAAAAGATGTTAAATAATGAATATTATGAATGAGAAAGTCAGGGCTCTATCAGTGTAGATTCAAAGGAAGCCAATATGAACAAGTTCAGAAAAGGTCTCCCTAAGGAAAGACAGACTCAGGCCCAAAGGATGAGGAAGAGTTAATGACTAGCAAGGCAAGAGGAACAGAGCAATCCAGTGCAGCAAGGCGTCATAGCACGTATTAAGAATATGGGGGAAAGGTGGCTGAGCACGAGGCTAGAGATGCTGGCAGAAAGGATCCAAAAGGAGACCTTATAAGAAATGTATATATAAAAAACTGTGAATTTTATTCAAAGGGCAATGGGAAGCCATTGAAAAGTTACCGTTAGAAATCTGGTTATTTAAGCTACTTTGGCTGTACAATGGATGGGAGAAAACCGGGAGTCAATTAGAGATAGATGCTTGATAAGAATGTTTCTCTATTCCAGGCTTAACATCATGGTCACCTTGATGAGGGAAGGGGAGGGGAGGGGAGGGAAGGGGAGGGGAGGGGAGGGGAGGGAAGGGAAGGGGAGGGAAGGGAAGGGGAGGGGAGGGGAGGGGAGGGAAGGGAAAGAAAAGTACTGGTTTAAGAGAGATTTTAAAACCAACGGAATGAGTGGATATGTGAGCAAGAGAAGGGAAGGAGAAATTGGTGTCAAAGTCAACTTCCAGCTCTCTAGTCATGTGGAACAGGAAATGTCCCCTCACAGAGACAATGGAAAACGAAGAGAAACAAACTGGTGTGGGAGAGAAGAGAAGGGAAAGATCATTAGTTTAATTTTGGAGTTAAGTCTGAGGTGGTTATAGAAGAGACACATGAGTGGAGATACAGAGTAGCACTGGATATATGGGCCAAGTGATAAGAAGAAAATTATAGAATGAAGGTAACAATTTGGGAGTCATCACTATTTAGACAGTATCTGAAACCATCAGGTAGATGCTAATATTTAGGGATAGAGGAAAGAATGAGAGAAGAGAGGGCCTAAGGCAGAGGCCTAGAGAACTCTAACATATAATGATATGCCAGAAAAGAAACCATGGTGGTGAATTTTATGTGTAAACATAAAATTATGTTGAATGGGCCACAGGATGCTGAGATTATCTGGTAAATCATTATTTCTGTGTGTCTAGGAGGGTGTTTCTGGAAGATACTAGCATTTAAATTGGTGAACTCCCTAATATGAGTGGGTATTATCCAATCTGTTGAGGACCTGAGAATAACAAAAAGGCTAAGAAAGACTGAATTTACTCTGCCTGACTGAGCTGGGACATCAATCTTCTCCTGCCCTGAGGGGTAGCATCTAGACTTGATCTGGCATCTACACCATTGGTTCTCTCTTAGGCCTTTGAACTATACCACTCTGGCTTTCCTAAATCTCTAGATTGCAGGAAGCAGATCATGGGCCTTCTAAGCCTCCATAATCACATGAGCCAATACTTTATAATAAATCTGTTCTCTCTCTTCTCTCTCCTCCCTCTTCTCTCCCCCCCTCCCCCTTTACTGGTTCTACTTCTCTAAACAACCGTGACTAATACAGAAGCTAATATGTTTTGAAGTGAAGGGTGTGTTCATGTGTGCTATGTGTTGCCATCCCCTACCAATATCTTATGCATTCTCTTCCCCTAGATTTTCAAAAAAGGTATAAGCAAGGAAGATTAAGCCTCTTGGAAAGGTGTTAGAACCTACTACGTGTGCTTGACTCCCTGTAATTTCAAGGATAATAACAGTAGAGACAGAGATGAGAAACCTATTAGATTTCTCCATCTAGGGCCTCTTCGTGGTATTTACAGCAGTAATGTTTCTTAGAGCAAAAGAACAAAAGAAACAACTGAAATATCCACTGACAGAAAAATGGGCAAATAAACTGTTACTTACACAGTGGAATACTGTACAGCAGTGAAAACAAAGAATATACAGCTTTACACATGTATCAACACTGCTGACTCTCACAAACAATGCTAAGTAAAAGCAACAACAAAAAGCAAGTTACAGAAAATAGGTAGCGCATGGCTCATTCATATAAAGTTCAGAAATGCTAAGTATACATGGAATAGATATGACCAAACTGTAAAAAAAAAAAAAAGGAAGTAAATGAGAATCAGCATATTCGGGGTGACTGAATCTCTGATGTGAGGTGGGACCACAATAAAGAGAAGAAGAATGCATGCAGAGAGGACTTCTACAGCACTGGTTATGCTCCATCTCATCTCCTAAGCTAGTGAATGGAATTCAAAATACAGGACTTGAAGGAGTAGAGAAGGGAGATGCAATGAGAATGGAAATAACTGGGGGCACCTGGGTGGCATAGTCAGTTAGAAATCCAACTCTTGATTTCAGCTCAGGTCATGATCTTCCCATTCATGGGATCAAGCCCTGCATCTGGTTCTACGCTGACCTGGGATTCTCTCTCTCGTCTCTCTCTGTCCCTGCCCTGCTCACGCACTTTCTCTCAAAATAAACTTAAAAGAAAATTAAAGGGGCACATGAGTTGAGCAGTCAGTTGAGCAGAATCTGTCCCTTGATCTTGGTTCAGGTCATGATCTCCTAGTTCGTGGGTTTGAGCCCCACATCGGGCTCTGTGCTAACAGTGGTGAGCCTGCTTGGGCTCTCTTCCCCTCTCTCTGCCCCTCCCCACTCTCTCTCTTTATCCTTCTCTCTCTCAAAATAAACATGTTTTTGATTTAAAAAATGGAAAAAATTCAGCAATTGTTTTATTATTACTCTTTGTAAAATTACGTATCATATATTTTTCTATGTATGAAATTTTTTTAAAAAGTAATGCAAAGAGTATAGCCATTAATCCAGTACACAATCTGCATATAAAACCAAACTATTCTTAGTTGGCTTTAGTTTCATAAAAATATTACTACTTTGATTTCATTTGCAATGATTCATGTTAATTATAATAATTTATTTTAAAATATGTTTAGTACTGCAATGTTACCTTCATATTGTTCTCTATACTATTTTTAGTGGACTCTGGTTTACAAGCAAGGTGAAAACATTAATTTAAGATAGGAAAAGTTAGTAAAATCAGATTTATTTGCAAAGAATCCTTTGAAGAATACACATCTAAAGACCAAGCCTATGTACTGATCAGTAGTTAAAAAGCTGATCTTCTAAAGCAGCAGAAATAAAGTGGCAGATGAAATTGGTTAAGTGGTCAAGGAGACCTCAGCCAAAGCCCTGATAATCTGGAATATTCCCCATGATAATGCTGCAGATTTCTATTTCTTTACCAGAATCAAACATGCTGAGCCTTCTGTGGCTAATATTAAGGTAACAGCCTAGACAGATAAACCAAATCCAGCTCCTCTCTCTGTCCAATGGTAGTTAGTTAAGCACCCTCCTAAATTTGCCAAACTCACTGGTGTGAGTTTTTGCTGAGTACACTCTGTAAATGAAATACAAACAACCTCAGTCCTCTCTCCTGTATCATTTCCCTTTTCTTCCCTGTACCACCAGATAAACACATAAAGACATCATGGGCTACTCGAAAGGACAAAGATTTTGGAAACATACATTTAGGTTTGAATCTCTCCTTGGACAATTACAAACATTATGATTTGAAAGTGCTCTAATTTTTTTGATCCTTGTCTCCTCATCTGTAAAAGAAACAAGGAGGCAATACTTCCTCATAGTGTTTTTTATTAGACTGAACAAGAAAATGTGTGTAATACATCTGGCAAAGAACAGATACATACAATAAAGTACATATCCCTGACCACCCTACATATTCTCTTTGATACTATTAATACAAAGTATACTCTCACAATAGCCCAAATTTCCAAAGTGCTTTACCTTCTGCTAATTAATATGTACCTCTCCTTTCCCAACTCTGTGACCTTCCTGCCTCTTCCCACATCTATTTCAACAACATTTAATAGTGTTGCCCTCTCTCTTCCTCCTTTCACTGTACCCTAATTATAAAGATTCAAGTGGAGGTTTTGTTTATGTTTTTTAAATTAGCCAAAAGATAAGAAGTAGTCCAGCTTGTTCATCTTTATCACAGGGTAATAGAATAAGCCAAGGATGCCAACATTTTCATGTTAAAAGACAAATGGGGAAATTTGCATATATACATATTTATAATATATTTATATAAACATATATGTACAGATCTGTATTTCACAAATACACAAATAGCACACTCTAGTAAGATTTCAAAAGTTAAACTGCTACATTATTTCCACTCTCATATCCTATATTTTGATTCTCATCAACACTGAATGGACATTTCTCTGTTCTTATCCCCCCTTCCCCCACCATCTTCCTCCACCTCTCTATATCTGGAGACAGCATCCAGCTATAAAATGCTCTTAGCCTGTGACTTCCATAAGAATGCCTATAATTTGGGCCACACTCCTACCGCTTTCACACAGGATTCCTTAAATTTCTCTTTTCCACCTGCTTCCTAATTACTAGTTTTCTTCTTGGTTTACCTCATCTACTCTTTTCTTACTATTATTTAAATTCCAGTTAGTTAACATACAATACAATACTGGTTTCAGGAGTAGAATTCAGTGATTCATCACTTACATTCAACATCTAGGGCTCATCATAAGTGCCTTCCTTAGTACCTATCACCTATCTAGTCCATCTCCCACCTCCCTCCCTCCATCAACTCACAGTTGGTTCTCTATCCTTAGGAGTCTCTTGTGGTTGTTTTTTTCTCTCCTCTTCCTCCCTCCCATATATTCATCTGTTTTGTTTCTTAAATTCCACATATGAGTGAAATCTATGGTATTTGTCTTTCTCTGATTGACTTATTTTGCTTAGGATAATATATTTTAGCTCCATCCACGTGACTGCAAATGTCAAGATTTCATTCTTTTTGATGGCTGAGTAATATTCCACATGCACGTGTGTGTGTGTGTGTGTGTGTGTGTGTGTGTGTGTGTGTGTACACCTCCTCCGCTTCTTCAGTCTTCATTGTGACTATATCCAGTTAGTTTTGCATCTCAATTACAGCATTTTTCATTTCAGCCTGGCCAGCTTTTAGTCTTTTATCTCTGCAGCAAGGGTTTCTCTGGTGCCTTCTATGCTTTTTTAAAGCCCAGCTAGTAGTCTTAGGATTTGTTCTAAATTCTTGTTCAGATATATCATTTATATCTATTTTGAGCAAGTCCCTGGCTATGATTGTCTTGACCTTTCTTTTGTGTAGAATTCCTCTATCTTGTCATTTTGGCTAAGTTTCTTTCTTGTGCATGTTTTGAAAGCTTGTTATGTTTCCTGCACTTTAGTGTCTTGCTCTTATTTCAGGGATGGAGCATATACTGTCAGTTCTGTCTGGCCCTCCAATTTTATTCCTACTCATCAGCAGCCAGGAAGGATCCTGGCTCGCACCCCTCAGCAGGCTCCAGAGCACAGTCTGGACTGGAGCAGCACCAGGGAGAGGCCAAGCCCACTTCCCCACAACCCTGCAGGCAGCTCTTGCTACAGACACCACAACTTCCACCAGTCTCCTCGGTGACTATGATAATATTGTCCTCTCCTATTCCTTTTTTTTTTTAAACATTTATTCATTTTTGAGAGACAGAGAAAGAGAGTTTGAGCAGGGGAGGGGCAGAGAGAGAGGGGGACACACAGAATGAAGCAGGCTCCAGGCTCTGAGCTGTCAGCACAGAGCCCAATGCAGGGCTCAAACCCACCAATCGTGAGATCATGACCTGAGCTGAAGACTTAACCCACTGAGCCATCCAGGTGCCCCAAGTCTTCTCCTGTTCTTGACTCTATCTCTGAAATGTATGGCTTCATTTATCAACTTTGTTGTACTAAACCTATAAATCTTTTGGTCTTTTGCCCTTCTTTCTTAGTTATAGCCTAGTATTTTTACCTGCTTGAGTGGCCTTTCATATTCGGGTGTCCCACTGGCACTACAAATTTAAATTTTCATAACTCAACTCATCTTCCTTTACAAACCTAGACTTGTGTCTGTGTTTCTTAATTTTTCTTAATCGTTTCAACAACTTCTAGAGTCATCTTAGAATCCTCTTCCCCCTGCATACCAATGAGAAATCTACATCACAGTATCTCTCTACAAACATCTATTTACTTCTCACATCATCTTCATTGCTGCTACTATTAACTAATTTTAGCTCTTTTTTTCTTTTACCTCTTTCATGGCCTATAGTTAATACTCTCCCAATTGGTTTCCCTATTTCTAGTACATTCTCTCTATTCCAAGCTGTTTATGGTTATCAAACTCATCTTCCTAAGGCAAAGCTCTGCATCACTCTCATACAAATAGACGTGCACTGGCTGCCTGCTATATGTAGAATAAAGGCCAAATTCCTTAGCCTACCATTTAAGGCCTACTGCACTTGATTCCAACCCACCTTTCTAAACATATTTCCCATTAATCATCTCCATGTACCCTGAATGTAAGCCAAAACCAACCATGAGGTTTTCAGTCATTCTCTATGAAAGCTTCATAACTACTCACTCCATGACATTGCTCATGCTATTTCATTATCTTGGAATGCCCTCACCATTGCTTGTCTTCCAAAGCTATGCTACAAATGTCAACTCCTCAATTTTGAACAAAGACATGAGAAGCTTAACTACGCAACACAGAAATGTTATATACGGTATAACAAACAAAAATGGTAAAATAAACTAAGCTTAAAAGCAAGAGAAGAGGGGCGCCTGGGTGGCTCAGTCAGTTAAGTGTCCAACTCTTGATTTCGGCTCAGGTCATGATCTCACAGTTTGTGAGTTCGAGCCCCGTGTCAGGCTCCACACTGTCAGAGGAGGATTCTCTCTCCCGCTCTCTCTGCCTCTCCCCTCACTCTACCTCTCTCTCTCAAAATAAATAAACCTTAAAAAAAAAAAAAGGCAAGAAAAGAAACTCTCAGGTGCCAGAAATTATTCAGGAACTCACAATCAAGAGCATGAGTAGAGCTTGAGGTTTAGAAGATGCTGGTTACCAAGTGATTCAATACCCAGAAAGGGACAGAAGATAGGCCTCAGGCCTGTCAGATATAAGAAGCTAGAACTGGGCTTGGTTCCCTGCATATATGAATCTACAAAATGTCATCCCATCTATAAAACAACTTGTAGAAATATTCTGCTCACTGGCCTGAGACAGTCAGTCTAGGGGCATGGATAGAAAAGAATCACACATAAGAAATCACAATACCCAAGTCTGTTCCATCCTCAAGAAATTAAGAACAATGCCTCCAGATTCAGTGAAGCTAACAGAAGTTTGCTGAAGCAAAAAAAAAAGTCTTTATTGGTATGCCTTCATAATCCAAGTAAGCCTCAAAGGAATATAACACCCACAGTTTAAAAAAAAAATGGAATGAGTCTCATTTATAAAAGACTTAGAAGACACAATCAATGATAGGACTACCACACCCAGACCCACAGCTAAGAGAAACTGAAAAACATGTATTTCATGGGAGAAGAGATGAATAAAGAAATAGATGCCATAAGACAAGAAATCAATAATATGAAAAGAACAATAATATTTTCTTTAAAAAAAAAGAAGAAACAGCAATTCTCAGAATAAAAGTCTCAATGGACAGACTTAGGACAAAAGTCTGAATAAAAGCAGTTGGTTATCCACAGATGTAGAAAAAATTAGTGAGTGGAAGATTATGGTAGGAAAACACAAAGAAGGAAGAATGTAGAGCTAAAAAGAAGAAAAATGGAAAGAACCACTACCAGGTATTTCAACAATTAGAAAATTAAACCCCAATGGGAAAAGCAGGATATAAGGAATAAAGATGTACAAAAACCACTACCACTACTACTACCACAAACTGGTAACAATAACAACAGGGAAAATAGAAGGGGAAGTGTAAGGTCAAGCATGCTAATTGTTTATTTTGTTCCAAAAAAAGAAAGAAAAGAAAAGAGAGAGATTTAACCTTTAGACTCTTAAAAATAACATTTGTTAATTCTGGTTACTCTCTGTACTTCTCTCTGTTTAAAATACTTAGGTTTTCTCAGATTCTACCCCCTCTGGATTGCCCAGGCAGAATTACTTATTTGCTCCCCTGAATTTGCATAGCACTTTATCTTTACCTCTCTTGTAAGTGCCATAGCTATTTATAAACCTCACATATTCCCGGTCAATTTCCTGATAGCAAGATAAATATCTACTCACTAAACAGTCACTGCTTTTTTAAAAAAATCATCCTTATATAAGCAGAGAATATACAATTTTTTTAATTAAATAAAAATTCTGGTTAGTTAAGAAACAGACCTAAAGAATGGTCATGATAACAGATGGCAAATAAAAAGACAGAGGACATGAAAAGAGTTATCACCACAAATTATAAAGCTGCAGAGGAAGACAGCATAAAACCAAATGGAAGACAGACTGAATTATCAGTCCCTGAGGAATATGGGAAGATTTCCTGGAAATCAGAAGGTGCCTATAATAATAACAGAGAGATGGGATTTAATGTATAGTCTAAAACGACTTTAAACATAAATGAGTATTTTCTATTTTTTTTTTAATAGAAGCAGAGATGAGTACTTTTTAAAAATTTTATTTTAGAGACAGCATGTGAGTAGGGGAGAGAGATAGAGGGAGAAGTAAAAGAAAGAAAGAGAGAGAGACAGAGGGGAGGGAGGGAGGGGGGACAGAGAGAGAGAAAGGGGAGGGAGAGGGAGAGGGAGAGAGAGAGAGAGAGAGAGAATATTAAGCAGGCTCCATGCTCATCATGGAGCCCAACATGGGGCTCGATCCCATGACCCTGTGATCATGATCTGAGCTGAAATCAAGAGTCAGAACACAATCAACTGAGCCACCCAGGTGCCCCAATAGGAGTATTTTCTTAAATAGGTATATTTGAAAATTGCTTTGAGATTTTATCATCCTCTGTTGCAAAGCTAACCTCTCAGTTTGTTAACCAAATTAATACTTAAAGATACATAATATAATGGAACATAGCTATGAAGGCAAAGAAAAACAAGAAATTCAAACAGAACTAGACCCACCCAAAGCAAGATCTTTTGCAAGATATTTATTTTTCCATTCAAACACCTTCTCAAAAGCTCTATTTCATACACTGGAATCTGAATCATGTCAATAACTTAGATAAATCTCTAAAGCAAACAATAACAAGCAAAGACAAAGTCAAGTGGATAAAATAACTAGTGTTTTCTCTTAATTATGGAAAATTCTATTTTCTAGCAAGTAAAAACAGGTTCATAAAATATCTACTCAAGGGATCAGTGACTATAAGCAATAAAATCTGAAAAAGTTCTAAGAGTCCTGGTTTATGTATAATAATTTGAAGTTTTTAAGAATCATTTTTAATACTTAAGCTCATAGAAAACTTGTACTTTCTTCCAAAAGCTAAATCACAGCATTGGTTTGGGAAAAAAGTAATCCATGCCCATTATCATAAGTAATATGCTAATGTAATCAGTATTACCAAAAATGAAGCTTTTCTAGAATAGAATGCTTTAATAGTCAGTTAGTTGGTTAAATACTATTTGGTCCAAAACCTTCATGTGTAAAGAAAATATTTTCCTCTTATTTAAAAAATTATAGCATTATTTTCAATTTTCTGTTTTGCTTCCAGACTACATTTTTTGGCAATGTGTTATGACTCTGCACATGCTGGTATAATATTTTAAATAAAAACACATTCTAATCAGTTACATATGACTTCTTTTGAAGATGAAAAGTTTTTAAAAGTTTAAGTTTACAGAATGTGCTTCAATATTATAAAAATTCCTTATAGTTAAAAACTTAGACTTCTTATATTATTATCTTAAAAGATTAAAAGAAAGAAAAGAACCATACTGTTTTCTTGAAATATACCTTTTGGAGGAAAAATGTATTTCCATCTGTCATTCCAAAGTTCATAAAATAAACCCATCTTCTCACCTCTCGATCATACTTCGGGTGAGTGTCAACAAAAAGTGAAAAAGAAGCAAAATCCAAACTAAGATTAATCATGATAAATTTTGTCCCTAATTGGCCTCCATTTGTAAAAACTAATGTATTATTAGAACTAAAGATAGAAACATTTTTAATTGAAATGATATAAAATAAATACCAAAGGGATAAAATTCCATCCTTTTAAGAAGCACTTAAGATTAATCGATCCATGTGGTTCTGAAAATAAATTTTAAATGTTTCATAAAATAAATAAGAATAGTGTTTAAAGATAGTATAGACAGTCCAGTGAGGAAAAAATACAGATTCCTAAAGCTGAGAGGGAACATTGGAAACCATGTCATCCTACTGCCTCATTAACAGATAAAATAGATACAGTAGCTGATCCCACATAATGTTAAAAGTTTTTATCTTCTTGGAAAGAATTCATTTATCAATTAACATATCTTGAAAACTTATTATGTACCAGTATTATGCTAGGTGCTAAATGAGAAAACAGTCTCTGTTCCCAAGTAACTCAGTCTAGTGTGAAGAAAGATAGGAAAATGAGTAATTTTTAAACATAAGAGAGCCAGAAGCCTCAAGAAAGGAGAGTGCAGAAGACAGATGTCAATATATGAAGGGAGAATGATAATTTGCCATGCAGATAAAGGGGCAAAGAGGGTATTCTAAAAAGAAGAATTTGAAGGGCCTTATATGCCTTGAATATTTTTAAAAATAAAGGGCACATATGAAAATGCTAGTAGATTAGTAATGCAATCTGACCTGAATTGTAGATATCTTGGTATGAAAGATGGACTGGAAGAAAGAGAGGATGAAAAGGAAGCAAAGTAAATAACTATGAGCATCTCTAGGGGCTATGACCCTAAGGACCTTAACTGTCTATCTAATTACATGTGACATGGAAACAAGAGGAAATCTTTAACAACCCCCTAGTTTGGCAAGGCTAGCAAGTTTTACCACAACAGGATGTACAACAGTTAGAAGAGGTTTCACAAAGAAGCTAATTTCCACTGGGGATATAAAAAATTAGGTACTTGTCAGACACACAGGTAGAAAAATCGAGTTGGAAATCAGAGTTTAAAACAAGGAAAATTAATACAGGCTTAGGACTTAATCTAAATCTCTCTACCTTTTTAACAGACTTTCCCAGAGTTCTTGGGTTCTGAGTAAGTGCCTTTAGGGCAACATGGAGGGCAGAATGGAGAGGAAAGCCAAGCTGGATCTGTCACCTCTACTGTAACAGAGTTTTTAGAAAGCATCTGTTTTATATTTTGAGGACCTAAGTAAGATTTTTAAAAACTATTCTGTTTCTTTAAAAAGTTTGAAAACTATTATAGTATAGCTTTAGAATCAAAATGATTTGGTGTTAAATCCTGACTACCCCTTAATAGTAGACTCAAAGTGATGTGGTTCTTCAGAGTTGTTATAAGTGATCGAGAACAAACTACAAGAAGTGCCTACAAGAGAGCCCAGCACACAGCAGGTACTCAATACTGAATGAGACTAAAAGATCAATGAAGAACGTTGCACAATAGCAACTTTATTATGAAAGAAGAAAGAGTTAGCCAAATAAAAATTTTAAAGAGAATTGAGAGAGGACGAAAGAAAACTAAAAGACAGTAGTGTCACAAAGCAAATGAAAGACACAGTTTGAGAAATAAGAAGTAAAATAAGATAAAGACAAGAAACCCACGAAATTTTGTAATTGGGAAGTCAAAGGTGAATGAGCAAGGTCAGATTCTAAATAAAAGTCAAGCTGTACTAAATACAGGGAATTAATTAGAAATAAGGAAATGAAGATAGCAAGCATAAAACCTCTTGAAATAGTTTGTTGTTGCAAGAGCACTAGTTAGAGGAAGATTCAGGATTGACAAAGTGATAAATATGTTATTTCAAGACAGAAATTTGAATATGTTCATGTGGTAAATTAGAGTTCCAGTGCAGAAGAGAAGATCTGAGAGAGAAGTAAAGACCAACTTGATGGTATGCTATCCCAGAGGTGAAGGGCAAAGCAGCCCCAGAACAGAGACAGCAGGATCAGCCTCAGATGCAGGATAGTCCCCCTGGCCTCTAAGGAGAAGCATAAAAGAGTTAACCATGGCTGCAAACAAAGGGAAGTTTATAGTTATGGTGTGACTTTTGAGGCAATAAGTTCATGCTTATATTTTCTCTATGTAGTGGGTTGAAAGACTAGCTGCTAAATGTAAAAGAGGGCAAGTGAGAGTGAGATTTAATTAGAGTGGTGATCTGGGGGCGCCTGGGTGGCTCGGTCGGTTGGGCATCTGACTTTGGCTTACGTCATGATCTTGCAGTTTGTGAGTTCGAGTCCTGCGTCGGGCTCTGTGCTGGCAGCTCACAGCCTGGAGCCTGCTTCGGATTTTGTGTCTCCCTCTCTCTGCTCCTTCCTTGCTCATGCTCTGTCTCCCTTTTTCTCAAAAATAAATAAACTTAAAAAAAAAAAAAAAAAAAGAGTGGTGATCTAGGAAAACCATTGTGGGAAAAGAGAGAAGCCAGCAATGGACATAAGCAAAATGATTGCAGCATAGTTTCAATCTGCTCAGTTGTATGATTTTCTCCAGCTGTACTCAGAACAAACTTAACATTTCATGTATTTTTTAAAAATTTCCAATTACTCTCTGTATGTAAATGTCATATACTGTCACAATGTAATTAAACCCTAAAAATACTCGTGTGATCTTGATTCATAAAGAGTAAGATACTTGCTTATAAAGGAATATTAGAAAGTGCCTCAATGGCCTATGCCCTTCTTATCTTGTGTCTAGAGAGAAGAATGACCAAAGATTCATTTAACCTTGGGCCTGTGCCCCATATTGTAAAGTGTTTCTTATAGGAAAGCCATTCTGTACTCAAATTTATTCCAAATAAAAACAAGGAATATGCTTATTTTTAGAATTCCTTCATACAAAAATCCACTACCTTTTTCTTGACAAAGAGCTCTAAACAGAGGTCAAAGTACCTGACTGATATCTTACATAATAAGTTTTGTCATTATACATTATAGACTCAGAAGATGGATTTTTAGAAATCAAAGTGCTACCTGTTTCAAAAACACCTTTCTGAACACAGTAGGAGGCTATAATTTTGGAAATATCCTTATTCCTAATGAAGTTTACCTTGAACAGGAAAGTACACTGCCGAGATTTGATGAATGAAAGCACTTGAGCCTACATGATGATAGTAAGTGGTACTTAGTAGCTTTGAAACTCTGATTCATGTCTTCACATTAGCTGCTTAATTGCACTGACTGAATTTTTCATTAGCTGACCAAATACTTATTTTATTGGGTTTGGGAAAGTGTTATAATCATGTTTACAGTAAGAATTTTCTAAACATTTATTCCCTTACAGTGAACAAAGACTTAACTAAACTCCTTAATAGCTATGTTTTGTGTGAATACCCTGAGTCTTCTTTATATATTTTTCCATGAATTGTTAAGAAAATAAAATGGTTCCCAGTACTAGTCAGAAAACCAGAGAGAATTTCTCACAGAAAATTATTAGTTCTAGAAACCAAAATTGAAGTGTCTGGCTTACCAGAACTTGGACAATTTGTAGCTTTGTAATTCTTATGGAATTTTGTAACTCTTAAGGAATCAGGAGGAAATCAGCTTTTCTGCTTGTATAAACGAATATATCCCGCAAAGTTAAAAAATGGTTACATGTTGGCTAATTTGGGCAAACACTTCAGATACTACCTAAAGAAGAAAACTTTAGTTCAGCTTTAACTCTCAAATTCAATGTTTTAAAAATGTCATAGTATGCTCAAATCAATATAATGGGCTCCCATATAATGTAAATCTACTGAAATGTCTGCCAATGTGTTACAGTGAATATATATAAAACCCAAACATTTAATTAGCTATAATACATGAATGCACAAGTGAGGGTGAATTCTTCCAAGAGGATGGTAAATCACTTAACATACATTAGAAATATTAAGGGATTGAATATAGTAAAGTATGTCTACGGAATAATTCTGTATTTCTACATAAAATTATATAAAACAATCAAGACCATGAAATGTCAAACATTAAAGTAATGTAGCAATTATGTAATAAAGATGTTTAACATTCCTGCATTATAATAGAACAGGAAGCAGAAAATTTAAGGATATGTTTTTCTCAGAAAAATACACCATGCTCTTAATTTGCATATAGTCTTTTAAATAACAAAAAGCAATAATACACTAAAGTCAGACAAATATATCTACAGCCCATCTCTTTGATCCTATTGTGTTTTCCTCTAAGAGGATAATACTTTCAAGTGGTTGAGAGAGTGTCTTTGGGTCTTGTGTCAAGAAAATAGAAATTTACACAAGTACAAAGAAAAACAGAAAATTACGAATGATGTCTAAGATACAGAAAACTACACAGCATTTAAACCAGTTTATGCTTTAATACTCTAGGTAACTAGCAATATTTAAACTCAGATTTGATTATAAAAGACTAAAAGAAGTTTAGTGATGTGAGTTTTCCCTTAGTTTGCTTCCTTTTCTTTCTTTGCTCAAGGGCAAGCATTTTAGTCTGCAGTGATCCAAAAAATATGCATGTTCTGCAGTAACCATAATTTGCTGACAAAATACGTGGAACAGAGAATAGATTCACAGAGCTCCCAGTTTACTTATTTCTACTTGATGGTTTTTGATGATTCATATTACAATGACAAAAGAAAATTAGCCACTGATCAGGTTCCACATCAACAGATTATACAATTAGATTAACTTTGCAAAAATACTTTCATGTTCAATTTCTTCTTTAATCTTCATAAGAACCCAGTGAAGGACAAGAGGGGAGGAAAGGAGAGTATCTTCAATTTATAAAAAGAAGTCAAGGCTCAGAGAAGTTTCCATTTGCCCAAGATAACAGATACCACCCTACTAAGAGAGGGTAACAGAAACCAGATGAAGACTATCCAGAAAGTGATTACAAATTGGTAGTCAAAGATATATATATATATATATATGAATTTAAAAAGTGAATGAGAGGCCAGGACATGAGCAAAATGGTAGAGAAAGCAGTTCCAAACTTCCATCCCTCCACAAAACATCGAAAAAAAGCAAAAACTGTCAGAACCAACTCTGTCAGAACTCTGGAAAGGGGCTAAAGGTTTACAACAACTGAGGGAATGCTGAGTCAAGAAAAAGGCAACCTAAAAGCAGTAGGAAAGCTTTGTGGCACGTTTCCTTGCCTGTGCCCGTGCCCCATATCCTCCCCTGCTCAGCAGCCCACCTCCCAGTGTAGGGCCATGGTTCCTGTTGCAGAGCAGACATTATAAGCAAATTACTGTGTCTGTCTGTTCTGTCCTGTCTGGGAGATACCTGAAGGACCAACACAAGGCACTCGTCTCTATTTGAGGGAAAAGATTACAGCTGAGACATATGATAGCCTAGGAGGAAAGTTAAGGACAGACCATGCATGCATACTTTTTAATGCACATGCAGCACTCTCAGGATAGAGCATGTGTTATGCCGTAGCATATGTTAGTCCCAGTACATTTTAGAAAACTGAAATCATACAAAGCATTCTCTCTGACCACATATGGAATGAAGCTAGAAATCAATAAAAGGAAAGTAGAATATACATGAATATGTGGAAACTAAACAATATACACTTAAGCAATGGGTCGAAAAAGATATCAAAAGGGAAATTAGAAAATATTTATTGATGAGAGAAAATGAAAAAACAAGACACAAAACTTCTAGGACACAGCTGATGTAGAGCTGCTTTTAGACAACAGGCTTGAGCAATAGAAACCTGAGCAAGGCCTACAGGGATCACCACTTAGCTGAGGGCATAGAGGCTCATTAAGCAACCCTCCTCAAAATAGCCATAGGCTCTAACTGACCCATCACAATCAGGCACGGTTCCTAAGATTACAAAAAAGGGAAATTTCCATGCATCCCCTTGCTCCTTTACTCGTCTCAGTAACTGTGGCCCCTCACCACCGCCTCCTCCAAGATGGTCTCTCCTTTGCTGTCCTGCCTGCTACTCCCTAGTAGTGTATTCAATAAACGTTTATCTCTCATGTTCTGCCTTGGTGAACTGTTTCACTGCCCCTGCCACCAGGCACCCCTATCCAGTTGCTACTCCCCCCTCCAATTGCGACCACCCCCCAAAGAGAAGACAGTACCTAAGGGAAATTTATAACATTACAAAAAAAAAAAGATCTTAAATTAATAACCTAATGTTATACCTCAAGGAATTAGAAGAAGAACAAACTAAACCCAAAGCTGGCAAAATTAAGGATAATAATGACTAAACACTTATAAATGAAACACAGAACAATTACCAAAGAAAGAATCAATAAAAACAACTTTAAAAAACTTAGCAAAATTGAGAAATTTTTAATCAGATTGACAAAAAAAAAAGATGCAATTAACTAAAAACTATCAACAATTATATGCCAATAAACTGGATAGCCTAGATGATATGGAAAATTCCTAGAAACACACAAAATAAGAGTGTAATGCATTTATTTGCTTTGGATAGTTTTATATCTCTGACACAAATGTTTAGGAATAAAAAGATAAAATAAATGAAAACTCCTCTCCTCCTCACCACCCCTACCACCCAATGTAATTGATCCTTATGAGAGAATAGGAAAAACAAAAACAAATATCTGGAAGATCAGCCAGAGGTGACATTCTAATTCTGCAGCCTATAGGCTATAGGGCTTAAAGCAAATGGCTTTGTAGCTGCTTCCCCACCTTTAAAATGGATTTAATGGTAATTAAACTGGTCCTGCTTATTTCCCAGGATTAGAGTTAAGAATCAAATGAGAGGATGTGCTTTGAAGCTGTAAAGTGCTCTGAAATTATATAACAGTGTTACTATTAATGAAAGCACATTTACTCAGTCAATTTTCACTTACAGTAAAACCTTGGTTTGAGAGCATAATTTGTTCCCGAAACATGCTTATAATCCAAAGCACTTGTATATCAATAAGACATAATGGAAATTCAGATGATTCGTTCCACACCCAAAAATATCCATATAAAAATGAATACAATACTGTAACATAATACAAAAATAATAAAGAAAATACAAAATTATAAAGAAAAAAATTAACCTGCACTTGCCTTTGAAAACCTTCATGGCTGGCGTGAGAGGAGAGTTATTGTATAGGATGACTTCCAGTATCACTAATGGAATCACTGTTATCTATCAGCTCTAACGAATCTTTTTCTTTTTGTTCAACTTTAACAAGGAAACTATCCAATGACACTAGTTTTTGCCTCTTTTTGAGGATTCTGAGGAAATGTGACATTGCATTGATGAGCACCCACAATCCCCCAGCGAGAGAGAGAGAGAGAGAGAGAGAGAGAGAGAATATCACTATTGGCTCAGTGTGATCATGTGACATTTGAGGGTCACATAATACTTGTATTGCAAGGCACTGCTCATTTATCAAGTTAAAATTTATTAGAAATGTTTGCTCGTCTTGTGGAATACTCGCAGAACAAGTTACTCGCAATCCAAGGTCTTACTGTACTTCCAGTAGCAATTTGTAAAGTGGCTCACGGATCTACAGCAGTTAAACTTGAAAGGTGAATTCTATGTTCAACATCCATCAGAAGTATCACATGTGTTGATTAAAAAACATGCATGTTCTTATTCCATTAACATAAATTTATGGAAAGTCAAAAAGCAGTGCCTGAAACTCTCCAAATCAATAGAACATGCAACACTTCATCTCGCGGTTGTGGGTTCAGGACAGCATTGGGTGTACAGATTACTTAAAAATAAAATCTTAAAAAAATTTTTTGGAAAGTCAAATGACAAAATAAGAGACAAGCAGCAGGTTAACATCGTATCTGTCAATAAATAAATAATTTAATATCCACTGTAATCAAGTGTCTTACAACTGAATTCTATTGAGAAAAGCATGTATCAATCAGGATAGGCTCAGCTGTGCAGTAATAATGAATAATCCCTAAATTTCAGTGGCTTAATCTAACAGAGGCTTACTGCTTGCTAACACTATCTGTCTAATGTAGGTCACAAAGGCAAGTGCCACTCAACATTATCATTTAGGGACCCAGTCTGGTGGAGACCCTACCTCAATTGCTTCCAAGATTACTAAACCAGGAGGAAGAGAATACAGAGAATCTTACACAGCCATGAAAGCTTTTGCTATTTAACTCTTACTTCACTGGCAATAACAACTTATGTGGACTACTTCAAAGGGGAGAGGGAAAAGGAATTCCTATGTGTCCAAACAAAGTATTCATAATTTGACTTCTGGCTAGCACAGATATCAAATAGTAATTCATTAAACAACAACAACAACAACAACAACAAGGGCATCTGGGTGGCTCAGTTACTTGAACATCCAACTCTTTTGATTTTGGCTCAAGTCAGTTGTGGGATCAAACCCTCCATCAAGCTCCACACTATGTGTGGAGCTTAAGATTCTCTCCCTCTGCCCCCCTCATCTGCCCGTACTCTCTCTCTCAATAAAAAAACCGAAAACATACTTCTGATATATTTTTCCCTATATAAGAGATTAAAACAATGATATGCCCTTCTGAATTATTATTTCAATTTAAAACATATTTATTTGCCATTTAGTTTTCTGTTGCATCTTTTTATTTTCCAGGAAATGAATTTTTATTAGTATCTCTACAAAAGGCTTAAAACATATTACTAAAATAAAATCTATTTGACTTCTTTGCAGGTAGTACTTCAAGAGAACATTTGGATGGCTAAAATCAACAACACAAGATTTTTGTTGATTTTTGTTGGCAAGGATGTGGGGAAAGGAGGACACTCTTGTACTTTTGGTGGGAATGCAAATTGGTGAAGCCACTCTAGAAAACAGTATGGAGTTTCCTCAAAAAGTTAGAACTACCCTATGATCTAACAATTCTACTATTAGGTATTTACCCAAAGAATATAAAAATACTAATTCAAAGGGATATATGCGCCCCTATGTTTCTAGTAGCATGATCTACAATAGCTAAATTATAGAAACAGCCCAAGTAAGTGTCCACTGACTGATGAATGGATAAAGAAGATGTGGTGTATATATACAATAGAATATTACTCAACCATAAAAAAAGAATGAATGAAAGCCTGCCATGTGCAACAATGTGGATGGAGCTAAAGAGTTTTGTGCTAAGTGAAGTAAATCAGAGAAAGACAATTTCCATATGACTTCACTCTGATGCAGAATGTAAGAAACAAATGATCACAGGGGGAGAAAAGAGAGAGGCAAACCAAGAAACAGACTCTTAACTACAGAGAATAAACTAATGGTTACCAAAGGGGAGGTAGGTGGGAGGATGGATTAAGTAATGGGGTTAAGGAGTGCACTTGTGATGAGCACTGAATGATATGTGGAAGTGTTGATCACTATATGGTAATATATTGTAGACCTGAAACAAATATTAACCTAATATTTAAATATTACTAATATTTAAAACTAGAATTTAAATAAAAACTTTTTTAACAAAGAAGACTACATTTGGAGAAAGCATTTACCAAACTTATGAAATTATTTTGAGCCTTTACAATATTCAATATAGGGTAGGAAGAGAGTATAGTTACTTAAGTGAAGGTCACTGTTTACAAAAGTGCCAAATTTACCATTTGGAATAGTAAGAACCAAAAGAGTCAACGAGCTCAGTCCTTGGAATTTATGACCTGAAATCACAGGCTTCTCATTTAACGCATCCTGGGGTAATTAGGCTATTACATTTGCAGTTAAAAATTACTAACAAAAACTTATTCACAGCATCTCATTTATAACCACATTCTACACTATAAAAATCTTGAAAACTTAATTATCTGTAATATAAATAACAAAGTAGAAAGATAAATGTTGGATACTGATAATCAGGATTATAAATTTCAGGAACAAGTGAAAACTAGAATATATGGGATTGTGAAAAACTAATGAATATTTAGAGCTCTATAAGAGCAATGACAGAGTTTCAGTTGGGATTATCATGTGGGTAAAAGCACCAAAGTTTACCCATGACCCTGATTCCTATATGCATGGAATATTTACTAATAAGGAAGGTAAAGAGATGCCTTGCTGCTGCCATGGACCCTGTCTGCAGAAAACCTCCTCACCAGTGCCTCCCATCAGCTTTATGAAAAGAACTAAGGTTCTCTCCTGTGTGCTCCTTCAGTAATATGACAAATATCTTTCAATATTAAAATGAGAAGAATAAACAGATGATAAATATTTGGTTTATTATTTTTCTATTTAAGGATAATGAAGGATAGCATGTACAGTAAACCTTGGATTGTGTGTAACTTGTTCGGCAAGTGTTCCGCAAGACGAGCAACCATTTCAAAAAAAATCTTAACTTGATAAACAAGCAATGTCTTGCAATAACGAGTAGTACATGATGCCAAATGTCACATGATCACAAGTGAGGCAATGGTTCTTCTCTCTCTCACTGCAAGATGGTGGGTGACCATCTCCCATGCCTGATGCTCATTCTCAGGCCACAGTGTTTGGCAGAAATCAGTGATTTTTTCAGAACGTTGGAAGGTGTCCACAACTGGCACTAGTGTTTTTTTGGTCACTTCAAAGCACCTATGGACAGCCCTTTGCTTTTCCATACAAGAGTAAGCTTACAAATGCTTTTTTTCATTCTAGGTGAGGTTGCCTGCAGATATAGACCCTTTCCTCTGCTGTCTTACTGCCAGTTATATTAAATACAGTATATGACAAGAGTTTATTAATACTATACTATAGTCAACATCCATGTGAGCATATACAATAGCCCCCAGGCAGAAAAAGATTCCACTGAGCCAACAGATAGGAGTGATTCCATTAGTGATAGTGAAAGGGCCTACAACAATAACCCTCCTCTCACACCAGCCACAAAGGTTTTCAAAGGTAAGTGCAGGTTAATTTATTTTTCTTTATATTTTGTATTTTCCTTATTATTTTGTATTATATTACAGTATTGTATTCATTTTTATGTGGTTATTTTTGGGTTGTGGAATGAATCATCTGAGTTTCCATTATTTCTTATGGGAAATTTACTTTGATATACAAGTGCTGTGGATTATAAGTATGTTTCTGGAATGAATTATGCTTGCAAACCAAGGTTTTACTGTACTTATGTTTTATGATACTATGAACAGTGAAATTTTATCTACCTTAAAAACTTCATTTCAGTTATGACTTTGGTATGTTTTTCCCTTGTTATTACATATACGTTTTTTAAAGTATGTTTTAAATTTAATTTTTTTAAAGTTTTATTTAAGTAATCTCTACTCCTAATGTGGGGCTTGAACTACAACCTCAAGATTAAGAGTCACAAGGCTCCCAACCGAGCTAACCAGGTGACTCTTAAATTTTAATTTGTAGGGCCACACGGGTAGCTCAGTTGGTTAGGTGTCTTACCCATGATCCTGGCTCAGGTCATGATCTCACGTTTCATGAGATCAAGCCCTGAGGTGGGCTACACATTGACAGCTTGAAGCCTGCTTGAGATTCTCTTTTGCTTTCTCTCTCCCCCTCCCCTGCTTGTTCACATGCAGTCCTTTTCTTTCTTTCTCTCAAAATAAATAAACATTAAAAAATTTAATTTCTAAAATAAATTGTAATGGACATAAAATGGTGATCTCCGATACTGTAAACTTTTGCCTACTATCTTATTCATAAAAATGAGCTGATTTTTAAAAAAATTCTATCTAATATAAGCATAAATACAAGGAAATTGCTCCATCTCATCAAAATAAAAAGCTTCTACAGCATGCCTGATGGCTCAGTCAGTTAAGTATCCGACTATGGCTCAGGTCATGACCTCACAGCTCATGAGTTCAAGCCCTGTAACAGGCTCCATGCTGACAGCTCAGAACCTGGAGCCTGCTTTGGATTCCGTGTCTCCTTCTCTCTGCCCCTCCCCCACTCACACATGTGTACTCTCCCCCCGCCCCCCCAAAATATGGTCCAACTTCAGCTCAGGTCATGATTTCACGGTTCATGGGTTTGAGCCCCGCGATGGGCTCTGTGCTGACAGCTAGCTCAGAGCCTGGAGCCTGCTTCACATTCTGTGTCTCCCTCTCTCTCTGACCCTCCTCTGCTCATGCTGTCTCTATCTCTCTCTCAAAAATAAATAAAATATTTTTAAAAATTTAAAAAAAATACTCATTAATGATGTGTAGATATACAATGGAATATTACTCAGCAATGAAAAAGAATGAAATCTTGCAACATGCAACAACATAGATGGAACTCAAATGTATTATGCTAAGTGAAATAAGTCAAAGAAAAATAAATATCATATGATTTGACTCATATGTGGAATTTAAGAACCCAACAGATGAACACAGGGGAAGGGATGGAAAAATAAGATAAAAACAGAGAAGGAAGCAAACCGTAAGAGACTCTTAAATACAGAGAACAAACAGGGCTACTGGAAGGGTGCTAGGTGAGGGGATATACTAAATGGGCATTGAGGAGGGCACCTGTCGGGATGAGCACTGAGTGTTATATATAAATGCTGAATCACTGAATTCTACTCCTGAAACCATAACTATATGTTAACTAACTTTATTTTAAATAAAAAAATTTTAAAAAGAAATCCAAACCATAGAATCTTAAGCATCCAAAGTCAAGCAAAAAAAATAAAAATAAATAATTTTAATATTTTGACAGCTGTCACAGATTGTCTTATGCAGTGCAGGTAGAAAAACAAATGCCAGGACTGCAGGACTACTATCTGAATAGCAGTATTTTAAATAAGACTAAAAAAGTCCAGTTTGGGGGGTGGGGGGAAAGGCGAGGAATTACACCACAGTTCCACTTCCCAACATTCTACAACTGATTAGGTCAACATCTATCTGATTTTGTTACTGAGGATAAAGCTTATATATCCTCCACAAGTTAGAGCATTTTGCTTCTGGTCACTGCTTGAGAACAAGATAGAAAATGTCCAGAATAACCAGTTTCCCTATACTGTTACTAGTGGATTAATAAGCAGCAATTGTTGAATGAAGACAGATATAACATTTTGGCTGAACTCTTTAAGAAAGGCAATTTAATAACAATCATTTCAATCACACAAATCACTCCAATTATGAGTCTGTTCTAAAAGTGTTTTCATCAGCTTAAAAAGTTTTTAGCAGAATGTGGAAAAATTTGAACCACTGCCTACCTTTAAATATAGAAGAAGCTTTCATTTGTTGACTTTTTAAAACTTTTTTTTTTTTTTTAAGTTTATTTACTTGAAAGGGACAGAGGCAGTGTGAGTGGGGCAGTGGCAGAGAGAAAGGGGGAGCAAGAGAATCCCAAGTAGGTTCCACACTGTCAACACAGAGCCAGATGCGGAGCTCAAACTCATGAAACCGTGAGATCATAACCTGAGCCGAAACCCGAGAGTCGGATGCTTAACCAACTGAGCCATCCAGGTGCCTCTCATTTATTGACTTTTAAAAATACGATGCTGTAGGCGCACATGTACCCCAATGTTCCTAGCAGCACTTTCAATAGCCAAAACATGGAAAGAACCTAAGTGTCCATCAGCTGATGAATGGATCAAGGAGATGTGGTATATTTCTACAGTGGAATACTACATGGCAATGAGAAAGAATGCAACCTGGCCATTTGTAGCAACATGGATGGAACTTGAGGGTGTTATGCTGAGCGAAATAAATCAGGGAGAGAAGGACAAATACCGTATGTTTGCCCATATAGGTGGATTAGGAGGAACTTAATGGAGGACCATGGAGGAGGAGAGGGGAGAAAATAGTTAGGGAGAGGGAAGGAGGCAAACCATGAGAGATTTGAATGCTGAGAACAAACTGAAGGCTGATGGGGATGGGGGTGAGGGGAAGGGGGGTGATGGGCATGGAGGAGGGCATTTGTTGGGATGAGCACTGGGTGTTATATGGAAACGAATTTGACAATAAACTATTTAAGAAAAAAAATACGATGCTGTTTTTCAAACTCAAATAAGTGAGCAATTAAATAATATACTGCTTTTATACCTTATCAGAATGTTTTAACAATGGAAATCTTTAAAAAAAATTTTTTTTAATTTACTTATTTTTGAGAGAGAGAGAGACAGCGCATGAGTGGGGGAGGGCAGAGAGAGAGGAAGACACAGCATCTGAGGCAGGCTCCAGGCTCTGGGCTGTCAGCATAGTGCCCAATGTGGGGCTCGAACCCAGGAACCACGAGATCATGATCTGAGCTGGAAGTTGGATACCTAACCGACTGAGCTACCCAGACACCCCAACAATGGAAATTTTTAAGAAAAACAAAGTTTTGCTTCATCATTCTAGCTACAAAAAAAGTAACTTTACATTTCAAACTATTTTATTGGGAGTATCCTGGTCAGTTGCATTACCCATTAATACAGTTTCCCAAATCACAGAAACTAAGCGATCAAGGGAAAAGGGACCAGACAAATATTTTTAGGTGAGGTATAAATTAGTTATACAACTGAAAAAAGTTTTGACTTCTTAAATTCAACATTGTTTATTATTTAAACATCACATAAAACAGTCACACCAAATAATACATACTCTTAAAAATTTTTTTTATGTTTTATTTATTTTTGAGAGAGAGAGAGACTGACAGACAGACAGACAGACAGACAACATGATCAGGGGAAAGTCAGAGAGAGAGGGAAACAAAGAATCCAAAGACAAGGTCCAGGCTCTGAGCTAGCTGTCAGGACAGAGCGTGCCGTGAGGCTTGAACCCACAAACCATGACCTGAGCTGAAGCCAGACGCTCAACCAACTGAGCCACCCAGGTGCCCCTAATACATACTATAAAATCTAGAAATAAAACAAGATTTCTATGTACTACGAAACTAACAGGAATACTGTAAAATTATCAGTGCTTAACAAAGACATTTCCTGGAAACCTTTAAAGAAATAATTCAAATATTAACACTAGGTGGCAGAGGTAATATTATGCTCTTAATAATACATAGAGTTTAAATTATTCAACAGAAGCAATAAATTAAAAATCCAAAACTCACATTAAATAGATTTTTGAAAAATTGAGCTTCTCAGACTGTCTATTTTAATTTTGACCCCTTTTCACATTCTGTAATGTTGAAGAGACTTGGGAGAAAGAATAAGGAAGAATTCAATTTAAGGGCATCCTTTTAGATATCTTATCAGAAATCTATCTAGTTGCTGAATTCAGATAAATAACTAAGAAATCTTGAAGGTAAACCTTCTCCTTTACCAGTAACTTTCAAATCTAATACTGCATTCTATACAGTTTGAAAATAGCAACATCTGTGAGGGCCAAAAACCTATGATATGGAACATGCTGCTGTCTCATTTCTCTTCCTACTCTAATTTGTACTCTTATTCCTGGCATTTCTTCATCATTTGTCATTTTCTCTTTTCATGCTATTCTGTTTTGATACCTACTTTTGACCACCTAATAACATCTGTTGGGTTTAAAAGAGAAAACAAAAAGTAATCAAAATGCACAGAGTTGTAAACAACATAAAAAATAGCATTTAGGAGTTTACCTAAAGCATTTAACCAAACACTTTCCTTTGAAAGAAAATGACTATCTAACTGCAGTGGGTACAGCGGTAACATTGGACAGTGGTGACGGTGGTGGTGGTGGTGGTGAAAATAGCAAGAATAGTTATCATTTCTTAAGGGCTTACTATATGCTCCATATTGTGCTAAGCCCCTTAACAGTCTTATCTCATTGGCTCCATACAACAGCCTACAAGTAAGTTACTATATTCCTCATTTTAGATTTGAGGAAACAGAGTCTTAAGGAGATTATGACACTTGTAAAATGTCCTATAACTAATACATGATACAGTAAGGTTTAGAGCCTACTAACCATGGCAACTCCACTGCCTCCCCCAAATCTTTGCCTTAATTTTCTTAACCTTTAAAAATACAAAAACAAAAATAAATAAATAAACACAAAAATGTACTAATGTACAGAAAATTCTACTTTACTAGGATTTCTTTCAGCGAAAGCACTATCTGTATTTGTTTGTAATCTTTATTGGCTTAAAAAGAAACCCTTGATAAATCAGAAAAAAGGTAAAACACCATGTCCTATCCAAGAGCACTTAAATGTGGGAGAAAGAGTCTCCCGTGAGGAAATTACTTTAGGTAACAGAAAGAGAAGAAAGCAAAAGAGAGAAAAGATGTAAATCCAACCTAGTGACGCAAGATTATAGTTCCAAGTAGGGGATCTAATCCCTCATTTTTAGCCCTTAAATCTTCAAGAAAATGTGAGAAGACTTTTTGGGGAATCCATAGACGTGACAAACTTTTATATTCAAGATACCATAGGGCAGGACAGAGCTTCTTAAAGGAATATCTCAGTACAGAGCTAGAGCAGGGAGGTAAACAAGCAACAAACTTAGAAGAAGGGTTTGCAGACTGTTAAAAGCTACTGGATTGCTGAGAACCATGTTTTAGTTGTGATTCTGCTTTTTATTAAAATAGCAAAGGAAGGAAATATCATTTCCTCCTCTGACAACTCAAACTGTCATTATATAAATAAGTGAAGAACTGACAATCATATATACCCCCTCACCTTTTTCCTTCACATTGTTCCTTAAGTTATTTTTTCAGGGCTATCATAATTACTTCATTTCATTTGAATTCCTTTTCTCTTAACTGAAGAAATATTTTTCTAATGTTTATTTTTGAGAGACAGAGAGAGAGAGAGAGAGAAAGAGAGAACACGCATGCGTGCAAGTGGCAGAAGGGCACAGAGAGAGGGAGACACAGAATCCGAAGCAGGCTCCAGGCTCTGAGCTGTCAGCACAGAGACCACTGCAGGGCTCAAACCCACAAACTGTGAAATCACGTCCCGTGCCAAAGTCAGATATTTAACTGACTGAGCCACCCAGGCACCCCTAATAGTTAACTTCTTAGAATTAATGTTCTAAAGGAGTAAATTAAAATGTATCTAGCATTTACAGAATAATGAAAAGGGGCACCTGGGTTGCTCAGTCAGTTAAGCATCTGACTTCGGCTAAGGTCATGATCTCATGGTCCATGGTTCGCGCCCCACGTCAGGCTCTGTGCTGACACCTCAGAGCCTGCAGCCTGCTTCGGATTCTGTGTGTGTCTGTGTCTCTCTGCCCCTTCCCTCATTCGCACTTGTGCATACGTGCAGTCTCTCTCTCTCTCTCAAAAATAAAATTAAAAAAATTTTAAAGAAGAATGAAAAGTAAAAAATAAATAGCTGAAATACTTGTACACTCTACCATGGCATCTCCTCAAACCATATTAATCATTATTCAACCATATATCTATGGAGGGGGGGAGAAACCTTCAAATTTTCTAAAAATGGTAACTTTTTCTTAAAAATGAAATGAAATGGTGTGCTAAGTGGAATTACAATTCTGGGGTGCAAGCCAATTTATGATGAACCAACACTGAACACTATGGTATAATTTATGGTTCCTGTAGCTTTGCAACAAAAAAGAGAAACTAAATATTCTCTTGAAAAGTACTCTTTTATAAAAAAAAAAATGAAACACATTTTAAGAAATATGAATGAATAAGAAACTAATTTGTCAGCCTAATTTTAGGCTACACTTAAAAAAAAAATGTAATAGGACTCTAATAAAACTTGTTTGAAAGAAGTCATTTCCTGTTAAGTAATAATACATTCCTGATGTCACTGGGTGGCAAAGCATTAGTACTAAAAGAAAGTGTCTGCATGCTTTTGGTAAGAAAACCTCATTTTTCCCATGTGCAACTGGAACCAATATCATGCCAATCTGAAAATACCTTTCATAAGGCTACAAAGCAGGAAGGAAAATGAATAATGCAGTTGGGTCCATAAAATGGGAAAAGATTCTCTATCATTTCTTTTTCTATTTGATATCACTTACCAAATAACTTATGGAAAATAAAACTAGAACTAAAAATGAATAGCAATTCCATTTGCGACAACATGTATAGACCTAGAGGGTATTATGCTAAGTGAAGTAAGTCAGAGGGAGAAAGACAAATACATGGGCTCTAAAAACCAAAATAATCAAAGGCAGTAACAGACCCATAAATACAGGAAACAAACTGATTTGCCAGAGAGGAAGTGGGGTGAAGGGAGTAGACATACAGGCTTCCAGTTATGGAATGAATAAGACACAGGGGTCCAAGGCACAGCATACATAATACAGTCAATGACAGTGTAATAGTGTGGTATAGTGACAGATGGTAGCTACACTTGCGGTGATCATAGCATAACCTATAGAACCATCAAATCACTGTTATACACCTGAAACTAAGGTAGCATTGCATGTCAACTACAATGTAAAAAAAAGTTTTAAAAATGAATGGCAATTAATCAACCTACTGATCACCAGAAAAGTAACACTAACATTATGGTAACTAATACTGAGAGGTTCAACTTGTTTCAGATAAATGAAGCTGTGATTTTTAAACACTAACACAAACTTAAACATGTAGAAATACATCAGATGATTCAAAGAGATCATTCAGCATATGAACATGATGGAGACTGCTCTGGTCAACCAATGAAGATGGTATTGTTCTCCATATTAAGAAAACAGAATATAAGGGTAGAGGGCAAGTTAAGAACATTAACCTGATACAATAAAATATTTTGTGCCTCTGACTACATATTTGACAAAAATGACATAATTGTATCTCTGATTACAAATAAGCATAACCAAATAGGATGATAAACCCAAAGATGGTCTTTGAACCATCTTAGGAGAGATGAGCTCTCCTAAGACAGATCACCAACTGCAGAATAAAGATAAGATGAAGAGAAAACGAAAAAAATAAAATTAGGGAAAGAGGTTTTACCTTTCTAGATAGGAAAGCCCAAGGGGCTTATACAAAGCAAAAGTAAATATATATATATATATATATACACATATACACGTATATATATATACATATGTATATATATATAAACATGTATATATATATATGTCTTTACTATATACATATATTAAGGGGAAATTTTTCATAACTAAACATAAAGTAGATTATTTTTTTTTCCAAGTGTTTCCTTATTTATTTATTTATTTATTTATTTTTTTACAAATAGTTTATTGTCAAATTAGTTTCTACATAACACTCAGTGCTCATCCCCAAAGTGCCCTCCTTCATGCCCATCCCCCCCTCCCCCCCACATCCATCAGTCCTCAGTTTTTGTCAGCATTCAAGAGTCTCTCATGGTTTGCCTCTCTCCCTTTCCCCCACCATTTCCACCCTTCTTCTCTCCCTTGGTCCTCCGTCAAGTTCCTCCTAATCCTCCTATACGTGCAAACATATGGTATTTGTCCTTCTCTGCCTGACTTATTTCGCTCAGCATAACACCCTCAAGGTCCATCCATGTTGCTACACATGGCCAGATTTCATTGTTTCTCATTGCCATGTAGTATTCCATGGTATAGATAAACCACATCTTCTTGATCCATTCGTCTGTTGATGGACACTTAGGCTCTTTCCAAAACATAAAGTAGATTAAAACCAATATCCCCATTGTATGAAGTTTGGACTAGAGAAAAATTAGTAAGTCTAAACATTCTAGAAAAGACAATATTCAAGTATAAGCTATCCTATGGAGAAACAGCATGCTTAATTCCCAAAATCACTGAATGAAAGATCTGAGTAGCTGTATAAATTTAAAGTTAGCTGTGTATCTGAGGGAGTACATAATTAATTCACCATTATTTTTTCAAGTTTTCAAAATGTTTAGAAATCATTTATCTTGACAACTAAGCAATTCTTCTCAGACTCTAACAGCAACTCCACAGCTGTAATATATGCTTTAAATTATATATATTCATAATACACACACACACACACACACACACACACATATACATACACACATCTATATATGGACTTTAATGTTGGTAGTAGTATTCACCCACATTGATTAAATCATAAACATCAAGGTTTCAGCAGTATTAAATAAAAAATGTAGGTTTAAGAATCTACAGATTTTTAAAAGATTTGTTAATGTTTTATTTATTTCTGAGAGAGAGAGAGAGAGCAAGAGCGCGAGAGCATGAGCAGGGGAGGGTCAGAGAGAGGGAGTCACAGAATCTGAAGACAGGCTCTGGGCTCTGAGCTAGCTGTCAGCACAGAGCTCAACGCAGGGCTCGAACCCACGAACCGTGAGATCATGACCTAAGCCAAGGTCAGATGCTTAACAGACTGAACCACCCAGGCGCCCCAGACTTTTTTTTTTTTTTTTAAGGACGCTAAGACAAAAATTGGAGTAATATCACGAATACAAAATTTGAAATTACAACCAATGCTACAATGGGCTTTGTTATACCAGAAGTTCTTACAGTCTGCCTACTTTTGTCCGGCGCAGCAGCTGTGGCAAGTGGTGGTGGGGAATCAGAAGGAAGTGGCAGCTGCACTTGACACGGCAGGCATGAGAGTGAACAGCAAGAAATGAAGCCTGAAACAGCTGCCTGAACATTCTCATGCTCGTTGTAGCTCTCATACATAAAGATTTGTGTCCAAGTGTCATATTCTGTAGGCCATGCAAAACACCGAGGGAGGCCTTCCCACTACCAAAGTCTTCACAGAGCTGGGCAGGCACCCAACCCAAAAACTTTGGCATTTTCCTAAACTATTCCCTACTCTTCACATGAGTCAGTTGCCAAATCCTATTAATTCTATCCCTAAATCTCTCCCAAATTCATTCTTTTAATTCCATCATCACTGTTCAGACCTCTCTATTTTGGGCTCTTGTTTTATTTCAGCCTACTCAAATACATTTCATACTGCTGCCTTCAGAAGTATTTTTCTAAAATATAAATCTGAATATGTCACCTATTAAAAGTTCTTCAGCAACTCCCTATCACTAATAGTGTGTGATACAGAAGCACCTGGCTGGCTCAGTCAGAACATGCAACTCTTGATCTCAGAGATGCGAGATCAAGTCCCATACTGGGTGTAGAGATTGCTTAAAAATATTTTTTTAGAGAGTATATATGATCCAAAGCCCATACAGGGAGAACAGAAAAAAACAGTGGTTTTTCAACCTTGATTTAAGACACACAGAAGTAAAAAGGGGGAAATATGTATCCTCCAAAAGACTTAATATGGCAAATGAGACTCTTCATGATCTGGAATCCCAATCAGTTTCTTGTCACTTTTTGTTACAAATCCCATGCTCTAGTCAGACTTATATTTCTGTCAAAGGCACTATACTCTTTCAAATCTCTTTGACAGAGATTTCCAACAGAATGGTATATGCATGCTACTGGCAGACTCAAATGTATCCTTTAAAATGGAGCTAAAATTCTACCATCTCTATGAAGCCTTCCTTGACCCTCTCCCATATAGTGATATTCTTGTTTACGTGACACTCTCCATCTCCAGATGTCAGCACTTGAGGGAGGAACCACAGATGACCAGTATTCACAATTTAAGGACCCAGGACAATTATACTTAATACACTTCCAAAAGAAGAATAATCTTGGCACTTGGCACTATCATGCCTCTCTCTGTTACAGCTCTCAAATTCTCTCCAGTCTAAAAAGTCATTTCAGGGAAAGGCGATTCAGATGATTTTATAGGAAAGTTATGTCAAGATCATTCTTATGCTATTAGGACTTTTTCAGAACATAGAAAATAGTTTATGAAGCAGACAAAAGATTGACCTAAAAAATCTTCTTGATAACATACTGCAAATGTGTTTAGGATATAGATCTGAAGATCTTTAAGAGAACACTACCAATTTGTGCTTAGTATTATACATTAAAGCAATTAAAATAAACAAATCTTTTAAAAAGTCATTTCAGAAATGTCTGTGCCTTCAAGGCACCGTGGGATGAAGTGAAGAGACATTCCCAGATTTAGAAGAACTTACATTCTAGAAGGAAAAAAAATGACAGAAAGATAAAGAAGGAAGATGAATCTTTAGTAATAAGGATGTTTGAAGGAAGATGTCTTAAGTAAATACACTGGAATTAACTGATGAGAGTATTTGTAACACAGCCAAAACTAAACGCTGTCTCAATGACCTCTAATTTTTGATCTGGAAAAGCAATTAAGGGAGCCAGTTTTGCTTTACCAAGGCACAGTACATTTTTCTGACCCTAAATGCAAATATTTTATTTTGAAGATTGAAACAAAATTTAAGCCTTTTGGCATCAGAAGGTCAGGTGTTTGAGGTTGAGAGAAGCTGGTTCCTGTCGAAATGTTTCCTGGCTTAGAAATCAGAGACCCTCTTGGATCCAATACAGTAATAATAAATATTTACTTAAAGATTTTATTATAAATTGACAGCAAAGATGTGAAATGTTCCCTTATAGTTTACACATTTAAAATTAAACATTCCTTGGGGCACCTAGGTGCCTCTGTCGGTTAAGTGTCTGACTTGGGCTCAGGTCATGATCTCCCGGTTTGTTGGTTCGAGCCCCGCGTCGGGCCTGTGCTGACAGCTCAGAGCCTGGAGCCTGTCTTCATATTCTTTATCTCCCTCTCTCTCTCATCCTCCCTTGCTCACGCTGTCTCTCTCTCTCTCTCTCTCAGAAATAAATAAAACATTAAAAAAATTTTTTAAATATTCCTCAAACTTAATATATACCTCTAAGAGTCACTATTACTACTCCAAATAAGTTCAAATATAAAATGTAGTCCAAAGAAAAGAAAAGACAATATCACTTAGGTCAAGAAAAATTTCAGGGCTCAACAATCACAAAAGTTTGCTTACAGTAAGAATTACTGAGGGGCGCATGGGTGGCTGAGTCGGTTGGGTGTGACTTCAGCTCAGGTCATGATTTCACGGTTTGTGGGTTCGAGTTCCGCATTGGGCTCTGTGCTGACAGCTAGCTCAGAGCCTGGAGCCTGTCTTTGGATTCTGTGACTCCCTCTCTCTCTGACCCTCCCCTGTTCATGCTGTCTCTATCTCTCTCTCTCAGAAATAAATAAAACATTAAAAAAAAAAAAAAAGAATTACTGAGGATAATATGGAAAACATGTGGCTTTAAAGGGACTTCAATGAGGAAACGATAATTTTTTCAATAAATGGTACTGGGACAATTGGGTACCTGTGCAAACAAATGATCTTTGGCCTGTTTCCACCATCACTACAAAAACATTAATTTGACACAGATCAGAAACCTAAATGTAAAGACTAAAACTACCAAAACTTGTAGAGGAAAACCTTGGAGGAAATCTTCATGGCCTTCAGGTGGGCAAAGTTGTCATAGATCTGATACCAAAAGCATGATTCATGAAATAAAAAAACTGGTAAGCTGGACTTGATAAAAATTCAACTATATTTATAATTCTTTTTGTTTTTTTTTAGAGAGCGAGCGAGCACACACACATGGGGTAAAGGGACAGAGGGATACAGAGAGAGAGAGTCATAAGCAAACTCCAACCTTAGCAGAGTGCCTGACATGGGGCTCCATCCCATGACCCTGGGATCATGATCTGAGCCGAAAGCTCAACCGCCTGAGCTATCCAAGCAGTGCTACTACAGTTATGTTTCAAAAGACAACATCAACACATGAAAAAACTAACCACATTCTGGGAGAAAATAACTGACAAGTTATGATTCTAACAAAGAACTGGTATCAGAATATATAAATAACTCTTATAACTTAGTAAGACAAATGGCCAAAGCTTATAATAGGTGAAAGATATGAACAACATCTCAACAAAAAAGATCTCTAAATGGTTATTAAGGATATAAAGAGATGTTCAGGGGCAACCTGAGAGACTCAGTCAGTTAAGCGTCTGACTCTTGATTTTGGCTCAGGTCATGATCTCACAGTTTGTGGGTTCGAACCCCGCATCAGGCTCTGTACTGGCAGCATAGAGTCTGCTTAGGATTCTGTCTCCCTCTCTCTCAGCCCTCCCCTGCTCGTGCTCCTTCTCTCTGAATGAATGAATGAATGAATGAATAAAACATTAAAAAAAGATTTTCAACATCATTAGTTGACAGGAAAATGCAAATTCAATATGCAATGGGATACTACTTTTTACTCACTAAAATGGTTACAATCAAAATAGGTAATACTGCCTTTAGACCTTGCACATACCAGAGAAAAAGAGCAATAGTTTCTCAAAACTTTATTCTATTTTGGGGACTGGAACATTTAGCAACTTTTTGAAATCTAAATAGAAGCCCATCAACCTCTTCCTGACTCCTGTGAATTATTTCTGACTAAGCCTACTCTGACCCTTACTCTACACAGACACACACACAAACACACACACACACACACACACACACACACACACACACGATGCTGAGGATGTGGAAAAATAGGAACTTTCATGCTAGTGGGAATGTTAAATGGAATAGCCACTTTGGACAACAGTTCCTATACTTATTCCTAGGTACACACACAAGAGAAATGAAAACATATGTTTGTACAGAGACTTACATATGAATGTTTGTAGCAGCATTATTCATAGTGCCCGAAATGCAGAAACAACACAAAGTCCATCAACTGATGAATGGATAAGATAACAGTTAGATAAAGTGCAGTATATCCATACAATTGAATATTCTGCAACAAAGAGAAATGAAATATTGATATATGCTACAATATGAACTGAAAAACATGAAAGAAGCCAGACAAAAAAGACCCCATATTGTATGATTACATTTACATGAAATGTCCAGATAGGCAAATTTATAGAGACAAAAAGAAAAAATATGTCTGGGGATGAAAAATGGGGATTAACTGTAAACTGACATGATGAATCTTTTTGGGATGATGGAAAAGCTCTAACACAGGATTGTGGTCAGGCTCAGTAAAAAAAAAATGCTCAAAAGAAAGAAAAATTTCTCAATTCTTCTGTGATCTTTCTAGACCTGTCATAATACTTTTTATTTGCTGTTTAACATTGTGCTCCCTCAGGTATGAGGATACTCACTGAGTGAGTGCAGACCCTCCCAGGCATGGAGGGCACATCAAGTCCTGAGCCGTCCCATGTCCACAGCCCCACTGGGGGTAGCAGTACCAGCAGGAGCTGAATGGGGCAGGGAGTAGACAGCCAAGAACGTGTTGCAGAGGCAAGTGCAAGCTCACTAAAGTATGCTCTATTGCTCCATCAGACGTTACTTACAAAACACAAATTCAAAGATAAAATTATTAAGAACTTCAAGATGATGACCACAGAGCATTAGATTCCAAGTGCACAGCCCCTTTCTGAGTATTGGCCCTATGAGACTACACTAGTAGTGTAGTCATACATGAATCAGGACTTGATTGTAGTGATGGCTGCATAACTTGGTAAACTTACCAAAATTCACTGAATCATATACTTAAAATGGGTGAATTCTACAGTATGTAAATTATGCCTCAACAAAGTATTGTGGGTTTTCTTTAATGGCTTTAAGTCTTTAGTGGCAGTACACTAAAATTTACCAAATGAGTGAACATCATAGAGAGTACATGCCTAGGCCTTTATGTCTAGGCCTAAATAAGTGCCTTTTCCAGAGCCAAGCAAAAGACCCCCTCTGATAAAGACACTATATCTCAGAAAGCCCCACGTCAGGTCAGAAGATAAGGTTCTCTTTTTGAATATGTAAATTGGCAACTCTCTGTATATACAACAGGTATGATGAGTTTATCTCATAACTAAGGAAGACCTTTTAAATGCTAAGGGGTTCTAAACAGAGAGTAGTGCCAAATGAACAGCACTGTACTTCAAGTCCACAATTAAGACTGAATCCCCATCAAAAGATCTCCTCTTACACTGAGCAACTCCAAGTACTGAATTATTTCTGACTAAGCCTACTCTGACCCAATGAACCAGAGGCCTATATCTCTATACTAGAGTTTCTGTGATAACATAAGTGCTCTCGAAAGACCTCACATTCTACCAAAATACATACCTAAAATTAGAAGTAAAACAGGACTGAGGCAGTCCACACAAAACCTATGCAAAATTCATAATCAAAACACTAACAAAAACATTAATAATTCTTCCTAAAAGTATTAGCATAGCTTATTTTCTTCCTTTCATAGTTTATAGTCAAGTTGATTTCCATATAACACCCAGTGCTCATCCCAACAAGTGCCCTCCTCCATGCCCATCTCCCCCCTTCTCCTCTCCCCCACCCCTACCAGCCCTCAGTTTGTTCTCAGCATTCAAGAGTCTCTCAGGGTGTGCCTCCCTCCCCCTCCCCAACTATAAAAATATGGAACGCTTCACGAATTTGCATGTCATCCTTGTGCAGGGGCCATGGTAATCTTCTCTGTATCATTCCAATTTTAGTGTATGTGCTACCAAAGCGAGCGCTAGCATAGTTTATTTTAAAAGGCTGGTTAAGTTCCAAATAAACGTTTAATACAGTTTATATATATATTTTAGGAAAAAGGAAGAAATAAATGTAATTTGATAGGAAAGAGTTTTAAGAAAGGGGTAAGGCTGTCAAGTCATGAAAACAATAGCAAATGCATAAAAATTGGGGAGAACTCCAAAAATAGCAATTCCAAAAGAGAGTGCGTGGCAAAACTAAGCCAAAAGGAAGAACATGGTGACAACGGGACTTTACTCATTCTTACGTGGCTTGCTGCATGCATTCATCTGGGAAATGTATCTGTATATCTGAGTTCAGCTACTACTACTAAGTAATATAACACATTTACCTACTGGGTAAAATCATGCGTGAACCAAAATGACTTTCACCTTTTATAGGTAGATTTCCCCTATTTACGATTATCATATAATTAGTGTTACAGATACATGTTCTAGAAACAGGTGATGTAACAGGACAGACTGTATTTGATCTACCGTCTGCTTCAACTTGTGTCCCCACTGTCAACTCTTTCTCTTCCCCCTTCCCTGGCTTGCTTTACCCAAGATCCACAATGTCAGACATCTTTCAGTAATCACATCTGTGGAACCTCTCTCTCTCAGATTATTTTTCTTTGTATGCATTTAGTATTTTGTTTTGAGAGTCAGGGGTGGGGATGGTGTCTGTCAGGATGGCCTTATAATACATCAGAGAGATTTAATATGCATTCGTATTTCCTCATTTTAAAAGTAAATTAATGGGGCGCCTGGGTGGCTTAGTCGGTTAAGCGTCCGACTTTCGCTTAGGTCATGATCTCACGGTTCGTGGGTTCGAGCCCCCCATCGGGCTCTGTGCTGACTGCCAGCTCAGAGCCTGGAGCCTATTTCAGAGTCTGTGTCTCCCTCTCTCTCTGACCCTCCCCTGCTCACGCTGTCTCTCTCTCTCTCCTAGAAATAAATAAAAAATATTTTTAAAAAAGTAAATTAATAAATACAGTAGGCCCTGCCCCCCTTATCCCTGGGGGATACAGCTAGCCAGCAGATGCCTAGAACCACAGATAATACCCAACCCTATATATACTATTTTTTCCTACATATACATACATATATGATAAAGTTTAATTTATAAATTAGGCACCTTAAAAGATTAACAACTAAGAATAATAAAGAAGAATTAAAATGCACAGTAATAGAAGTTATGTCACTGTGGTCTCTCTCCCAAAATATCTTACTGTGTACCATTCACCCTTCTCCTTGTGATGATGTGAGATAAAATGCCTACATAATAAGATGAAGTGAGGTACATGACGGACATTGTGCCATAGCATTAGGCTACTTACTACGGACCCTCTAAGTCAGAAGGCAAATCATCATGCATGAAGACTGTGCTCGACCTCGGGTAACTGAAATTGCAGAAAGATGGTGGACTGTGGGGAAGAGAGGTGTGCTGCTGCTGTACTTTGTTTTATTTTCACACTCAAAAACAATCTGTTAATTTTTCTTACTATAACACTAAATAGAAAAAAGTACTTTCCCACCATAATGTGTATACCACAGTTTTGCTGTTTTCAAAGCATGGAATACAATTTTTTAAAAAAGGGGGGGGGCACTAAATTTGAATAGCTTTTTAATCCTGGCAGAAGCTTAATAATATAATTTTTTGTACAAATTGTTAAGATCTATATATATGTGATCTACCAATAAAGAAAAATGTTATTATGTCCTCAAATTAAAAAAAAAAACTATTATTATTCTTGGAAATTTCATTATGGTTACAAATATTGACATAAATGATTTTAACTTAGAAAAATCTACTGGTCAAACTAGTTTTCATCATTAAAAAGATGCAAACTACTGAACCAATGAAAGGTAAAATACTTGTTTTCAGAAACAAGCTTTTTGTTTTACTTTTAATATTTCTTCTGTCTCTTTTAAAGTAGTGGTCATTGTATTTATTAATGTTCACATGCTAGATATTAAAAATCATTTAGCCTCAAATAGGCCATAGAAACATGTCTATCCTTCAATGCAGAGATTTTACTAATGAAATAGGAAGGTTACACAAAAATTTAGCAATGATCTATTTATTATGAAAACAAATAAAAAATGATCTAAATAACATAGAATTGCTTAAGTAAATTATGATATGGAATGCTTTATTTTTTTAATCTTTATTTTTGAGAGAGAGAAAGAGAGAGAGGGAGAGGGAGCAAGTACGAGCAGGGGAAGAACAGAGAGAGAAGGAAACACAGAATCCAAAGCAGGCTCTGAGCTGCCAGCACAGAGCCTGACATGGGGCTCAAACTCATGAACCATGAGTTCAGGACCTGAGTCAAAGTCAGACACTTAACCAATTGAGCCAACGAGTGCCCCAAGACATGGAATACTTTAAATGATGCTATGGATAACTATGGAAAGATAGTCAAAAACATAGTCAGTTAAAAGAGGTTAACAAAATAATATAGCATTATGTGGGGTTTTCTAATTTTTTAATATTTCTTTTATTAAAAAAAATTTTTAAGTTTATTTATTTTGAGAGAGAGTACGAGTGGGGTAGAGGGCAAAGACAGATGGGAGAGAAAGAATCCCAAGCAGGCTCTGTACTATCAGCACAGAGCCCAATGTGGGGCTCAAACTCCCAAACCGTGGGATCATAACCTGAGCTGAAAGTGAGTGGGACGCTTAATCAACTGAGCCACCCAGGTGCCCTAGCTTATGTGTTTTGGTAAAATATATGCTATATATGAATATAGGAAAGGGCCCAGAAAGCTATTTACCAAAGTTAAACCAGTGGTTCTCAAAGTGTGGTTCCCCAATAAATAGCATCAGCATCAGCTGGAAACTTGTTAGATATGAAAATTCTGGGGCCCCACTCCAGTCCTACTGAATCAGAAACCCGGGAGGTAGAACCCAGTAACCTGTGTTTCAGTAAACCCTCCAAGTGGTTCTGATGTATGCCAAAGCTTGAGAACAACCACTAAAGAGCCCTTACCAGGATCAGGATCCCTTTGAGACTCTGATGACAATTATGAACTTTTCTTTCAGAAAAGTGCACATTTGGAATACTCAATTTTACATATATTTCAGAGACAAATACAAGGCAGAGGGTATCTGCATTGGTACGATACTACTCCCAATGGAACAGATATTTTGAGCCCTAGAACTCTACCTATAACAAAAAACACATACTTAACTGCATATAAGTTGCCAAAATAAAGCTGAGAAAAATGAAAGAACCAAAAAACTGTAAGCCAACCTCTCAAGTCTGGCACACCAGTATTTCTTCTAGTTTGTCTTCACTTACTCAGATTCCAAGGCTGACACAAAGTCTCCTGGGTTTAACTTTCCAAACTTCTGAACTTTATTGAGTTTATAGGCTGAACTTGTGCCCTTTGCAATGGAGAATTCTCACATGATCACTATTCCATTTGACTATCAATCTGTACTTCCTGGCCTTAAGAGAAAAACTTTCAAACTGAAAAAAAAAAAAAAAAAAAGTTTTCTAATTTCTGAACAATGTGAATGTTTTAGAAACAAAAAGGCATAGAACTCAGATGTCCTATGATTTAAGAAAATCCCTAATTTCCTTTAACTTATAATAAGAACTAGTATCAAACTACAAGGACTTCAAGTTACAGTTTCATAAGAAAACAAAGGCTACAAATTAAAAGATTTAATTTAGGCAATTGGTAATCATCTCCTAATTGTATTTTTCCAAATCAATTGCAGGTTTCTGTGGTAACATATGCATCTCTTATGATAATGAAGTTTAACCATAAAAAAACATTAATGTTATTCTAAGAAAAATATTCTCTCTTTTTTTTTTAAAACACTATATGCACACCTGCTATTCTCCTATCAATCCAAGCAGGAAACTATTTCTCCTTTACATCATGAGCAATAGAAAAGTACTTATTAAAACATTAATCACAGTCCATTATATTCTGACTTACTGCCAAAAGTTCCCATTACATCATTGAAAATATCTATTAACCCAAACCTGCTTCTGACAAGTTACAGGAGTGTAGTGTTTAGAATTTAGTAATGTAAAAGTCAGTTTAAAAAGAACAGTTACACAATTGATTTTGCAGTGGCAGCAAAAATAATTAATTTTTTTCCCAACATTTACTAGCAAAAGGTTGATTTAACTGGTGTTTCTACTGTAAATTTATTTAAAAATTATTTCAAATTTCACCTAGCATTATTAAACACATTTACTAAGAAAGTATTAAATACAGGTGACTGGTTAAAGAATTTCAAAATGTGCTGAATACACCACTGTATGGAAAACTATATTGTCTTGTGTAAATATGGGCCTTGTTTAGAGGCACGTCTCACAGGAAATTGTAGCAAATGAAAACCATCCCTGTTTTTCCACTCCCACTCTTTAGGATTTATGCTTTTAGATTTAAAACCAGTTATGCAGAGAAACAAAAAGAGCATGGCAACATTACCTTCAAATCAGAATAATGACTACTTTAGGCATTCTCATCATGTTAAAATAATTGAATATTAATAGAAGCAAAGCTTAAATATATTGAGTTTACACCAGCAGAACCAACTACCTAGTTTTTACTTGTTAGATATTTGTTTGAGGAGTGGTAACATGGACTTCTTCGAAACCAGGATGGAAAGAATCAACATTTAGGTGATAAAATTTTAAGAAAAAAAGCACAAAGGATTTGAGTGATTATTTCCCAAAAATAGAGACCACTTATGACCTATTATCTGCATATTGAAAAAAACAGTAACTCTATAATAGAAACATTGGTAAAAAAATAAAGTGTTCTGTTTATTTACATTTGTTAAGTTTTTCTATAAAGAGCATATATTACCTTTATATAATGGGGATAACTTAATGAACCTCAATTTATTTTAATAGCTCTTAAGAAAGCTCTATGTGACTCTAAGATGATTGGAGGAGATCCTTAGAAAACAAAAAGCTTACTTGTCTTAGCATATTATATGCATTTTCTTTAAAATTTAAATTTTTATAATTTCTATTCTTTCTGAAAATAGAGGAGTGACAATTTTTAAATCTTATATAAAATGTAATGTTTCTTATGCTTGATGACTAATTTCGTTAGACAATTCATGGCAGAAGGACTTAGGGAAATTAAAAGCATGAATTATATCTTACTTAATAAAAAGACAGAAAAAGAAAACAGACCTAGGTTACAATCATAGAATATGTTAACTATAAATTAGAAGGTTCTTTAACACAAGAACCAACATGTTTTACATTTGAAAGGTTAAGAGAGTCACCAAGCTACACATGTCTAATAATTTCCTAACAACTCAATCTCCAGATTATTTTTCTTTTTATTTTAAGGAAACACAACTCTACACACCTAAAGAAAATTAAGTTATCTATACTTGAAAGTGGTTTTTAACAGAATATGAATCTTTCAGGGTACACCTCTTAAAATAATTACCTGAATTCTAGCCTGTGATCCTGAGTTCCCACCAAAAAAATGAAGAATTAGTAAGTGATTGCACATTTCACAGTACCTTCAATTACCGGGCTAGCCATATAATTAAAAGAGAAACTCTTCTTACTGATGTTTTCAAAGACTTTATTTCATATAATCACAGATATATTATCCCCAATTTGAATATAAATAATTGATTAATTTTGCTCTTCATTTTATTTCTAAAGTCATTATTTACAAAACTCAAAGTTGACTCTAAATACACTTAACATTTTTCATTAAGCTTTTTTTTTTAGAACTATTAGCAAGAAGAAATGACAAAGACCTACTACCATAGTCATCTCACTTACTTTTTCCTTATCCATTTAAATCTTTAACAAACATTCGTTGATTACTATTTCTGTTATACAATACTGACTAGAAAATAATTCTCATTGGTATGTTATGTGTAAATTATATATTAGTATTTTTCAAAATATTAAAACTTGGGTTAAAAAAGGTATGATTATCCTTAATAGGTCTTTAAAAGTCATTACATCTAATAAACAATAGAAACTGTAGAAACAGAAACAGTATTTAGATTAAAAATAAAACTTAATTTTACAAAACAATTAAATTGTTACAGATCATGCAGAACAAGTAAATGACCCAGGCTATATAACTTGAAGTATCTTTGGCCTGAAAATGCAATTTGACAATCATAATGGGAAAGAAAAACCAAATACATCAACAAATTAAACTGAACTTAAACTTTAAAAATGAGTTTAAGGAGCGCCTGGGTGGCTCAGTCAACTGAGTGTCCAACTTCAGCTCAGGTCCTGATCTCATGGTTTGTGAGTTCGAGCCTCACACTGGGCTTGGGCTCGCTGCTGTCAGCACAGAGCCCACTTTGAATCCTCTGTCCCCCTCCTCTCTCTCTGCCCCTTCCTAGCTCATACTCGCATGCTCACTCGCTCTCTCTCAAAGATGGATAAACATTTTTAAAAAAATGAGCTTAAGTTCAGTATTTAAGTTCACTACATATTAGCAATATTCCCAGTGATGAATGTTAACTCCAGTGGTAGCATTTATCACTCAAATAGCTAACATTTATACAGTACTTACATGTGTCAAATATTATTCTAAGAATTTATCATTTATTAACTCATTTAATCTTCCCAAGTCCATGACATAAGCACTAATAGTATCCTCATTTTGAAAATGAGGAAACAAAGCACAGAGAGACTGGTAAACTGCCCAGGAAACTAATTAATGAAAAACCCAGTATTTAATAAACCCAGGCAATGTATCTCCAGAGTATGTTCTCTTAATCTCTACACTAAAAGGTTAATGTGATAATAAACCTTCAATAGTTTGGTATTGGGGTGCCTGAGTATCTCATTCAGTTGAGCATTCAACTCTTGATTTCAGCTCAGGTCATGATCCTCGGGTTGTAGAATCAAGCCCTGTGTCAGGCTCAGCACTGAGCATGGAGCCTGCTTGAGCGCGCTCTCTCTCTCTCTCTCTCTCTCTGCCCCTGTCCCTCACTCGCACTATCTCTAAAATTTTAAAAATAATCATAAAAATCAGGAGCACCTGGGTGGCTCAGTCCATTGGGCATCCAACTTCGGCTCAGGTCATGACCTCACCGTTGGTGAGTTCGAGCCCCATGTCAGGCTCTGTGCAGACAGCTTGGAGCCTGGAGCCTGCTTGGGATTCTGTGTCTCCCTCTCTCTCCACCCCTCCCCTGCTTGCATGTGCTCTTTCACTTGCTTGTGCTCTCTCTCTCTCAAAATAAATAAACATTAAAGAATAATAATAATGATAATAATAATTAAAAAATAAAAATAGTTTGGTATTACTCCATCTACGTTTAATAAATTAACAAAGGAAGAGATGACATTATTCCTGTGAACAGGTAATTCGTCATCCTGGGGATATTCATTAATCACAATGATTTTCATCAACTGGAGGTACTATGTAATCCCAGCTACTACAGGGCATTCCTTCTGTTTATGTTAACTAGCCCACAATCTTGGCCAATCAAAATTAGACTCAGTTCAACAAGAGTCCACCTCCATGAACCCTCCCTTGCCTCTAAAGCCAGATGAAACCTCTACTTTTCTTTGCTCCATAAAACCTTTACTATTAAAGCAATAACAGTTAACATTTATTGAATATTTTCTAAGTACTAAAGGTACTATGCCTTAAGTACTATAAATTAAGCTACATAATTAAACAATCCTGAGAGATAGCTTCTATTATCATCTCCATTTTACAATTAAGAAAAGTAAGGTTCAGTGAGGCTAAGTTCTAATGGCCAAGATACAAAGCTTGGATTTGAAGCCAGGTATATTTAACACTAAATCTATGCTGCTTAACCCTGTGCCAGGCACAGTGGCACTGTGGGAGCATATATCTCACATAATACATTGTATCCTACTTCTTTAAGTACCATCATGTCCCTCAATTCTATATCAAGTTCTCTGATGATCAAAACCATGTTTTATATACTTTTATTTCCTAAAAATAGATTTGGCTTAATGAGCATCTGTTGAATAAGTGAATGAATGAAGAAAAGATTACTACAAAAGCTACATATCTTATGAAAAAATATATATAGAAAACAGATCAGCAATTCTCAAACTTTTTCACCTTAGGACGTCCTTACACTCTTAAAAATTACTGAGGACTCCTAAAGAGCTTTTGTTTAAGTTACATGCACTATATTTTCTACATTAAAAATTAAAACTAAAAAATTAGAAAATATTTATTAATTCATTTTAAAATAACAATTAAAACCCATTACATGTTAATATAAATAGCATACCATGTTAACTCTAGTCAAAAGGAAGCTGGAATGGCTATTTTAATATCAAACTAGATTTCACAGCAAAGAATGTTACCAGAATAGAGAGAATCATTTCATAATGATTAAATAAAGATTAGATTCATAATGATTAGATAAAGAGGCCAGCAAATGAAAAGTCTATGACAATCCTAAATTTTTATGTTCCTAATAAGAGAATTTGCAAATGACATGCTTATTTACACACAAAGAAACTCTAATAGACTCCATAAAAAAACTATTAGCACTAAATGCAAGGCTGTAAGCTATTAGATGAATACACAAAACTTAATTATATCTCTTTATCCCAGAAGAAAGCAATTATAAATTGAAATAAACAACTTTAAATGCCATTTATAATAACATTAAAATATATATACCGCATCTTCTTTATCTATTCATCAGTTGGTTGATGGCTGAAATTGATGAGGAGGAGTAAGGAGTGCACTGTAAGGAGCACCAGGTACTGAAGCACTATATTGTACACGTGAAGCTAGTCTTACACTGTATGTTAACTAACTGGAATTTATACAAAAACTTTAAAAAATATATACATATAGAGGTAAATATGACAAAATATATGCAAGGCATGTACACTAAAACTAGTAATAGAAAATTTAAAAAGACCTAAATTAATGAGAAAATATGCCTTGTGCCTGAATCAGAAGATTCTATTATTAAAATAGAGCCAATTCACTCCAAACTGACCTACTGATTAAATGCGATCCTTGGGGCGCCTGGGTGGCTCAGTCGGTTAAGCGTCCAGCTTCGGCTCAGGTCACGATCTCGTGGTTCGCGGGTTTGAGCCCCACGTCGGGCTCTGTGCTGACAGCTAGTTCAGAGCCTGGAGCCTGTTTCAGATTCTGTGTCTCCCTCTCTCTCTGACCCTCCCCTGCTTGTGCTGTCTCTCTCTCTCAGAAATAAATTTTAAAAAAACGTTTTAAAAATAAATAAATAAATAAATGCGATCCTGGTTAAACTTCTGGTAGAATTTAAATTTTTTTAAAATATTTTATTTATTTCTAGGAGAGAGAGAGAGAGAGACAGCGTGAGCAGGGGAGGGTCAGAGAGAGAGGGAGTCACAGACTGAAACAGGCTCCAGGCTCCGAGCTGGCAGTCAGCACAGAGTCCGACGCGGGTCTCGAACCCACAAACCGAGAGATCATGACCTAAGCGAAAGTCGGACGCTTAACCAACTAAGCCAACCAGGCGCCCCAGTTCTGGTAGAATTTAGATACCCCAGTAGTACAAGCATACTTCTTAAAGAAATGTTTGATTCTAGAACTGGGTCAGAAAATAAACATGATGACCTTGAGGCATTTTGTAGTGTCAGAAAGTAAAGACGTACTGAAACAAAATAAAACAAAACACGCACAATGATGTGAGAAAGGCAAATGGACACCAAAGCCCCCAAGACACCTCAAGTGGCTTATAATCTAAAGTGTAAAACAAACATTTATGAGTCCTCAGTGATAGAAAAAGAAAAGACTGAATAAATAGATGGGGAAAAAGAGTCAAATCTCCCATGCAGAAGAATCCCAAATAATTTATGCAGATACAATACCCTCAAGAAAGTTGAGCACAACTCCCTCCTCTTTAGGTATGGTCTGTGCATAGTGACTTTCTTCCAAAGAACGCAATGAAGAAAGGAGTATAAGAGTAACTTTACAGAGAAATCTGACAAACACTACCTCAGCCGTATGATCATGGTTAACCCCAACAATAATAAGACATATTGATAGCAGGTGCCCTTGATATGGAGTAATGAGATGGCATTTCATCTCTTCCTCAAAAAAAACACATAACCCCAGTCTAATCAGGTGAAAAACATTAAATATATTACAATAGAAAGACATTCTACAAAATACCTGACCACTTCTCAAATCTATCAAGATCATTAGAAACAAGGAAAGTCTGAGAAACTGTCACAGCTAAGAGGAGCCTAAGGAGATATAACTACTAAATGTAAGGTATCCTAGATGAGATCCTGGAACACAGAAACCACAGTAGGTAAAAACTGATGAAGAATAATGAAATATAGATATTAATTAATAAAAAGGCATCAATATTGTTTCATTTTTTACAGCAATTATATCATGCTAATGTTAGGTGTTATTAGGAGAAATTGTGTGAGGTATATACAAATTCTCTATATTATCTTTCAAGTTTTTCTGTAAACCCAAAGCTGTTCTAATATAACAGGGTTGTTGTTTTTAACTTTACTTATTTATTTGGAGAGAGAGAGAGAGAGAGAGAGAATGGGAGGATCCCAAGCAGGCTCCACATTGTTAGCGTGGAGCCTGATACGGGACTCCAAAACACGAACTCTAAGATCATTTACCTGAGCTGAAACCAAGAGTTGGATGCTTAACTGAATGAGCCACCCAGGCAACCCTAAAGTAAAAGGTTTTTTAAAAAATATCCCAACAGTCCTTTTTGTAGAAATGGGCAAACAGACCCTAAAATTTACATGAAAATGCAAAGAACCTAGGACAGTCAAAACAACTTTGTAAAACAATAGTATACTGAAGGCATGATGTTCAGACTTCTTAGAAAGCAATCAAGACAAAGGAATTAAGACAATATAGTTTTGGCATCAGGATCAACACATGACTGGAAGAGATAGAGCTGAGAGATAGATCTACACATATATGGACAAATGATTTTTGACAAAGGTGAAAAGGCAACCCAGTGGAGAAAATAATAGTCTTTTCAACAAATAGTGTGGAAACAATTCAATATTCATATGTCAAAAAAAACCCACTTGAAATCATACTTACCAAATAACAAAATGAACTAAAAATAGGTCACATAGCTAAATGATGTTAACTTCAAAAAAATAAAACTTACAGAAAAAAAAGGCAGGAAAATTATTTTGACTTTGGATTAGGCAAAAATTTCTTACATATAACACCAAAAGCATGATCCATAAAAGAAAAAAAAATTAATAAACTAGACTTCATCAAAACTAAAACTTTTGTTTTAAAAACACTTAAGAGATTAAAAAGAACAAGCCACAGACTAGGAGAATATATTTGCAAATTATACATCTGATAAACAGAATATAGAAACTTTTGAATACGGCATATATACAAAGTTCTCAAAACTCAGTAAGAAAACAAACCCAATAAAAAAATGGGGAAAATCAACAGCCAAATTCAAAAGAATGAAACTGAACCACACCACACCCCAAAATTAACTCAAAATGGATTAAAGATTTGAATGTAAGACCAAAAACCATAAAACCCCTAAAATAAAACATAGCTAAGCGCCCTGACGCTGGTCTTACCGATATCTTTGTGGATCTGACTCCTGAAATAAGAGCAAGAAAAGCAAAAATAACAAATGGAACTATGTCAAACTAAAAAGTATCTCCAGGGGTGCCTGGTGGCTCAGTCAGTTAAGTGTCCAACTCTTCATTTTGGCTTAGGTCATGATTTCATCGTTGTGAGATGGAGTCCCATGATGGGATCTGTGCAGGGTATGCAGCCTGCTTAAGATTCTCTCTCCCTCTACTTCTCCCCACCCACTCCAACCCAGCACATGCACATGGTCAATCAATCTCATCAGCAAAATGAAAAGGCCACCTACTGAACAGAAGAAGATATTTGTAAATCATATATCTAATAAGGAGTAAATATCCAAAATATATAAGGAACTCAGATGGCTCAATAAAGCATACAACTACTTTCTTGGTGGTTGGCTAAGAATGAGGAGTATGAAGGAGAAATTACAAAGTGACAACAACAATCTTTTGTGGATGACACAGATCTTGATTTTACACAGATGAGTTGAAACTTGTGAACTGTGTATTTTAAATACATGCTGTTTACTGTACGTCAATTATACCTCAGTAAAACTGCTTAAAATAGAATAAAATTAAATTCTAAATTGCCATAACATTACCTTGTATGTTCACTAGACCCTTTTATTAATATCATGGGATCTTACTGACCTTATTTTTACAGAAACATGTAAAAAAAAAAAAAAAGAAACATTATTTTATCATTCTAGGCATTACTTCAATTTTTCCCTTTAATGCTGAAAAAAACAACTAAAATAATGAATGAAACAATAATGGTTATCAACTGAAGAATAATAAATAAATCATAGTTATCATATCAATCTTCAGTTTTCATATTACATTGTCCAAATTATTCCATCTTTTTTTATATCACTTTTTAAAGAGGATTTTGAAAATATCCTAGATAAGGGGCTCCTGGGCAGCTCAGTCAGTTAGGTATCTGACTTCAGCTCAGGTCGTGATCTCACAATTTATGGGGTTTGAGCCCCTTGTCAGGCTCTATGCTAACAGTTCAGAGTCTGGAGCCTACTTTGGATTCTCTGTCTCCCTCTCTCTCTGTCCTTCCCCTGCTCATGCTCTTTCTCTCTCTCTCAAAAATAAATAAATTTAAAAATTTTTTTAATTAGGAAAAGAAAAGAAAATATTCAAGATGAACTTTCTCAAACTCAAAAATCAGTGAATTATCAATATAGTCTTAACTGCACAATTCAATAATATTTAGTAAATTTACAGAGTTGTAAAACGATCAACACAATCCAATTTTAGAACATTTTCATCACCCCAAAAGAGATTCCTGATGCCCATCTGCTGTCACCCAAGGGTGTATTTTTAAGGACAAAAAGGAAATATTATATTCTCATCCATTCAGTCATTAAACAGGACGGATTTCTTTCCATGGTGAATAACATGAGAGAAAAACTTTGTCATTTTGCTGAAAGTATGTGTGTCAACATTTCTTTATTTTTGATGTTTATATACAGTAATTTACTTGCTACAGTTTTTAAGTGTATAAATATTATAGGCTGGTGTATATACAAATGTATTTAGAAGGAAGGAAAATTATGATGTAGAAATGAACAATTAACTGGTCATTCTAGCTGCCATTTATATCTAAAAATGAGAGTCTTTTGTAACTTGTAACTTGTACAAAAGAGATGGTGGTCCTTTCTTGAACCAAATTACAAGGCACTTAAGTTTTCATAAGTGTTTAATTCTGACAAAAAGAAAAAAATAATAAGCTTGAACTTATTAGTGATGTATTTGCATTTTGATGATATAAATGCAAGCAGAACCAGTAGTGAGAAGCTGGATTCAATATTTACAGATGGATATGTTCCATTTTCATACATGATCACTGTTCATGGTTAGTTGCTCTCAAAGACTGTTGTCAATTTGGGGTATATATACCTTCTAAATCAAGAATATATGAAATTAAAATTTGTGGTATGCTTTAATCGACATTAAATTTTCTAATAAAGTTGTTTTCTTCTATTCATTTATTCTTATATCTGTAAATTATTCATAAAATAACTTAAAATTATTTAATAAAAAGTGCCCATTGGACCTAGATGATAAATGGGGATGACTATTTTGCCTGATAAAAAAGAGGACTGGAAACTGATGAGACTCCATAAAGCATTATGATAGAAGAAATCAGAGGCTATACTCATGTATGCCCATACGTAGTTTCCCTTAGATCTTAAAAATATGTTTCCTAGACTTCATAAATATTTTAGTAGTCACTTCTACTACTGTGTGCTCCGAGCTTAAAGTAGCATTTCTCAAACTTTTCTTACCATAATTAGTAAATATATTTTACATGAAAACCCACTACTAAGGTATATACACATGCACATATATCTGAAACAAGAGTATCACAAAACAATGCTTATATTCACTAAGTACAATGTCCTTGGCTAGTTTATTTTCTATTTTATTCCATTTTTTTAAAATGCTGGATATAGCTGACAATCTGAAAACACTAATAATATAGCCCCTTGAATATATCATTCTTAAACTTTAAGTATAAGCTGAGAGTTAAGATGGTACTGGATAATTTATCTACAACAAATAAATAAAACCCACCAAGACCCGTTAGCATACTCAAGAAACAGATGGAAGTGGTAGAGCCACCATCAGATTATAGACGTTAATTTCAACCAAATGAGAGGATAAAGATAATAACTAAGCCTTCCTAAAACTGGTAGCTTCATAGAAAAGTTACCATAGATGTCCAAGAAATACCTTCCTGTTGCTGACTCATTTACTGGGAGACCAGAGCTATCCAAATATATCTTACAACCCAGAAGGCTCCTGTCTCTCACCAGCAAAACCTGGCCACTGAATCTTTCTTCTTCCTCGTCTCTTATAAGGAGGGGTAGAAATAGGAGAATGAAGTAAATATTACTGCTTATGACTCCCTAACTTTCAATTCTTTCTAAATTAAGTTTGAGGTAAAACTCAATGCAAAAACCTTAAAGGTTGACCAAATTTTCTCTAAATCTAAAGACAGCTCATTACTCTTTGGCAGAATATTTTTTTAAAGATTTAGAAAGCAGCAATCCCACAAGCCCAGATGTTACTCATCATAAATCAGCAAAGCAGATAGGCTGCATGCCTGTCACACAGGCAAGTACAGGGCAGGAAAGACTAAGGTATTAACAAAAACAGCACTGAAGTGCCATCTACACTGGGTTAAGGAGGTTAAAAGAAAGTGAAGAGTGATTATTCTATTTTGTTTCCATATTTATTAGCCTCAGAGAGGTTAAATTGGTTTTAGGGCTTGCTGAGGCAGGCAAGAGGCTGATAAATGGTGATATTCTATTGTGTTTTCATGCCCATTAGCCCCAAAAAAGTTAACATGATTTTCCAGTTTGATGAGGTAAGCAAGATACTGATTAAGTCCAAAGAAAAAACTGAAGACAAAAAAATAAATAAATAAAGGCAAAGCAATCGTTATGAGAGAAACGTTCTAAATCGTTCTAAAGAAACAAAATCACTGTATTATAATTATATGTAGCTCAGCTGAAAATAATATTTACATATTCACCATGGAAATAGTGACTATGGATTCAATTTAAAAAGCGTAATAAACGGGGTGCCTGGGTGTGTCAGTTGGTTGTGCATCTGACTTCAGCTCAGATCATGATCTCACACATCAGAGCCCCACATCAAGCTCTGTGCTGACAGCTAGCTCAGAGCCTGGAGCCTGTCTTAGGATTCTGTGTCTCCCTCTCTCTCTGACCCTCCCCTGCTCATGCTGTTTCTATCTCTCTCTCAAAAATAAATAAAACATTAAAAAAAAAAAGCATGATATAACTGTATTGAGACACAACAGGGAAACTGAAATTAGGGTAGGCAAGGAGTTGTAGATGACTAAATCTTGATCTCTCACGTTAGGATGTTTAGAGACAAGTCTAGGGGCACCTGGGTGGTTCAGTCGGTTAACCACCAACTCTGGATTTTGGCTCAGGTCATTATCTCACGATTTGTGATACTGAGCCCCAAGTCGGGCTCTATGATGATAATGCAGAGCCTGCTTAGAATTCTCTCTATCTCTCCCCAGTTGGTGGTCGCTCACGCTTGCTCTCTCTCTCTCTCTCTCAAAATAAAGAAATAAACTTAAAAAAAAGAAATACAGAGATAAATAGAACAACAAAAAGCTAAGATTTAGAAGGTGGGCAGAGTCAAAAACATTATATTGAGGTATACAGAATCCAAGACAACAATTCACTTGACTTTGAAAAATTACTGGAAAGAACATCTTGTTCTTAGTAAATAAATATCAATGCTACACAGAACCAATCTTTTCCTACGCTGCAATATTTCAACATGAAGAGCCCATTCCTGCCGGGTCATCTGATCCACATTTTACCATCCTATTGGCAATTTTCCTTTCAAAACAGTACTCCCTTATAGAATGCTTCATAAACTAAAAAATGATTAATCAGCCATATTCATTCTGCTCCAAAACATAGCCATTTGTTTTCCAGATTCAACAACCACAACTTTTTAACCTAAGTAGGATCTAATTCCTGACCACTACTTTTTTCCAAATCTGTTGTATATTGGTTTGTTATGATTTCAAATTCAATTGTTTATGACTTAAGTAAAGTGATTTTGATCTAAGGGTGAATTTGTTTACACTGCCGGGATGTTGTCATAGACACCTATACTCAGTAGTTCGACTATTGACAGGTACTGCTGGAGACTTATTGACAGTAACATAATGAAGAGCAACTAAGATGTAACATTTAAACTTTAAATACCAAGAGTTTGTGAGGTGGTACTGAGGGTGTTCAGTCTGGTCAAGGCTACTCTGTTCTAAAAAGTCTTCAAAGAGCTTGAGACACTTGTCTCTGCCCTGACCAGCCTTCTCTTGGTTGGCAAGGTATTAAACCATGCAGCGCTCCCAGGAAGGGAAGAGACATCTGTTCCTGCCCTGGCAAAGTTACTCCTCCTAGTCAATGGTATAAACTGTGTAAATGGTCCCTAGAGTGATAGCCTTCAGAGCAGTCCACCATGCCTGCCAACATCAGAGCCGCTGCCCACCAGCTACATGCCCCAGCAGCAAGGGACCTATGCCAGCAATGATACCCCAGCTCTCAGCTGGAAAGACTGACTCTACTGAGAACTAATGCATAGAAAGTTACACCTCAACTAAATTTGGGCTTTATTTCTTTCACCTCTCCATTGCCTGAAACAATAGTGTAATTAATCTATCACTGATTTGGAGTATTTCTTTCTTTATTGGCTTATTAAGAGACATTATTCTGTATGCTACTGGCTTGTGAAGTATTATTATAAATTATAATTTCCTACAATAAACCTGTTTTAAATAAATTACCAGCAAAGACAATCTGTCTCTGAGTATAATTTGCCTAAAATAAAACAAAATCTAAGTCTCCACATTCTTCTGAAAGCACTAAGACCAAATACGGGAAATTCATTTTTATAACTAAACTGACAATGCTTTGGTGTGATAGAAACCTATGACACAGGATCCTATCCTCAGGGTCAACTGTTATCAGTCAGTTGCACACCTAGCATATTGGACAAGCAGAAATGATCATTTTTTTTTTTTTACCACATCTACTCCTCTTACAACAAAATTATTTTCTGTAGTAATAATGAAATGAGAATAACTATGCAGAAAGTACACACAGATAGTGAGATTTTTCTTTTATTGACTTTGGGCACCTAATTATGCCAATAAAAAATTTCTACTGTAAAACAAATCTAAAATTTACACAAAAGGCCAAAAAGTTACAGATTAAAATACCTATTAATTATATTAATTTTTGAAAACAGGAAAATATTTATAAGTACATAATGAACTCAAAATACTTTGTTTTGAGTTCTGACTTCTGCAAATTTGTCAATGAATTCATTAAAATTGATCTTCGTATATTCATGTTCCATATGTAATAAAACCAGATTTGTCAATTTACCTTTCCTTAATCCCGTTATAAATCCTGTTATAAATAGGTCATGGGAATGTAATGTAGAACACAGACCACACAGTTAATAATACTGTAATAACTTTGTATGGAAACAGATGGTAACTAGAGTTATAGCGGGATCACTCTGTAATGTACAAAAATATTGAATCACTATGCTGTACACCTGAAACTAATAAGATACCACACATTAATTATATTTCAATTAAAAAGTTTATCTTTGCTCATAATCAATGAAGAATATGTTTTGTTAATTTTAACTTCCAGTTTCTTTCCTGAAGCAACAGATATCCAAATAGATAGGAAACATCTTAATGATAAAAATGACTTTGACAGGGTTTTATAAAATATCTATTCCACAATTAATTCCAGAAATTGTAATACTATTCATGTCTTTGTTTCTTTAGGATTGATTCTAGCTGCAACCTTCGGATGTACTCTGGTTGAAAAGCTTTTAAACACAAATAAGTGCTTCAAGAACTTAAGTTTTATTTCTTCATCTTTACAATCACTGGGCTGTATCTATTTATCTATTTGAAGTTTACTCCAAATCTATTACTTAAACTCAGGAACTTACAGCACCACAGGGGAGATGGAAATAAAAAATTTACCAGAAATAAGCTAGAAGGATTCTAAAGCCTTACAGGCTTATTCTTGAATGAGGCTAAATATAGCTGAGGGCATGGGTATTAGATAGGGTGGGGGGGTGGAGCGTAGGGCTGACTATAAAACTGGGAGTACTCTGAATTAACTCCTATGTAAAATACAGTATTATTAAAAAAACAAAAAATAAAGATGTGCTAATTGGAAGTGTTTATGTATATACTATGAAATTCAAAATTAATAACAGCAATTACTTAGAAATTGAACCAACAAAAGATTTTTTTAAGGAAGGAGTATTTGAAAATGAACATGGTTTAGAAACTGCTAGTACATGGTGATAAAAAAAAAAAAAAAAGACTGACTTTCAACTGTTTTATTATTTTTTTAATTCTCTACAGACAATGCAACTCCTTACTGTCCACACTGGGAGGGACCATTGCTAACGCCCCACCCTTTCTACACCTCCACTATCAGGTCACCTTTACCTATACTCCAACCCAAGTCTCTGAGTTACTTTGCCCAACTCACTCCTATTTTTCTCACACACACATGCACAAAAACAAAGACTGGAAACTAGAATTTGGCTTATGCTTAGAATAATTTTCCTTTTTTCTTTTTTGAGATTACGCATTTGAATTCACTCTCCTTACTCTCCTTAATATGCTATCTGAAACTATAACCTGAAAGTAAAATAAAAATAAAGCTCATTCAGGTTCTGAAAGTTCTGTATAATGGCAAAGGCATGTGGTACAACAGAGGAAAAGCAGCCTAAGACTAAGAATCTAGTCCTCGCCTTGCACGAACCAGAGATGTGGCTATGAGCACAAAAGTTTTCTTCTCTGGCCTCTCTTGTCTGTAGTGGACTCAAGACAGTTCACTGCCCTACAAAAGAAGAGATGTTGCATGGAATTATCTCTAAGCTTTTTTCCCCAACTCTTGCCATCTCCTTAGAAACATTTTTTAGAAATAGTTTTAAACAATGATTATTTGACAAGTAAACTAAAGTAATTGACATAACTATGCTGCTTCAAAGAATCCCTCCTAGTCTCCCTTATCACAGTAAATGGCAGCTTTGTTGCTCAGGAACTTTTTTAAACCTCCCTACATGTAATCCATCAAAAATTCTTTGGTCTCCATTTCAAAATTATATCCATAATCTAATCATTTTCTCAGCAACTACACTGTTACCATGTTAGTATAAGACACTACCATCTTAATCAGGACTGCTGCAAGCTTTCTTGTTTTCACTCCACCATTTCTCCTATAATAAACGTTTCTAAATGTTAAGTTATATGACACACCTCTATTCAAAATTCTCTTATTACTTCCCATCTTCTTCAAAGTAAAAGCCCAAGTCTCCAAAACTATTACCTAAAAACCCCCACACAATCTAACTGGACCCAACCTGCCTCTTACATAAAAACTTGCTACCACTCTGATATTATCACTTACCATTCCCCAATTCTTTCTGCTCCAGACACTGGCCTACATTTTCCTCCTCAGGTACACTCCCACCTCAGGACCCTTACACTTACAGTTTCCTCTGACTCTCCCAATGATTCACATGATTGGCTTCTTTGCTTAATTCATGTCTGTTCAAGTATCTTCCTACAAAAGATTCTATCAGTACCATGTAAAAATAGCACTCTACTCCAACCTATATATCCCTTTATCCTGCTGTATTTGTCCTCAAAATACTAACTACCATCTAATAGATTCATTAGTGTATTTTTATTGATCGCTTCATCCCAAAAGAATGACAGTAGGTGTTTTCTCTGTTTTGTTCACTGCTATTTTCTCAGTACCAAGAAGAGTAACTGGTACACTGAAGGTGCTCTGTATTGAATGAACAACAAAAGTAAAGGAACTATTAAATAACCAACTGTTTTCTCAATTAACATGAGCTAAATACAGTGAGGTTTCATTTCCCAATGGAGACATTTATATAGAGAGATACAGAGTCTTCTGAATTCTATACTGATTTGGGAAGAATTGACCAAATTCCAATAGTAACTTGAACTTGCTTTTTCTGGGTCCTGAAAAAATCTGAAAACTATATTTCATTGTAATAATTAGTTATAGTTTTATTATTTAAAATAATTTGGTTTATGTAGGACTCCTTTTCTTCTAAGATTAATTTTTAAACATATATTCATAATTAATATTATGATTTAATGCTTTTAAAGCTCTTACTATAAAAAAAAACTATTCTAGAATCAACTGCATAATTACATTTCTTCAGTGACCTTGTACTCTCATGAGCATTTACTCTAGACTAAACAGCCTCATTCAGCTGCCCTGTGTCTGACTGTCGATGAAAGAAGCTTGTTTGACAACTGCTTCAAGCAGAAACATATTTTTTTCCATGATTGAATAAAAAAGATTTAAAATTTACCAGACTAGAGCCAGACTAGAACTTTAAGCACAAAGGTTCATGTTAGATGTGTGAACTGATTTCTAATTCAAATGCCAAGAAAAACAGACACTAAAGACATTTTGCTGTCATAGCCAGTGGGGGAAAAAAGTTAATTTAGTAATATGTTCATAATTATAGCCAAATATAACATATATCATATATTATATACACATACATATCTCAGTCTTTTTTGTGACGTTCCTATTTTTCCACGTTCTTTGATTTTCTGATGTCCCTAAGACTTTATAAAATTAACATTTAAACTTAGATGGACAGTATCAAAAACAAAAAAATACAACTTTCCTCCATTTTCAGACAATCCACAGCTAAAGACCTTGACCAAAAAACAGAAATTTCAATGTGATTTTTAAAAATGCTTCTCCAAAATGGTAAGAAAAATCAATTAAACATTGATTAAAGTCAACATGATACTTACTGATGAAACACTTAAAGCATCAGAAATAAGAAACTGCAGTTATCAGAACTAGGTAACACCAGGTCAGGAAGTTCTAGCCAAATTCAATAAAATATAAAAAACTGAAGTCAAAGTTAGAGCATTTAAAAGAAAAACTTCATTTTTTCAGATGATTTACTTACAAATAAAACCCAGATATTCATCTAACAGGACAAAGTTATTAGAGTTCAGTAAAGTGAGATATAAAATAACATTATATTTAAGGATCAGTTAGATGGGTTCCTGGGTGGCTCAGCCAGTTAAACATACGACTTTGGCTCAGGTCATAATCTCACAGTTCATGAGTTCTAGCCCCACAATGGCTTCTGTGCTAACCGCTCAGAACCTGGGGCCTGCTTTGGATTCTGTGTCTCCCTCTCTCTCTGCCCCTCACCCACTCATGCTCTGTCTCTCTCTCAAAAATAAACATTAAAAATTTTTATTAATTTAAAAAATAATCAGAAAGCATTATGAAAATAATTTTATAACATCACAAGTATAACAAAAATTAATTTCTAAGTGAGATATATGAAAACTCAATAAATTTTAAGTGCCCATTCTTTTCTAATCAGTTTATAAGTTTAAAGCAATTCCAAATAAAATCCCAAAAGGAGTGGTGCTTGGTTATTATCTAAGAAGTGAAATGAATGGCTATATCCTAGCTATGCTGTTGTGAGTTTTGGTTTGTCTGATTACCTGTTTCATAATATTTTATTGTGAAAATTTTCAAATGTACAGAAAACTTAAAAGAATTGTACAGTGATTTGCTGCTTTGGCTAACAAAGTTTACGGAGAAGAATAAATGTATAAAAATGGCAAGAATACTTTGAAAAAGATAAATAACAAAGGAAGACTTGTCCCACCTGTGGGAGACAGAATTCTGAGATAGCCTACAAGATCTCCTCATGTGCATTTTTGCACAATCCCTTCTCCATGGGTGAATATGATGAATTTCACTGTTATATGGCAAAAGGGATTTTGCAGATGTAATTAAGCTCTCAAATCAGTTGACTGTCAGTTAATGAAAAGGGAAATTAGGGGCACCTGGGTGACTCAGCATCCAACTTCAGCTCAGGTCAGGAGCTTAGGTTTGTGGGTTAGAGCCCCACGTCACACTCTGTGCTGACAGCTGGGGACCTGGAACCAGCTTCGGAATCTGTCTCCCTCTCTCTCTCTCCCTCCCTGACTAGCGTTCTGTCCCTCTCTCTTTCTCTCAAAAACAAATAAACATTAAAACATTTTTAATAAAAAAGGGAAATTATCTAGGTGGGTCAAATTTAAATCGGGTAGGTACCCTTTAAAAGAAAGAGATTCAAAGTGATCTTCTCTTGCTGGCATTGAAGATGAAAGCCACTATAAGTTCTACATTTGGAAAGAACCTAAGTCTGCCAATAATATGAAGGAGCTTGGAAGACAACCCCCAAAGGCCTTGCTTACCCAGAACCACAGCACCTGCTGACATCTGATTATAACCACCTGACTGACACCGGAGTTACTTGGATCTGGATAACCCATGCCCGGACTACTGACTCACAGATACTGATAATGAATGAGGTAAAAATGGATGTTAAATTTGTGCTAACTTGATACACAGCAACAGAAAATAAATGCATAGCTTAATATTAAAACATATCATGAAGTTAAATTAATAATTATGTGATACTGTTAAATACTGAAACACAGATTAATAGAAAAGAAAGGGCAGTGGAGAAAAAGTCTTAGTGTATTAATTAAACACATCAGTAGAAAAAAGAAGTATTATTAAATATATTGGTCTGGGTCAACTGATATACCATATTGAAAAAATAAAGATTCTTTTACAGCTCCTTACAAAAACATAAATTCCAGATAAATTAAGTAATCAGATATAAAAACTGAAGCTACACAAAAATTAGAATATAAATATATATAAAAGTCTATGCTGATTTAGGAATTAGTAGAAGAAAAATGGAAAATTAACAGGACATCATCAATACATATTACTGCTGAGAGATGAAAACTATTTCATATCATTAACAATATAAGATTAAAAAATAGGAGATGAGGGCGATCTGGCTGCGACATCTGTCACCCCATTGATCGCCAGGGTTGATTCGGCTGATCTGGCTGGCTAGGCGGGTGTCTCCTTCCTCCCTCACCGCTCCATGTGCGTCCCTCCCGAAGCTGCGCGCTCAGTCGAAGAGGACGACCTTCCCCGATAGAGGAGGATCGTTCTTCGGTCAAGGGTATATGAGTAGCTGCGCTCCCCTGCTAGAACCTCCAAACAAGCTCTCAAGGTTAAAAAATAAAATTTTAAATTCCAAGAGTTAACAGTCTTACTATACTGTTTATATGAACTGACTCATATAAATAAATAAGGAAAACAATACAACCCCAGTAAAAAAGGAGACAAGGAGGATAAATAGACAACTCATGCATAGGAGGAAGAGAGGAAAAGAAATTACAAGGACTATGCCACAAATATAAAGACAGTACAAAGATGCTAAGGAAAGCAAATGGCACATGCAACGGCACAAAAATGTGTGAGACACAGTAAGATTGTTAAGAAACACCCAAGTATGAGGGAGCAGGGTATTATGACTACAGAGAGAGATAGGAGTCAGATTGTACAGATGATGATGAGCCACTGAAGGATATTAATGACAAAAAGACATGACCAGATTGATAAATTAAAAACTCTTCTAAGACAGCAATCAAGAAGTGCTTAAGTGGCACCTGCCTGGGTGTTTCAGTCAGTTATTAAGAGTCCCACTTCGGCTAAGGTCATGATCTCACAGTGAGTTCCAGCCCCACATCAAGCTCTCTGCAGTCAGCCTAGGGCATGCTTCAGATCCTCTGGTCTCATCTACCCCTCTGCACTTCCCTGCTTATTCTCTCTCTCTCTATCCCTCTCCCTCTCTCTCAAAATATAAACATTAAAAAGAAGAAGAAGTGCTTAAGAAGGGAGACGGGGTGCCTGGGTGGCTCAGCTGGTTAAGTGTCAGGCTCTTGACTTTAGCTCAGGTCATGATCTTGCAGTTCATGGGTTCATGCCCTACATCAGGCTCTGTGCTGGCAGCACAGAGCCTCCTTGGGATTCTCTCTCTCTCCTCTCTCTCTGCCCCTTCTCTGCTCATGCTCACTCTCAAAATAAATAAACTTAAAAAAAAAAAGGGGAGACAAAGAGAGTGTTATAACAAAAAATTGATAGAATATGTTCAATGCCTCATCTCAAAGTCTTGATATATAAGATTCTGATTTATCAACTGAAAAAAAAAAAACAGTTTTTAAGAACAAAAGAATGGTCATTAAAGCATCTCCAAGGTTACTGTGAAGGTGGGTCTTCTAGGGACTATACCCTATCATATTCCCTCCAGAATGAAAACTTTCATTGCTTTGCCAATAGTAATGATTTATTAACAGGTCAGTTACTTTTGGTAGGTTGGTTTTTATCAATATAGTCTATGGCCACACAAGAAAACAAAATTGATAGGTATTCAAAGAGATCAAATAAAAAACTTTCTAGTAATAACTAAGTCAATGCAATACTACTATTACTATCACAAATTTTTTCACCATTGATTATGTAATTACAGCTAAATAATCTTAGCATCTGATGAGGAAGGATTCAGGGTATTAAAGCATCAGACTTTAAATCTGTTTTGTAAAGCTATCATAACTGACAGTACCTGGCTGACTGGCTCAGTTAGTAGAGCATGTGACTCTTCATCTCAGGGCTGTAAGTTTGAGCCCCACATTGGGTGTAGAGATTACTTAAAAATAAAATCTTCAGGGACACCTTGGTGGCTCAATTAGTTAAATATCCCACTTTAGCTCAAATCATGAGCTCACAGTTCATGGGTTCGAACCCCACATCAGGCTCTGTGCTGACAGCTCAGAGCCTGGAGCCTGCTTCAGATTGTGTGTGTCTCTCTCTCCATCCCTCCCCAGCTGGTGCTCGTTCTCTCTCAAAAATAAATAAGTAAACATTTAAAAAATTTTTTAATCTTTAAAAAATAAAAAAATAAAGCTACCATAACTGATAGCACAGACATATCGTGTTAACAGAGAAATCTTAAAGATCACTTATCTTACAAAACAACAGTTTTCTTTATTTTTGTAATAAGCTCACGAATGAAAAACTTATATTAAATAAATCATTTCATCTACTTAAAACATAGAGATATCTGATTAAATAATTAGAAACTGATGAATAAACTTGATAAGCACTCATAATTTATATCAGCCTAGGGAATAACTCTTCTTTGGGTGGAAAGTAGTAAAATATTAACTAGAAATCCAGTTGATTATTAAAAAGACAATCTCAGGGTGCCAATCAATGAGACTACTAGACTAACCATTAAAGCCATTGTCTAGGGAATTTCAATTAGCAGTTAAATTTTCCCAATGCTTTCTCCCACTGGCACAGAATTAATAAACATGTTTATATACTGCCTTGAGCAAACCAGAAGAGTACTACCAATGCAACGTGAACTACAATTATATACTCATAATACTCTCCTGAGTGAAAAATTTTCATTTATTCTTCTGCTTCTCAGGTTTAACTCTAGAAACGATCTTAGTAAAAACCACCAAAAACCTCATGGCAATGTACTTTTGATTTCATCCTTTATCAAAGTTACACATGAGAATAAAAATATAGTTCTTTGGAGACACAATGCCTCCAAGACCTTATATCACCTAATTCCCAAAATATATAATTAAAATTATTTTGGGGGCACCTGGGTGGCTCAGTAGGTTAAGTGTCCAACTTTAGCTCAGGTCATGATCTCACGGCTCTTTAGTTCCATCCCCTCATTGCATTCTGTTGGGTTCTGTGCTGAGAGCTCAGAGCCTGGAGGCTGTTTCCAATTCTGTGTCTCCCCCTCTCTCTGACCCTCTCCTGTTTGTGCTCTGTCTCTCACTCTCTCAAAAATAAATATTAAAAAAAATTAAAAATAAAATTGTTTTCAAAGAGCCTGCATCCATATTTTTGCACCAACTAAAGTGAAACTACTAAAGTGAAAGTACAAAGTATCCCATTCTTGACTTCACCAAATCATACAGATTTCAAAAACAGATATAAGAAAAGAGAAATGAGTTAGTTAATTTATTCTCTATTTGCCTCCAGAAAAATTGAACTTGTTCCCTCTGTAGGATATAATATAAAATGGAAATTTTGTTGTAACAGGAAAAGAAAAGAGAAGAATGGAGAAGTTAGAGGACTGGGGGAAGTGGGAGAGCCCACCGTAAAGGGATATACAAGGCTTAGTAGATACAAGACATGGACAACTCTTAGGACAGATGTGTAACTATTACACCTTTAGTCAACTTAAGTTTATATTGTACTCTAACAGCAGCACTTTTGAGGATATCAAATCGTTCTCTGAAAAGTTACTTCATAGAAAAAATTCTTTAGTTTCTAAATGTTTCTGAAAGTTAGATTAAATAAAAATATATTCTTAGATTTATAGTTTTCTTTAATAAGAAAAAATTAGATAGCATATAGCTTCAAATAAAAATTCCAGAAAAGAAAATGAATAGCATAAGAAATCAATTTAGAGTTTATTTTTGGCAAATGTTTTAGTATGAGGTGGTAACATCACCAAAAAGACAGCTTGAGCAAATACCGGCTCTCCAAACTAAAGCTGTCTGTGTGGAATTCAATCTCTTTCTCAAGGTAGAAGGCTGAAGAGATATAAAGTAAATTCTATCCTCATAGATAAATAGTTCTATATCAAGAAAAAGTCGATGTTTCTTTAGTAATTTTGATATCATTGTTGATGATCTGGAAATTCCTACACTACTTAGCCACAGATGGCTACAAAAAAGTGTTACAGGGGCACATGGGTGGTTCAGTTGGTTAAGCATTCAACTTCAGCTCAGGTCATGATCTCATAGTTCATGGGTTCGGGCCCTGCATCAGGTTCTGTGCTGACAGCTCAGAGCCTGAAGCTTGCTTCAGATTCTGTGGTTTCCGTGCTCTCTGCCCCTCCCCTACTAATATTCTCTTTTTCTCTCAAAAATAAATAAAACATGGAAAAACATTTTAAGGAAAAAAAAGTATTATAGTCAAGGTCTGTTGACTTAAATACATACATGTTTATTTGTAATCAAAACAAGCTGCCTTCTTAACTGTTATGGATACAATATGTATGTATAGCCTGTTGAGAGAAGCAAAAGTCTACTTTGAGAATTCTGAAACTAACTATATTCTAAATAGTCAATGGCTAATGAAAATCCCCCAACCACCACTACCAAAAAAAAAAGAAAGAAAAAAAGTGATCCAGCCTCCTTTATTTAGGTTCAAATAAGACTGCAAGTATGAAAAACTTGGGAAAAGTACAAACATTATATGGTTATACCTTATCTAAAAAACACTTACCCTACATTTAAAAATGTAAATCATAATGATAAAGGCAAAAGGAAACCAAAAAGGGGTCCAAACAATCAGAAGAATTGCCAGTTTATTAAATTTAACAATTTGCCCTAAACTAAAAGAAAAAGCAATCAAGCTACATCTATTTTACACAGATTTCTAATGGGGCTAGTTGAATATACACACATATACACATCACAGCAGCACCAAAAATAACAGATTACAAGAAGAAAATAAGGAGGATATTCCACTGCAAAGACCCAGTAAGAATCAGCAAAAATAAAACACTAAATGCAAGAGGTAATGAACTTAAAGGAAAAAAGAAAAAAACAGCCAGGACTCAGTGGCTGGGACAGGCAAAGGTTGGCTGTGACCAGGTGAGAAGTAGAAAACCTACCTCCACCCTCTTCAACTCAATGCTGACACAGACAAAAGCCTTCAACCACTAAGGCAGAAAACCCATTCTTCCCTGTGCTAACACAAGGATGCAAAGCAGAAATTGGGGGAGGAACAGGAAACTGTCTTACACCGAAGACTTCCCATCCCTATCAACATGGGACTCTGTTTAGCTGTGGGGCTATGAGAGGAATAGCAAACACACCTGGACTGTGAAATAAAAGACAAAAGTTGTTTGCCTCAGGAAAGAGCTAGGTACACCAAGAAAGCACCACTCTGAGGTTCCAGCATATAAGACCTCCTGAGGCTAAAGTTGGAACAGGAGAACTACGAAATCCCCTTGCTCCCACCACAAAACTAATTCCAAGTAAAAAGAAGAAGCAGTCTACTGCGGGGAAGAGAGAACCCAAGAGGGAACCCCTATGTGGCTCAGGCTGGCAGGGCCTGCTGAAAGCTAAGAGTGGAGCAAGAACACTGAAAAGATCCCTCCAGCACTCCAGGCCTCCACAAAGTGGCAATTTGAAGCCTATCAACAACAACTGAATCAACAACAAGACCCAAACTAAGATTAAACTATAGACTTAATGCTCAACTCTCTATACTAATGCCCTGGCAGAAAAAAAGGACATAAATATTTCCAGGCATAAATATTATTCATCTCCGTCTTTGCTGTTCTGTCGCACAGAATATCCAATATTCAAGCAAGAGTTCCAATAAACACAAGAAAGCAGGAAAAATAAATCTATCATCATGACATAAAATAGTCAACAGAACCAACCCCAGAGATGTTGGAAGTATCAAAGAGGCACTTTAAAGTAACGTGATTACTAAGCTAAAGGATCTAGTGAAAAAGGTAGAGAACATGTATAAACAGGGAGTTTCAGAAAAAAGGTGAAAATTATAAAAAGGAATGATATGGGAATAAATACTAGTTATGAAGATAGCAAGATCAGAAAGAAATTCTTTAATGAAAAAAAGAAATGTGTGAAGAAATAATGGTTGAGATAGTTACAAAATAAAAAATTGTAGCTTCAAGAAGTACAGAGAAACTTGGAAAGCTCAGAGAAACTGTATTTTTATATATAATGCCAGTTCCTTGCAGAAAACATCGAGCAAATCTTGTTTTTAATGCAATCTGGCAATCTTTGCTTATTATGTGGAATATTTAGACCTGTGCTATCCAATATGGGAGCCACTAGCCATGTGGCTATTTAAACATAACTGAATTAAAATGTAAAATTCAATTCTTCAACTGCACTAAGACACATTCAAGTGCTCAGGAGAAATATGAAACTGAGGACTACTACACTGGACAATAGAGACATAATATTTCTGTCACTTCAGAAAGTTGTATTGGGTAGTACTGTTTTAGATCATTAAAAAATTTTTTTAATGTTTATTTATTCTTGAAAGAGAGAGAGAGAGAGAGAGCGCGCGACAGATCATGAACAGGGCAGTGGCAGAGAGAGGGAGACACAGAATCCGAAGCAGGCTCCAGGCTCTGAGCTGGCTGTCAGCAGTGAGCCCAACACAGTCTCAAACCCACAAACAATGAGGTCATGACCTGAGCCGAAGTCGGACACTTAACTGATTGAGCCACCCAGGTGCCCCCAGATCATTTATACATAATGCAATTATAGATACGATTAAGACTAAATCTACTACTATGCTGTTCCCTAATTGTTTCATTTCTTTCTTTTTTTCCACCCTCTTTTCCTGTCCTCCTTTTCATTAATGAAGTATTTTTTATGATCTCATTATATTCTCTGCTATTGACTTATAGACTATCCCTCTTTTTTTTTTTTTACATTTTGGTAGTTGCTCTAGGGTTTATATTAAACATCTTTAGCTTATCACCATCTCCAGATACTCCTATACGACTTCACATATACTGTAAGAACATTACAGCAATAGTTTTCCCCTCTTCCTATCCTCTGTACTGTTGTCATTCATTTCACTTGTGCACTGTCATTATGTATGTCTATTTCCATAGTCTTTCAAATGTAATTTTGATGACAAAACTATTGGAAAATACAAAGCCCTGTAACAAAGGAAATACTATTTTATATACTTTATCATCACTAACATTAAAAATAATTTTTTAAAAATTTTATTTTAGAGATCTAGAATTCTGGCACTTGTTAACCCAGTAAGAGATAAAAAATCTTTATCACTAATAACTTTTCACATCATGAAACCTAATATCGTCTGTCTCAAGCTTCAAGTTTAGCGAATTGTTTGATAAATTTATATCAAACTCAAAAGGGGTTTTAGGTTTTGTTTCACATCCCTTTGGCTTCATGTTTGGAAGATGTAGGACCTTAAAAGAATACAGAGCTAAAGAAAATATTAAGATCTACTAAATAGATTAGTAAATTATCTATCATTTTAATAGTAATTTGATCTTAGAGCCACCAGTTTCGTATGTAAAATACTATGTATGCATCACATTCAAGATTTTGGTTTTGAAGATGCATGTAGGGTTTTTTTGTTGTTTTTTCTGGGGTTTTTTTTGTTTTGTTTTTGGTTTTGGTTTTTTGTACATTGGTTTCATTATGTTTCATCTATCTTGTTTTTGCTGTTGGGACCTTTTTGTTTTTTTTAAGAGAGAGAGAGAAAGAGCATAAGCAAGGGAGGGGGGAGAGAGAGACAGAGAGAGAGAACACAAGTTGGGGAGGGGCAGATAGATAGAATCCAAAGTAGGCTCCAGGCTCAGCTGTCAGCACAGAGCCCAATCTGGGGCTCAAACCCACGAACTGTAAGATCATGACCTGAGTCAAAGTCGGACATTTAACTGACTAAACCACCCAGGCGCCCTCTCACATTATATTCTTTACAGTATTTTATTTTGTTAAGAAGCAATGGTTTCTGAATCATCTTTTCATTCAAAAGTTTAGGTTAAGAAACCAGACCAAGACATGTATTTGTTCCATCCAACAAAGTCAGTGCTAACACTTTTTAAGTATACTATAGATACAGACCTGGTTCCCTGAGACAGACTGTGATCATCTCCATCACTCAAAAGAGTCACGATCCCAGGTTCATTTCCAAAACAGATGCATACAGTATGGCTTTTGAGTCACTGGGCCAGTCCTACATTACACCTTTTGACTAAATATATTTTGTGGCTCATTTGTCATAAATATACTTACACTGTAAACAACAGACAATTAGTAAATCTACTCTTTTTTCATGGCAAGGTCACAACGCTCATATTTTTACTGGTTTACTAATGACTAAATTAAGCCCCTGTTTCTAAAAAAAAATACACAGTGAGATGCAAATGAACAGCTACTTCAGTATGGCTGCCAATGACATCATTAAAAAGAGAACTAATATAATCCAATCTTAATCTCAAAAGACCTAAAAAAAAAAAAACCATAGAAAAAATAACGTGTGCCCTTAGTATTAAGCACCATTCATTTTTGCAAAAGAGTATAGTTCCATAAATTCAAAATCTAAGAGTTTTTTAAAGTGTAAGTTAAAAACAGTACCAACAGTTAAGCCCTAAAATGAGCTCCTCAATGAGAAGTTCTTAGACACTCACCCAAGCCTTCCTAGCATCTCGAGCTCAGGAACCTGTGGTCCACAGGTCTCTATCTGCAGTGGTTGGTATTCATATAGAGCTTCTTCAAGCTTTTGAATAGGTGCTAATGAAATATGCTGACCCTGTTAGAAAAATGAAAAAGAGCAATACCTTTTATTTTCATATTACTACTTATTTGTAGACTAAATTCCTTACTTTAAAATATTAACCATTAAGTCTGCTATTTCACTGGTCCACTTCATTACATTACTGAAACCCACATTATATAATTAACATATAGTAACTGACATGATTTAAAAGAAGAAAACCAAACCCATCATTAAATTCAAATTTAGCACTAGGGCTCCTGGGTGGCTTGGTCAGTTGAGCATCCAACTCTTGATTTCAGCTCAGGTCATGATCTCGTGGTTCTCCTGTGCTGACAGCTGGAGCCTGCATGGGATTTTCTCTGTGTCTCTCACTCACTCTGCCCCCCCCCGCCCCCCCGCTTGAGCATGGGTGCTCTCTCGAAATAAAAAAAAAAATTTCAAATTTAGCCTTAAAGAGTATAGTTATTCACTATCAATGGTAGAATTCAGCATATAATAAGTGCAGTCTGTCCTCAATTTTCCTATTTTCATCATATAGCTTTGACAGTTTTGGTACTCAGTGTTTTATTGAAAGCCCTAATTAGACAAGAAAATGAATTAAATTATTCCCCACAAAATTTTGCCAAATAAATGTCTACTCTCTTAAGTCTTTAAAATGAAATAAAAAACTTACTTACCAAATGTGTGTATATGATATTTACTTACACCCCCCCCCAACACACACACACACACACACACAGAGGGAGTTCTGCTATAAAAACTAAGCTGAATGAAACATCCAGGATTTTTCTGAAAAGAAATAACTACTGAAGAACTAAAATAAAAGGACCATATTTAATTACTAGCATACAAAATTAAAGCCCACTGAGCCATATAACATCATTACACTGAGGTTTATCATACATTTGAACACAGATTCTAATTTTTAAAAATCCCAATTTTTTATATAGTTCATGTTTTCGGATTCTAACTCTAGTTCTGTTATTTTTCGTTGTATAGTTCTCATCAATTTATTTCCTAGCCTTTTAATAAAATCCAGCTCTTGTAGTTATTAATCCCACCATTTTCTAGTTTATAGTTTAGTTCTGTTGTTACCTTCCTTAGTTTCCTTTATTGTTCCCCTAAATTACTAAGTTGGATACATAGGACATTTCTCTTTTATTAAAAAAAAAAGTAAAAACCATGACTTAAAAGTGATAAAGTGCAACTGAGGCAGTGAGGAACAACCACTGAAAACATCTGCATGTGACTTGTTTTTCTTTTCAACAAAATTTAATCTCATGTAGCATCACCCTAGTTAGTTTACTGTCATGCATTAATAACTTCACTGACAATGCAACCTCAAAAGTCCTTCACCAAACACTGGCAAAGGACCTGAATAGACCATTTCTCCAAAGATATATAAACTGCCATTAAGCATATAAAAAGATGCTTAACATCACTAGTCATTAAGGAAATGCAAATCAAAACCACAACGATATACCATGTAACACCCATGACTATTAAGGATGGCTATTATCCAAAGCAAATAAAACCACAGAAAACAAGTTTTGTCAAGGATCTAAACAAATCTGAACTCTTGTGCATTGCTGGTGGGAATGTAAAATGGTGTAGCCACTATGGAAAACAGGATGGTGACTCCTCAAAATACTAAATATAGAATTATCATATAAGCCAACAAAATCCATTACTGACTATATATACAATGTAGTGAAATGTAGTGAAGTACAAATATGGTAAAAGCAGGAATTCAAACAAATATTTGTACACCAATGTTCATAGCATCATTACGGACAGAAGCCAAATGGCAGGAGCAACCCACGTGTCCACTGACGGATGAATAAATAAATGGAATATTATTCAGCCTTAAAAAGGAAAAAATGTTGACACATGTTAAAACATGGATGAATCTTAAAAACATTATGCTAAGTGAAATAAGTCAGTTACAGAGGTGCCTACATGGCTCAGTCAATTAAACATCCAATTCTTGACTTTCAGCTCAGGTCAAGATCTCATGATTTGGGAGTTCTAACCCTGCATCAGGCTCTGCGCTCATAGCATAGAGCCTACTTGGGATTCTGTCTCCCTCTCTCTTTGCCACTCCCCTGCTTGCTCTCTATCGCTCTCTTAAAATAAATAAAAATAAACTAAGAAAGGAGAGGAGGAGGAGAAGAAGAAGGGGGGAAGGGAAGGAGGGGGAGGGGGAAGGGAAGGAGGGGGAGGGGGAGGGGAAGGAGGGGGAGGGGGAGGGGAAGGGGGGAAGAGGAAGGAGAAAGGAGGGAGAGGAGAAGGGGGAGGAGGAGGGAGGGAGAGGAGGAGGAGAAGTAGAAGTAGAAGTAGTAGTAGTGGTAGTAGTAGTAGTAATAGTGGTGGTAGTGGTAGTAGAAGAAGAAGAAAAGAAGAAAGAAAGAAGCCAGTTACAAAAGGACAAACACTATATGCTTCCAATTACCTGAGATTCCTAGAGTAGTCAAATTCATAGAGACAGAAGGTAGAATGGAGGCTGCCAGAAGCTAGGGTGAGGCCGGAAGGAGACAGGATGTTAGTATTTAATAGGTTCAGAAGTTTTAGTTGGAGAAGATTGAAAAAGTATGGAGATGGATGCACTACAATATGAATGTACTTACTATCCATAACCATATACTAAACGGAGTTAAAATGGTAAAGTTTATGTTGTGCATATTTTACCATAATTTTTTACAATGGGTTTTAGAGGGGCACCTGGGTGGCTCAGTTGGTTAAGCCTCCAACTTTGGCTCAGGTTGAAGCATGATCTCACACCTTGTGAGTCTGCACTGACAGCTCAGAGCCCGGAGCCTGCTTCAGATTCTGTGTCTCCCTCTCTCTTCCTGTCCCCCGCTCATGCTCTTTCTCTCTCCTTCAAAAATAAGCATTAAAAACATTTTTTTAATAACAAAATAAAATGGGTTTTAGATATTCTGATTTATGCATTTACCTGGCTAGAATACTACACAGGAAAAAAAGAAGTGACATACCTAGAAAACTTTGTTAACATTATTTTAACCCTTAACCTCCATATGTTTCAGAGCCTTTCTAAATAAACATGAAACTGTCAAGCTAAATCTCATACTATCTCACAGTAATCCAATCTCTGAATAATGAATCTGAGAACAGGGGGTTCCACAGGTTAAGAAGAGGACTGCCCAAGTGGGACATTTTAAGTGGCATTTTGACATTCCTGTTTCAAACTGTCTTCTTCATAAGCTGCCAAGTACTAAATTCTCCTGCCATATGATACAAAAGTCCAGTATTAATGTCACACTGTTAGGTTCGGGGGGGGAAAAAAAAAGAAAGAAAAGAAAAAGAAAAACTGTAAGAATTAAAGAGGGAATCCTATTATATCCCACTAACACAGTAATGCAGATTACTTTATTACTCCCATTTTCATTTTATGAATCAGTGCAACGCTCAGAAAAGATGATACAGAATGGGTATTTTCAAGGATTAGGACACTTTCCAGAAAAAAAAAATATTCAAAAAAGACAGGTTCTCTTAAGTCATTAAAGTGGGAAACATACATAATCATTCACTAAATACTAGCAATAAAGCCCAAGTTACTAAAGTTATGAAATCATATAATCCAAAATCTTCTCTGCAAATTGGTGGGCACATAAAAGATCACCCAGTAATAATAACAGTTAACATTATTTGCTTGGTACCAGGCACTGGTCTAAGGGGGGGGGGGGGGGGGTNGTTATGTTTGTTTATTTTTGTTTTGTTCTTTTTAAAAATTTTTTTAACCTTTTTAATTTTTTTTGATAGAGACAGCGTGAGCAGGGGAGTGTCAGAGAGAGAGAGAGACAGACTGTGAAGACAGGCTCCAGGCTCTGAGCTGTCAGCACAGAGCCCGACGCCAGGCTTGAACACACAAATCCCCACAAACCTTGAGATCATGACCTGAGCCGAAGTCAGATGCTTAACCGACTGAGCCACCCAAGCACCCCTATGTTTGTTTATTTTTGAGAGAGTGAGAGACAGAGACAGCGTGAGTGGGGGAGGGGCAGAGAGAGAGACACAGAATCTGAAACAGGCACCAGGCTCTGATTTTTCAGCACAAAGATGGACATGGGGCTTGAACTCCAAACAGCGAGATCATGACCTGAGTCGAAGTCGGATACTTAACAGACTGAGCCACCCAGGCGCCTCTAAGGACTATTTTTTTTAATGCACTATTTCATTAGTATTCACAATAGTTCTATGAGATAAATACTATTATTCCTACTTTACAGATAAGAAACACGGTTTAGATATGTGACTTAGCAAGGTCACACAATATTAATGACAGGTTGAGTATAAGAAGCCAATCCTGTCAGATTCTAAAGCCTATGTTCTTTTCCGCTAACTTCCTTATTTTATGAATAAAAAAGCTAAAATATAAATTTTACTAAAGTCACATAGTAAGAGTCAAATCTTCTAATTCCTGTCCCATATGGGTTCTACCACACAACACTATCTTTTAATATCTTATTTTTAAACAATATAATCATGGTTGCTAAATTTAAAATTTTGATATTAATAAGTAAATCCTAGATAGTTTAAAATAAATTTTTATACAAATTCTAATAACTTAGATACGGTCAAAATAACACAAACTCAAGGGTTTTTTAAATCATGCAATTTAGAGAACAATAAACATTACTCTGTGGTTAATTCTGTTTACCATGAGAATAAAACAAATTCATAAATGATGCACAACTTAGCCTTGTAATGTTCAACCAATCATTCCCCAAAAATACCTGGTGTGAGACAGATGCCAAGTTTCTCAAATCTAAAGCTGGAAAGAATTTACAGGATGAATAATGGACATAATTAAAATTAAAATAAAGTCACCACAGAGAAAATGTCTTAGCAAGGCCTATAAGGAAAGTGTTGGGGGATTTTTAAGTGACTGGAGGCAAAAGAGTCTCTAAAGGTTTCTGGGTGCAAAATGGTAATTAAATGTGATATTTCCACCAAAACAGTATGATATGACTATAAATTACCAGATTAAGGAAATCAAACTACATGAAGCTCTAGTGATAGATCACATCTGAATTAATGGACATTTCATCAAAGAAGATACACAAATGGCTAATACTTACATGAAAAGATGGTCAACATCATTAATCTTTAAGAAAAATACAAATTACAACCACAATGAAATACTACTTCACACCTACTAGATTGGCTATAATCAACTATATAAAACTTTTACTGAGGATGTGGAGAAACTGGATTCTTTCACACATTGCTAAGGAGAGTGTAAAGTAGTGCCACCACTTTGGAAATGAGTTTAGCATTTTTTCTTAAGTTAACAAATAAGGTACTTTGACTTAGTATTAGTAATTCATAGGTATCTAACCAAGAGAAATGAAAACATATGACCACACGAATACACAAGATATTCCTAACATCATTATTCATAGTAGCAAAATAGTAGAAACAATCTACATATCCATAAACTAGTAAATGAATTAGAAAATGAAGTATATTCATATGATATGAACATTAACTCATAATTTAATATTAATAAAATATGCTGAATGCTACTCAGCAACAAAAAGGAATAAAAGTGATACATGCTGCAACATAAATGAACTTCAAAAACATTATGCTAAGTGAAAGAAAGCAGGCAAACACTACATGTTATATGATTCTACTTAAATGAAATGTCCAAAACTACAGAAACTCGTAAAATCTACAGAAAGTAGATTAATGATTGAGAGCGACTACAAGTGTGAATTTAGAATAACTGCAAGTAACTACAAAAATCAGTTGAATTGTACATTTAAAAATGAATCATTGGGGGTCATGGGGGGGGTACCTGGGTGGCTCATTCCATTAAGCATCTGACTCTTGATCTCACTGTCTGTCGTAAGATCTCATAATTGGGCTCCACACTGGGTGTGAAACCTGCTTAAAATTCTCCCTCCCTCTGCTCCTCACCCACTCATGCTCTCTCAGTAAGAAAAAAAGATGGTGGTTGAAATCAGTTCAGAACTGATGATTATGAAATATAAAAGTAGAAATTATCGGTAAAAGCAGCTAAAAATATAAAACAAACTCAAGAGAAATTTTGCTATCTTTATCATCAAAGCAATGGACAAGGCATGAGAATAAATAAGATTTGGGGATGGCAAATGTCTTGAAACAACACCCACATTAAATAATCAAGTACATTTTGCTGACTTTCAAGTATAACACAAAACTAGGGCCTTTCCAACTTTTGTTGTTGTTATTGTCATATATATAATAAATAAATGAGGCACTGAGGGTAAAAACGTAGTGAGAGCCACAGCAAATTACACAACCTAAGGTAATCTCCACTACAATCAGGGGGGGAATCCCATGCAAATCTACATTCAATAGTATAAGTAATGTTTTTACTCACCTAGAATGTAACAAAATGGAGCCCCTGTTTCCCTTCTAAGATACATTTTAGAGCACTATATCTTATTTCAATCATCTGCCAAAAATATAAGCACATGTGGAAGGATTTTCTATAATTCAGCTTATTCCCATCCAGAAAAATATACAAATATCTGTCTTTTTGTTTTTTTAAAATATTTTATTTATTCTGAGAGAGAGAGAGAGAGAGAGAGAGAGAGAGAACAGCATGATCAGGGGAGGGTCAGAGAGAGGGAGACACAGAATCCGAAACGAGCTCCAGGCTCTGAGCTGGCTGTCAGCACTGAGCCCGACGCGGAGCTCGAACCCACGAACCGCAAGATCATGACCTGAGCTGAAGTTGGACGCTTAACCACCCAGGAGCCCCTACAAACATTTGAAGAACAATGCTGACCAAGGTAATTATCATGGTTTTAATTTTAAGTAATAATTTGAAATATACTCTTTAACTTTTCTTACTTAGCAAATTTCAAGTCTACTATAAAAGTAGTTTACAATATACTAAATCTTAACTGTTAGATCATTTATACATTACAAATACTATCATTATTCTTTCTCCTCAAGTAAGGGAAAATGTAGCTAACCTTATGTGCTAACTCTAAAATCAGGATTTCATTCCAAAAGCTATTATGATCTAGGCTTCAGAATCCATTCAAAAAGAAAAGAAATCAGCTCTGTTTTAAAGGGTCTTTAAAACACTTCTGTTCGGAAGATATGAACAGACACTTCTCCAAAGAGGACATCCAGATGGCCAACAGACACATGAAACGATGCTCAGCATCCCTCCTCATCAGGGAAATACAAATCAAAACCACACTGAGATTCCACCTCATGCCAGTCAGAGTGGCTAAAATGAGCAAATCAGAGAACTCTAGATGCTGGCGAGGATGTGGAGAAACGGGCACCCTCCTACACTGTTGGTGGGAATGTAAACTGGTACAGCCCCCCTGGAAAACAGTGTGGAGGTTCCTCAAAAAGTTAACAGTAGAACGCCCCTAGGACCCAGCAATAGCACTGCTAGGAATTTACCCAAGGAATACAGAAATGCTGATGCATAGGGGCACATGGATCCCAATGTTCATAGCAGCACTCTCAACAATAGCCAAAACATGGAAAGAGCCTAAGTGTCCATCAATGGACAAATGGATCAAGAAGATGTGGTTTATCTATACCATGGAATACTCCATGACAATGAGAAAAAATGAAATCTGGCCATGTGTAGCAACATGGATGGACCTTGAGGGTGTTATGCTGAGCGAAGTAAGTCAGGCAGAGAAGGACAAATATCATATGTTTGCACGTATAGGAGGATTAGGAGGAACTTAACGGAGGACCAAGGGGGAGAAGAAGGGGGGAAATAGTGGGGGAGAGGGAGAGAGGCAAACCATGAGAGACTCATGAATACTGAGAACAAACTGAGAAGTGATGGGTGTGGGGGGAAGAGGGGAGATGGGCATGGAGGAGGGCACTTGTGGGGATGAGCACTGGGTGTTATATGGAAACCAACTTGACAATAAACTATCTGTAGAAAATAAAATAAAATAAAAATAAAAAAGAAATAAATAAAACATTTAAAAAAATAATTTTAAAAAAAAACAAAATTAAAAAGTATAGCAGTGAACAAAACAGACATAAGCCCTGCACTTAGAGAGCTTACATTCTAAGTAACTTTTCAGTGAGACTGTGCCTTTTACTTTTAAGTCTTTGAACCATCTATATGCAAAACAAAAACAAAGAAAAAAAGAATACAATGATATTGGTGTTTGTTTTCATAAACTGAGTCCTCTCACACTGTAAATTTATCAAATCCTATAGAATGTGTCACACTGCTCAAGAGAATTAAAAACCAGAATATTTCAGTATTCTGAGCATTAAACCACTATAATTCTGGTTATAATTTCTAGAGAAAATATAGAGGACTTTCTGGAAAATCAATTAAGTTTTTTCTGAAATACGGTTTCTGTGTTGGTAAATGTCCTAATAACGTTAAGTATGTATGTGCACATATGTGCATATGTGTTCCATTTGTGCATATATACATGTGCATTTGTATATGGATGTATATTATTTTTTAATTGTGTGGTGGGTGGGTATGTCCTCACACAATTTTATAACGGCATAGAGAATACTTAAAGAAGATGCTTGGCACTCTTTCAAGCTGATCCTGCTAATATTTTTTTGGTAATTCAGTTGCTTTTTTTTGTGTGTGTAGCAAGCAGAACAACTTTTATACTATGCTGCGCTGATCACGCTAGGGTGATGAGCTTGTCATCACTGCAACAGCTGTACAGTAATAACTTCCTGGTAGCACATAATTTCATGGTAAGTACAATTCATTTCCCCCATAGATATGGCTTTCTCTAAGTTCTTTCAAAACTTACAGTAAACCGTATTAAGGCCAATGAGGGACAAGACCCTGCATGGTAAGAGGTAACAATATATTCATATATAAATATATGGGGGGTGGGGGACTGCCTCTAAACTAAAATGTACTGAGGTGATACAACTTCTTTCAGCTTCATTGTCATCATTTAAAATGGGGTGGGATGGGGTGAGGGGGTGAGCTAGGGGTTGGACTAGATTTTCTTCCAGGTCTAACCTGCTATGATTTCATAACCACTAAGTGGAGATAAGCCACTACCTCATAATGTATCATAAAAGTAAAAAGAAGTTTCCCTAAATTTAATGTAAAATAATTTGATTCTAAATATACCAGAAAAATAGACAGTAGAAAAAAACAAAAAACAAAAAACAAGCATGAATTCTGATTCTCAAGTCTCTACTAGAATCATGAGACTACAATCTCTTTCTGAATGCATGTTTTATAATGAGCAGAATATAACTTTTTCTAAAAACTATTATGGGTTGCTCTCTTAAGCATTCTAATGCTGGATTATCCCCACAAATCAGCCTAATCATTCTCTGTCTTTTAAAATATGGTGCCAAGTAGTTAAATTACCACTTTTTCTATAAAATTTTTCTTCTCAAAAGAAGCAGGCTTTTCCAGAGTATGAAAGAAGTTTCATCCTGAATACATTAGGAATAACACCATATTTTCCTATCTCTTTAGTGATGATCAGTTCCATTCAAATATGTAATACATGCTTTAAAACATTTAAGAAGAATTTCTATTTGTAGCTAAGCTTAAGCTTCTTATTCATCATTGGAAAGCAAATGATCCTAAAAGTTATATCGTCACTTGGCTAAGCCAAGTCTCCATAACAATTTCTGTCACACTGGCTCTGGAAATTTCATCACAATCTGTTCACTACAATGGAATTACTTTAAGACTTTGTTGACTAAAGTCATTTGCAATCCCCTCGCTACAACATACAGTATTTAGTGTTCACATTACCACACAGAAAAATGTCCTTTAATAATATGTCAATTCTAGAGGTGCATGGATGACTCAGTCAGTTAAGCATACAACTTTTGATTTTGGGTCAGGTCATGATCTCACTGTTCGTGAGTTCAAGCCCCACATCAGGCTCTGCACTGACAGCATGGAACCTACTTGGGATTCTCTCTCTTTCCCTCTCTCTGCCCCTCCCCTACACTCTCTCTCAAACTAAATAAATGAACTTTAAAAAATAATAATAATATACCAATTCTATTTTAGAATTGTTACTGTTACACAAATATATTTGTGTATTTGTTGTTATTATGCCTTTGTGTCTTATTGTTACACAAATATAAACTATTCATTGGGAAAAAATTTTAAAAATACAATGTAACATATTCAGAAATTTAAAATGGGATAAAATTAGGAAATGTCTATAAAAAAGATTGATGCCATTAAAGCATCTCAAATATAATTACAATCAAGTTCTGCATGTTTTTTAAAAAGCATTTCTATAAACTCTTTTGTATTGGTGTAGAACTACTATGGCTTAAATAGAAACTAAATTCAGCAATATGTTTGTGGACATATGCCATTAGTTTCTGAAAGCTAAGGATCTCAAGCTATATAGATGAACATGAAATACAAAAGGAATATAGTATTTTCTTCCTATGCTTTAATCTGTTTTGAGTATGATTGCATTCAAACAAATTTATCTCCTGAAAAATGCAGACAAAGACAGGAAAGGGACTAAGCTAGTCATCTCTGCCTCAGATAGTACTATACCTAAAACATCCGAGAGGTCCAAATGTCATCTAGAAGGGTCCTAAGTGCTGTAACTAAGTTCAACAAAGCTATAACAGTGAAGTCATATCTTGCACAGGGACTAGGTTCTAAGATCAGAGTCAAGGCAAAAGCTGATCAAAATAGCCTCTCAAAAAATCCTTTAAATAGTCTATAAAGTAAACTATCCATTACTCTATGCATATTATAATTGCTGTATATAATCCTCCAGCACTGGAATAGATTACTATGTATTCTATGAAAAATCAGATAAAGCATTTGGCTTGCTTTTGGCAACTATGGTGTTTCAAAAACATTTTTTTTACTGAAGAAAGAGGAGAATTGCTATTTTTCTCCCAGTTTTGTGTTATTTTCAACTTCAGTTGAATTCAAATAAGTTAAATGTACATATGATATGATATGACTTGGCTGAACATGACAGATATTTTAAGTGTTCATTCAATTGAATTCATGAAGAAAAAAATGACATTTGAGATGGGCTATAAAGGCCAAAGAGGGCTGAAATGGAAGGGGAGAGAGAGCATTTCTGTGAAGGGAATTTCAATACCAAGAGCAGCTTCAGGATAGTAGCTAAAGTAGGAGCCAGAATATAAATGAAAGAAGGAAGAATGAGAATTGAGGAAGTAGAAACACTGAGCAAACATGATTATTATTTTCATCATATCATAAGATAAAATGAACATAGATATGGTGGTAGCGTATAAAACAAAGTAGGGTCTAAGGAAGAGACTTCAGTTTGTTTTGTTTTTGTGGTCCCAGGTTTTATTTTTCCTTAGGCACTGATAAATGAGGCAGTGTTGAAAAGTATTATTTTTACATTCTTTCTCTGATGCTTGTCTTGCTACTGAACTATCATTCGCTGCCAAGAGGACAGAGCATCCAGCAAATCATATCTGTTTCTATAAAAAGATCAAAAAACAAAAACATCAAGGAGACTATTTGGTGAGACAAAACCTGCCTCCTTAAAAGAGTCTGCATTAATTTTAAGAAAAACAGAAATTTTTAAAACTTTTCAGGCATATTGCATTTTAGTTCATTTACATTTAGTAATTACAAAAACAGCTTCCAGAAAGAAACTTGGCACTTAAGGTGAACTTTTAGTTAACTAACAATAACGACAACTTACACATAAGTCTACATTTCTGAATGTAATAAAATTAAAAAGTTGCTTATATAGAGTTCTCTACAAATATTATTATTATTATATTAGTAAAACAAAAAATATCACATGGTAAGATTATTAGTCTTTGAAGCAGAAATATTTTTTAGTGAAAAGGTAGCAGAAAGCTTCTTTATTCCATAAGAGACTGAATAATTCAAGAGATCATATTTTATTTAGAACTAAGCCTTCTGTGCCTAGTACAGTGCTTGGTACATATTAGGAATGCTTGCTTCATGAATTAACAAATGTTTTGTAATGAACCAGAGTATCCCACTCACTCCAATCCCTTATTCCAAGTCATCCTCCCCCAAAAACTACATTACAGATCTGGTTCTACTTGAGATCATTTAACTATAGAATGAGTAGTTACTGTGCCATTCTCATTGTGGAAAATAAATAAAAGACTTAGCCAAGCTGTAATTGACTTTATCCTTCTGTCCTAAAAAGAAATAACAAATACTATGACTACCCTAGCCTTCCCAATCTGCTTTCCTCAAATACACAACCACTACTACCATCATCAGCACCACCACTACCTTCACAAAAACCACCATGCAATTAGAGCTACATTCTTTAAAAAAAAAAATTTTTTTTTAAGCAATTGCCACAACCAACGTGGAGCCTGAACCTACAACCCCACGATCAACAGTGGCATTCTCCACCAGATAAGCCAGCCAAGCACCACTAGCTCTGTCTTCTGAATGCAAAACAGAATGGAATAGAATAGAATGTTTAGGATTCTCTGATTCCCTTTTCACTCGCAGTTTTGCCTAAATTGTCTTTCACTAAAGTCACACAGATATGGAATGTGATTATTAGCAGTGGGGTTTCCATGCAAAGGACACAAATATTTATTAAACATCTACTATATGCTATGCACTGGATTAGGCATTCCATATACATTTGAAGTTTTAGTATGCCTATTTTACAGGAGAAGAAACTGATGTTTCCGGAGGCAAAGTAAGCTACCTAGATTTTAAACCCTATACTGCCAGATTCCACCAACCACTCTTCTGCTGCAAGATTGCAGTATGAAAATTCAGTTATTTCTGCAAACATTTAGTGGATGTTAGGCACTGTGAAGACATGATGGAAAGGATACACCACCAGAAATGATTCTATTTTCAAGCATTTAACTGTCTTCGTATGTATGAAACATAAATTAGGAAGTGCTCATCTAAAAAAATATTAGTATATAGGTGCTTTTTAAATGAAAGTCACCCTAGCTCATTAAAACATATAACTTTACTTTTAGAAAATATCCACATTCAACTTTTCCATAATACATTTAGAATGATGCAAATTTCACCTGTGCTGAAATATGTACTTCATCTTTTTATTTTTTCTTCATCCCTTTTCAATAGTCTCTCAGAATTTCATACTTCTTTTCATAACAAGGAAAAATACTACCTTCCTCAAACAATAATACAAGTTGGTGCCCTGTCTATAAATCCATGTAAATGGAATATATTTTGAAATGTTAACCAGAAAGACTATTTCAACTAGAAAAAATACTTCCTAACAATGTAGAAATACACTACCTTCCTAGAAAGCTGACTAAAATAATACATCCTTTAAACCACATTTTATTATACTTTAACAGATAATTTTTCATAACTGACAGACATATCTTATGTTCATGATATGAATTACAAAAGCAACGCAGAGGAATCACAATATTGGTAAATTTTTCACCTGGGAACATTATGTGTTCACTAAGCAGAAATGACAGTTCTACAAATATAATAGTACACACACCACCACATCATTTTCGTTTTTAAATTTAAATTAACTTTATTTTATAACCTTCATAAATAAATACATAAATACATATATAAATAAATAAAAATAGAAAGGTACATTTAGTAAAAGTGCCCCAGAGGACAAAGAAAGTGATTAGTATGGGAGACTTTAATGAACACAGCTTTGAAGCCCTTCTGGAAATTACAGGCTTGATGAAAGCACTAACATTCTACCAGTTGCTGAGACAGGTGCTACTGCCAATCAGCTGCATTTGCTGAAGCATATTCTAACAGATTACTAATTAATCTCTATACTGAAAACAATGGCTGCCTGCCATTTTCATCACCATTTAAATTAAAAAAGAGAGAAAAAGAAAAAAGAAACAGTTATGCTTTGATCAAATACAACTCTGGGTAAAACACAATTCTAGGTAAGCTCTGCATCTACTTAAATTACTAGTTATATCATTTTCTGGTGTTCATTATACTAAACTTAAAACTTGCACCGGCTGGAGTCATGGGTCCTACAGTCTCTCTGTCTGCTATTTCTAAGTTATTTGTACTTACCACAAATATATGAAAGTGTTTGTGAGATATCTGGAGGAAAAGAGCCATATAAGACAGCATTTTCTTTGTTGTTGTTGTTAATTTTAAATCTTTCAATAATAAGCTCAGGAGAAATACAATCCTTGGAGGCATTCTCCTTTAGATGTTTTTAGAAAACATCTGTGTTTTCATTAGAATTCACCCACACTCCTTTGTGCCCACCCCCCAGCGCGCGCGTGTGCGCGCGCGCGCACACACACACACACACACACTTCATTCTACTATGGTCATAGCCTACCTTTATTATATGAACTCTGTTCAGAGCACTACTCAGACTTTAACAAACATTAAAATACTCTATGTTGGGGTGCCTGGGTGGTTCATTCAGTTAAGTGTCTGACTTCAGCTCAGGTCATGATGTCACAGTCGCTGGGTTCAAGCCCTATGCTGGGCTCTGTGCTGACAGCTCAGAGCCTGGAGCCTGCTTCAGATTGTGTCTCCCTCTCTCTCTGCCCCTCCCTCACTCACTCTCTGTCTCTCTCTTTCAAAATAAAATAAAAGACATTAAAAAATTAAAATGCTCATTATTTCCAAATCTAGACAATTATTATAAAAGTGATTATGAAGTTCTTCTAAAACATGCTGGCCGAAGGTGCCAAAGAAATTATTTCAAGAAAACACATAAAGTGAAACATATTATGTGAGGATTCTTATTATGATTTTCTCCCCTTTTAATGTTTTAAGTTAACACTGATTCTTGAATCTTAAATAACACTATCTGTTCTACTATGTTTTTAAAGTTGCTTTCATTCAACTGTACATGCCTGTGACCTCTACAATGACCTCTACAAAAGCAGTTGTGCACTTTACCGTGGTGCAAATCCTCACAGACAAGTTGAACCTGTTCTTTTTGGCACTGAGCCCTTGTGCTGAACACACAGCTGAGATTTATTATAAAAGGGGAACTAAGGGGCATTATTGCACAACATTTATCCTTCACATATAGCCAAGTATAATCTTTTACAACCTTTGAGAGTTCTTAAATAAACAGATCTTCTCTTAATCGCACAGAGTTTCTTATTTGTCACCAATCATATGGCATATGGAGATTCATTTTACATTAAGAAAAAGCTAACAGTACACAAAGCATATATGCTAAGAGATATTAAATTGTCTCTCAATATTTATTCAAAAATAATTCATCTAATACTCAGACCTAAAGATAATTACCTGCCTTGCTGTTTTAGCAAGGTCAACGCAATTAAGTAATAAATACGTCCTCAATGATCTATACTTTAAGAAAACAGGTTAAAAACAGTGTAGTACTCTCATATAGATCTTTTAAAATCATTTGAGAGAAAACATTAACCTTTACTTTTGCACTGTTTTTGCGTTGTCTTTTTTCAAAGTTCAATTTTAATTAGCTTTCCCATAGTGCTTTAAAAACACTTCCCATTCTAAACAATTCTGAACTGAGCTCAGATACACAGGACCGCTGCCAGGCTACTTCCTCAATTCAACAGTAGATGTGATACCCTGGGGGAAGGAGGAGTTTCATGGGTTCTAAGAACTATCTCTTATAACAGGAATTACCACACCATTTACATTAATTCTTCAGCACTTGCTAATTGATCATCAAGAATCGCCTTGTTGAAAACAAAGAAATTAATATAACCTCAAAAGTATTCTATCCTGGAAGTTAGGTTCAAACTAGCTTATCAACAAACTGCTTACTTAACATAAAGGAAACTAAAATATGTTGATTCAGGTGAGTATTTCCTTGCTCTAAATTCTTTTCATTTTTTCATTACTAGTAAGTGTAAAAACAATTTTTTAAAAAGTCTGCTACACTTATGGAGGAGATGGGATTACTGTTTAATGGCCATAAAGTTTCAGTTTTACAGAAGTAAGAGTTATGGAAGTTGATGGTGGTGCTTATTGCACAACAATATTAATATATTTAATACCACTGAACTGTACACTTAAAAATGGTTAAAATGGTAAATTTTACATTATGTGTATTTTACAGGAATAAAAAAATTTAAGTTAAAAAATAAAATTAATTTTTTAATTGACTATTGAACTGATTTTTTAATGATGAAAAAATCTAATACACTTGTAGGAATTAGGGGTTTGACAGTGAGAGAAACAGACATGTTCATAGATGTAACCAAATATATTTTATAAAGACAAAATAAGAGTTAAATAAGAAATTTCTTTCAATAAAGTTTAACATTTTAAGCAACATATTCCTGTTGTTTCAGTTCTGAGAATAGAGGTTTTAAACAGTTTATATCCCTAATACTTTCTCTCTTTGTTTATGGCATACAAGGAAGTTTATGAGTTTGGACATTTTTTTATTCATCACTGAAACAAAACATTTTTTCTCAAAATATATACTCTTCCAGAAAAAAATGAATTCTATTAAATGCTAAGTGTTTTTGCAGGCATTACATTTTTAAATAGATACAATTAGCATGCAAGAAAATTACTAACCAGTTTTATTCACTGTATTAATCTATACCACATGAGGCAACATAAAAATTGATATAAATAACGATAAAATACGAATCAAATATATTAAAAATGTCTCAAGACCTGATTTTACACAATGTTCTAATACTATGTCAACACTGGTGGTATTTCCTAAATGCCTAAGCTCTCTAATTCATTTTGAAATGCATGTGGGGCTTCACAATTCCCAAAATACCCAAAACTACTCATTTTTTAAAACGTTTATTTATTTATTTTGAGAGAGAAAAAAAGAAAGAGCAAGGGGGAGGAGGAACAGGGGCAAAAAGAGGAGAAAGAGAGAATCCCAGCCAGGCTCTGCACTGTCATTGTGAAACTGACATGGGGCTTGATCCCACAAACTGTGAGATCATGACCTGAGCTGAAATCAAGAGTTGTATGCTCAACTGACTGAACCACCCAGGCGCCCCTCCAAAACTACTCCTGATTAAGTCATAATTATGATTAAAACTAACATCCAAAGAACCCATAGTGGCAATGTCAAGTAGGTTAACCCAGACTGACGTCCAAATAACTTAAAGCAGCTGTAAGAACAATCCCAGTCTCCGTTATTGTAGATCTTTACAGTACAAGAGCTTTCCCACCTATATCTCATTTTTCCAGCAAGAATGCAAGCACACATGCTATCTGCCTATTAACACCTTATTCTTTTAAATTCCCCATATTATGTGCCCCTTATGAAAAAAAAACAATGTTAAATACACGGGCTTTAGAGTCTAAAGAGTCCAATCCCAGCTCTACCTTAAGCAAGTTTCACCTGTAAAATTATTTTAAAGGATCAAATAAAATGTATATAAAGGGCATAGAGTCAAGTGGCTACAAAATGCTACCAATTATTATTATTACTACTACTACTATATCATCATCTTCATGAAGATGAGGAATATTTCGCACCATCTTCACAGACCATCTCTTAGTCACTATTACCACATAAAATCACCACAGGCAATCATCAACACGTGAATAGTAACCTAACAAGAGTCTGCTTAGAAGTTAGAACTCAAAGCATCTTCCCACAAAAACAAAGTTGTGAACGATGGCACAAAAAACCCTATGCTAATATATAAAACACATTAATTATCACATATAATTAGAAATTCAGTCTTGACCCTTGGGAGCAATTTAAGAAAACAAAGAAAAGTTTACTTCATCTTTCCTGGGTGCAACCCTGGCCTTAGGCACAAATTCTAAATCACTGAAATTTAACTTTTCCCATTCTGCCTTTTGCATTCTTACCCAGAACCCAGTGCTTCTCCCAGGTATTACATGTGCCCACAACACTGTAATACTAAGCTCTTAATTGGAAACACCCTACTCAAGTTTACTGACTCCTAATGTGCTCTCCTGATCTGAAGTCACCAACCTGCATCTCACCACAATCAAAACTTCCTGATATCACTAAGGTGTTAGGAGGAAAGAAATTGCATTGCATGATTTTGCTTAGTGGACATCTGGTTTTTATTAGATTATTATTGCTTTTTAAAAGAACATTTGGAAAACTTTTTTTTCTCGAACAAAATACAAAACAGCAGCTGCATGTTAAAGTCATGGGCTAAGAAATATTCACTAATCATTTTATATCTTGCTTAACGTTTTTGTATTTTTAATAAGTGTCAACAAATTATATGGGCCCAATTTTTCATCTTCATATTTCCCTATATAAAAAATAGATTCTGAAAATAATTCACATTTTTCACAAAGACTCAACTGGAGTACCAAGATGAGGACTGGGAAGGGACAAGAGAAGCCCTGAATAAATTCTGAGTGTCTGTAAGTGAAATTCAGAGAATCTCAGAGGTTAAAAATCACTTCCAGTCTTAGAAGCCACTGGATTTTTTAATCCCTGCTTCAATATCCCTGCCTATAGCTAAACACCTCACCTGTACAAAACAGAACAAAGCACCAAAATAGTCTATAAATATGCCTCTGTACTCAAACAAATGCATAAAAGTACACACCTATATAGAGATGAAATATAAAGGACACAGATAAAATTCTATAAATATATTAACACACAAAAACCACAATATTTTTTATAAAAGTTAAATTAGAACTTCTCTTCCATTTACCACATAAGATTTTCAAGAATACATGATTCTTAATGAAGAAAGATTATGTTCTGAGAAAAATGAACTGACATTACCATACTCATAGTAATCTATCACCTCCCCCCACTCATGCTCTCTCTCTCAAAATAAATAAATAAACTTTATAAAAAGCTTTAACAGGCGCCTGGTGACTCAGTCAGTTAAGCATCCGACTTCAGCTCAGGTCATGATCTCATGGTTTGTGAGTTTGAGCTCCACATCAGGCTCTGCGCTGACAGCTCAGCTCGGAACCTGAAGCCTGATTCGGATTCAATCTCCCTTTCTCTCTGCCCCTCCCCTGCTCACTCTCTTACTCTCTCTCCCTCTCTCTCTCTCCTCTCTCAAAAATAAATAAACATTAAAAAAGAAAGAAATCATGGAAATCAGAATATAGTGAATGATATATTCAAAGTGCTGAAAGTAGTATCAACCAAGACTTGTTTTTTTCCAACTAAACTATCCAATGAAACAGAGACAAAATAAAAGATAGTTCCAAATAAACAAAAACTGTTGCTAGTAAATATGCTTTTAGAGAAAAGAAGAAAAACAAAAACAAAAAACAAAAACCTAAAGAAGTCCTTTAAGCTACAAAGAAACGACAGCAGGAAATAATTTAAATTCTCAAAGAAATAAGGAGCAATTTTAGGTAATTACATAGGTACATATAAAAGACTCAATGAAAATACTTCTTCTTTCCTTCTCTTAACTGATTTTAAAAATAACTGCAAAATACAAAAATAAACTCAAAATGGATAAAGGACCTGAACGTGAGACAGGAAACCATCAACACCCTAGAGGAGATAGCAGGAAACAACCTCCTTGACCTCTACCGCAGGAACTTCTTACTTGACACATCCCCAAAAGCAAGGGAATCAAGAGCAAAAATAAACTGTTGGGACCTCATCAAGATTAAAAGCTTCTGCACAGCCAAGGAAACAACCCAGAAAATTAATAGGCAACCAACGGAATGGGAAAAGATAGTTGCAAATGACATATCAGATAAAGGGTTAATATCCAGAATCTATAAGGAACTCACCAAACTACACGCCCGAAAAACAAACAACCCAGTGAAGACATGGGCAGAAGACATGAACAGACACTTCTCCAAAGAGGACATCCAGATGGCCAACAGACACATGAAACAATGCTCAGCATCCCTCCTCATCAGGGAAATACAAATCAAAACCACACTGAGATACCACCTCACGCCAGTCAGAGTGGCTAAAATGAGCAAATCAGAGAACTCTAGATGCTGGCGAGGATGTGGAGAAACGGGCACCCTCCTGTACTGTTGGTGGGAATGTAAACTGGTACAGCCCCTCTGGAAAACAGTGTGGAGGTTCCTCAGGAAACTAACAATAGAACTCCCCTAGGACCCAGCAATAGCACTGCTAGGAATTTACCCAAGGGATACAGAAATGCTGAGGCATAGGCGCACATGTACCCCAATGTTCATAGCAGCACTCTCCACAATAGCTAAAACATGGAAAGAGCCTAAGTGTCCATCAACAGATGAATGGATCCAGAAGATGTGGTTTATCTATACCATGGAATACTACACGGCAATGAGAAAGAATGAAATGGCCATGTGTAGCAACATAGATGGACCTTGAGGGTGTTATGCTGAGCGAAATAAGTCAGGCAGAGAAGGACAAATATCATATGTTTGCACGTATAGGAGGATTAGGAGGAACTTGACGGAGGAACAAGGGGGAGAAGAAGGGGGGAAATGGTGGGGGAAAGGGAGAGAGGCAAACCATGAGAGACTCTTGAATGCTGACAAAAACTGAGGACGGGTGGGGGGGGGGGGGTGGGATGGGCATGGAGGAGGACACTTGTGGGGATGAGCACTGAGTGTTATGTGGAAACTAATTTGACAATAAACTATTTGTAAAAAAAAAAAAAATAACTGCAAAATAAATGGTAACATTATACGATTGAGCTTGTAATATAAAACATAACATAGTATATGACAATAACAGTATACAAGATGAAAAAGAAAAGGAGCTAATCTATCAAAGATTCTGTATTACTGATACTAAATTAGTATAATATGAAGTAGTTTACAATAAATTAGGATACATATTGTAACCACTTAAACATAACAAAACATATGCATAGTAAAAAAAAGAATTACAATGTGCACCAAAAAAAAATGTCTATGTAACACAAAAGGAAGCAATAAAGAAGAGGGGACCAAAGAGGACTTTGAGATATATAGAAAACAAATATCAAAATGGCTGATGTAAATCAAACCATACTGATAATTATATTAAGCAAAGACTGTCAAACTGGAGAAATAAAATCCAACTATATGCCACCTATAAGAAGTACATCTTAGAATCAAAGGCATAAAATACATTGAAAGAAAAAGTGTCGAACAAAATAAACTATAGAAACAATAACCATGAGAGAGCCAGAGGAACTACCGTAATGACAAAATAGTCTTAAAAGACAAAAAGAAACAAAGAAAAGTATTTTCAAATGTATAAAAATGAAAATACGACATATTAGTGCAACTAAAGCAGTACATAGATTTATATTTTTAAACGCTCATATTAGAAAAGAAGAAAGCTATCAAATAACCTTATAAGTTCCCACCTTAAGAAACTAGGAAAAAAAAGCAAAGTAAAACCAAAGTAAGTAAAAGGAAAGATATAATACTAAAATGGAAATCAAGGGCACTTTGGTGGCTCAGTCAGTTAAGCGTCCAACTCTTGATTTCAGCTCAGGTCATGATCTTGAAGTTTCATGAGTTTGAGCCCCATGTTAGGCTCTTTGCACTGAGCACACAGAGGTGGCTTGGGATTCTGTCTCTTTCCCTCACTCTCTTCCCCTCCCCTACTCTCTCTCTCTCTCTCAAAATAAAAATAAAATTTTTAGAAATATTAATAAAATAAAATGGGAATCACTAAAATATACATCAGAAAAACAATAGAAAAAAGTCAATAAAACCAAGGTTGGTTCTTTGGAAAAAAACAACAGTAAAGTTGTCAGACTGTTAGCTTCACTGACCAAAGGAAAAAAAGAGAAGAGACAAACTACCACAATAAGAAATGAAAGAGGGAAGATTCCTCTTGACCCTATAAAAATTCAACTTAGATGAAACTGACCAATTCCTAGGAAGACTGAAATTACTAAAGGAAGGGAAAGAGTGATGGGAGTAAGGAAGGAAGAGAAAGAAAGTACTTAGAAATCCTCCCATTAAGAAAAGCCAAAGTCAGATGGTATCCAAAATATATAAAGAACTTATCAAATTCAACACCCAAAGAACAAATAATCCAGGGAAGAAATGGGCAAAAGACATGAACAGACACTTCTTCAAAGACATCCAGATAGCTGACACATGAAAAAATGCTCAACATCACTCATCATCAGGGAAATACAAATCAAAACCACAATGAGATACCACCTCACACCTGTCAGAATGGCTAACATTAACAATTCAGGCAACAACAGATGTTAGCAAGGATGCAGAGAAAGAGGATCTCTTTTGCACTGCTGGTGGGAATGCAAACTGGTGCAGCCACTCGTAAACAGTATGGAGGTTCCTCAAAACTTTAAAAATCTAAAAATAGAACTATCCTACGACTCAGCAACTGCACTACTAGGTATTTATCCAAGGGATACAGGTGTGCTGTTTCGAAGGGGCAGTATATGCACCCCAATGTTTATAGCAGTGCTATCAACAATAGCCAAAGTATGGAAAGAGCCCAAATATTCATTGATGGATGAATGGATAAAGAAGATGTGGCATATATATATATACATATATATGCATATGTATATATATATGTGTATATATATATACACACACACATACACACACACACATACACACACACACACACATAATAAAGTATTACTCGGCAATCAAAAAGAATGAAATCTTGCCATTTGCAGCTACATGGATGGAACAAGAGGGTATTATGCTAAGCGAAATTATTCAGAGAAAGACAAATATCATATGACTTCACTCATATGAGGAATTTAAGATACAAAACAGATGGACATAAGGGAAGGAAAGCAAAAATAACATAAAAACAGGGAGGGGGACAAAACATAAGAGACTCATAAATATAGAGAACAAACAGAGAGTTGTTGGAGGGGGATGGGCTAAATGGGTAAGGGGCATTAAGGAATCTACTCTTGAAATCACTGTTGCACTATATGCTAACTAATTTGTATATATATTAAGGAAGGAAGGAAGCAAGGAAGGAAGAAAGGAAAGAAAGGAGGGAGGGAGGGAGAAAAAAAGAAAGAGAAAGAGAGAGAGAGAGAGAGGAGAGAGAAGAGAGAGGGAGAGAGAGAGAGAGAGAGAAAGAAAGAAAGAAAGAAAGAAAGAAAGAAAGAAAGAAAGAAAGAAAGAAAGAACAAAAGAAGGAATGAAAGAACAAAAGAAAGAAGGAAAGGAAGAAAGGAAGGAAGGAAGGAAAAGAACGAGTAAAGCAAAAGTCAGATGGCTTTATTGGTGAAATCCATCAGACATTTAATGAAAAAATAATACCAATCCTTTACAAATTCTTCCAGAAAACACAGAAGAGAATATTTTCCAACTCAGTTTATGGGGTCAATACTGCCATGATTCTAAAGCCAACAAAGCCATGTGCTAACATAAAAAGCCATGTGCTTAGCATAAAAACATTATGCTAAATTAAGGAAGCTAGATTCTGTACCAAGAAAGCAACATTATAGAGATAGAAAGCAGATGAGTGGTTTCCTAGGGCTGGGAGTAGGAGCAAGAATTCCATGCAAACTGTCACAGAAATATTTCTGGAGTGATGAAATACTCTAATACTGGATCATGGCTGCACACCTCTTTAATATCCCTAAAAATCATTAAAATGGAAACTTAATACAGGTAAATTTAATTGTATGTAATTATACTTCAATAATCCTTTTTAAGAAAAAAAAATGGCTCACTGACTAAATCAACAATCTGTAGCTAGACTGATCAAAATAAAAGTGAGAATATTAGGAATTTTTAAAGGATTACTGCTATAACTTATAGGCATTAAAAGAATTTTGAGGGATTATTATAAACAGCTTGATGTCAATAAATATGATCTAACTCATATGATATATATGGTCAAATTCCTTGAAAAATGAAATTTACAAAAAAAAAAAACCCAGAAAATTAGAATAGCTTATATCTATTTTAAAAAGTAAAGTTACCATTATATTCTGGTTTCTCTTCAGATTCACATAAAAATCAAATTTACCAAAAATCTACATATGAACAAAATTAAGAGTCCCAAATGATTTCAATACTGAACATGAAACATTTCAAGAAGAAATAATGCCAATTTCATATAAATTCTTTCAAAATACAGAGTAAGAGGCCCCATTTCAAAATGAAGTCAAGGGCACCTGGATGGCTCAGTCGGTTAAGCATCCGACTTTGGCTCAGGTCATAATCTCACCGTTCGTAGGTTCGAGCCCCATGTTGGGCTCTGTGCTGACAGCCAGCTCAGAGCCTGGAGCCTGCTTCAGATTCTGTGTCTCCCTCTCTCTCTGACTCTCCCCTGTTCATGCTGTCTCTCTCAGAAATAAATGAAGCATTTTTTAAAAATGAGGCCAAATATCCTCACAAAACCATTGTAGACATTCCTGGTAAAAAATATTATCATTGTGTACCACCTCACGGCAGTCAGAGGGGCTAAAATGAGCAAATCAGAGGACTCTAGATGCTGGCGAAGATGTGGAGAAACGGGCACACTCCTACACTGGTGCAGCCCCTCTGGAAAACAGTGTGGAGGTGCCTCAAAAAATTAACAATAGAACTCCCCAGCAATACCACTGCTAGGAATTTACCCAAGGAATACAGGAGTGCTGATGCACAGGGGCACAAGTACCCCAATGTTCATAGCAGCATTCTCAACAATAGCCAAAACATGGAAAAAGCCTAAGCGTCCATCAACTGACGAATGGATCAAGAAGATGTGGTTTATCTATACCATGGAATACTACATGGCAATGAGAAATAATGAAATTTGGCCATGTGTAGCAACATGGTTGGATCTTGAGGGTGTTATGTTGAGCGAAATAAGTCAGGCAGAGAAGGACAAATATCATATGTTTGCACGTATAGGAGGATTAGGAGGAATTTAATGGAGGACCGTGGGGGAGAAGAAGGGGGGAAGTAGTGGGGGAGAGGGAGAGAGGCAAACCATGACAGACTCGTGAATGCTGAGAACAAACTGAGGACTGATGGGTGTGGGGTGAGGGGGCGTGATGGGCATGGAGGAGGGCACTTGTAGGGATGAGCACTGGGTATTATATGGAAACCAACTTGACAATAAACTATTTGTAAAAAGAAAGAAAAGAAAAAAATATTATCATTGTAACAATGGTATCACCCTGATACAACCGACAAAGACATCTAAAGGCAAAGAAAACAGTCAACTAATACTCTCCTGAATACAGACACAAAAATCCTTAATAAAAATAATAAATAGCAAACTGAATACGTATACATCATGACCACATAGAATTTATCACAAACATGCAGTAATTTAACTCTGAATATGAATCAATTTTTTAACTCATATATTAACAATATAAAGAAAACTCTTCAACAGATGTAGTAAAAAGCATTTGGCAAAATTCAACATCCACTCATAACTTTAAAAAATTTCAGTATACTACAGCTAATTCTACAGTTAATATAATCTGTAATATTAAAAGACTAAATGATCCTCCCTCCCCCACCAGGTGGGGAACAAGGCACTGCAATATGGCAAGTAAAGGAAGTAAAAGGCAGAAAGGAAGAAGTTAAACAGCCTCTACCTACAGATGACATGACTGCCTAAAAAAACTAAAAGCACTACTAAAAATAAGTAAAATGTGCACAAAATACAAGGCTAGTATAAAAAATACACACTAGGAATCAGCAATAGGTGGGGAGCCTGGGTGGCTCAGTCGGTTAAGCATCCAACTTCGGCTCAGGTCATGATCTGCCAGTTCCTGGGTTCGAGCCCCATGTCGGACTCTGTGCTGACAGCTAGCTCAGAGCCTGGAGCCTGTCTTCAGATTCTGTATATCCCTCTTTCTCTCTGACCCTCCCCTGCTCACACTGTCTCTCCCTCTCTCTCTCTCTCAAAAATAAATAAAACATTAAAAAAAAAAGCAGTAATAGGAAAATGAAATCTGAAATAACTATTTCCTTGAAAACCGTATCGAAAAACATAAAACACTTAGAAACAACTTTGACAATAAGTGCAATGTCAACAACTAAAAAACAAATATTACTCCTGAGATAAATTTATGAGGTCCACAATAGATAAAGAGATATACCAAGTTCATAGACTGCAAGCCTTAATATATTAAGATATCAATTCTCCCCAAATTGATCTACAGATCCAATAAAATCCCAATCATAATCTAAGTTTTTTTGTAAAAATTAACAAATTGAGAGATAAAGGCAGCAAGATGGTGGAGAAGTAGGGAACTCCGTACATTGCACTTCCTCCCATATCTCGCACAGAGAAGGCTTGAAGCCATAGGAACCCTTACAGAATCCAGGAGTTTGGGAGGAAAAGGAGACAGAGTCCACTGAGAAAACCTTCTAGCATGAATGCGAACTGGGGAAGATAAAATCGGGCCAGGACGAGAGACACAGAGGGACGGGGGCGATCCCCCTCTGTGGGGAGTTTAGAGGGGAAAGAAAGTGGCCGAAACTGCTCAAGACACTGTCCCTGTCGCTGGGGAACAGAAAAACCTCCGCTCGGGACACAGAGGGACCCAGTTTCCTGCTCTCCAGCTGACCCTGGGCAGACGCACTCGTCCCAGGCAACCCAAGGATGAAACTGCTCCAGGACTGAAACTGCTCCTCGCTGGCCAACCTGACCTGGAGGAGACAGGAGCAGTGGCTTCTGGCTCAATCCCCAGGGGGAAGGCAAGAGGCTTGGGACTGCCCTGAGGGGATGGCCTGCGAGTTTGTGTTTCCAGCAATTTCAGTGCGGCACCCAGACTGGGATCTGGAAACGAGGCCTGGCCTGGGATATAGAGCATGGCCCACCTTGGCTGCACCCCTGGCACAGGGAGAGTACAAACCCAAAAAAGTGAGTTGCAGCAGTTGGTTCAAGAAGTGACTGGAGCGCCGCCACTCTTCTCCCCACAATCACCAAGGCAGAACTCCCGCAGGACACAATGGATCAAACCACGCCCATCCCTGCTAGAAAGCAGCCTTCTTCCTTTTTTTTTTTTTTTACTGAGCCAGGGCAAGACCAACTTGGATGCACTGCCCTGATTAATTCTGTTCACCGGCTTGCTTAAACGGTCACATTTAATCCATTGTCTAGATGTAAATTCTACACTTACCTACCTTTTCATCTCTTTGTCCCTGGAGTAATCAGAGTATATAGTTTCTCTGGATAACACCATCTTCCTCTCTTTTCGCCCCTCCTCCAACCATATTCCACTCTTTTGCTCTTTGAAAAAAGCTTCTTATTCCTTCTGCCTGCTCATTACATTTCCAATTTCGCCTCATCCCCATCCTGTCATTTCTTTCTCTATGCTCTTCAACCAGCACTGCATACACCCGGATATTTATTTGTAGCTGGTAAATCTGGTTATATGCTTTAAACTGTTCTTTGTCTACTGGGTTTCTTCTTTTTTCCTTTTCTTTTATTCTTTTTATCTTTTTTATGTATTTTTATTTTCTATTATTCGCCTTCCCTCCTCCCTCTTTTCTCTTTACTTTTTCATTTTCCTTTTTTGTTTTCTTGTTTGTTGGATTTGTCTGTGTGTTTGTGTGCCTTTTTTCCCTTTGTGTTTGTCTGTCTGTTTTCTTCTCCAGGGCTACCTCAAGAAACAAGCCAAAGTACACATGGTGGAGAATCCCAGATATCACTACGAGTAGGAAAATAAAATAACCAAGGTCTCAACAAGAGAGACCAGGAGATACCATTCAAAGAACACTTTCTGAACACATAGGCCATGGACAGTCAAAGAGCCTTCTTTGGTACAGCAGTGTTTATAGGTGCAGAGAGCATAACAAGCTTTTAAAACTAACAAGAGACAGAAAGCTAACCAAAATAACGAAACAAAAGAGCTCTCCTCTAAAGAAATTCCAGGAAGAAGTGACAGCTAACTGCTCAAAACAGATATAAGCAATATAACTGAACAAGATTTTAGAACAATCATAAAATTAATCGTTGGGCTTGAAAAAAACATGGAGGGCATCAAAGAAACAATGGCTACAAACACCATGGAGCTTAAAAATAGTTATGATGAATTTAAAAATGCGATAAATGAGATACATGATAAACTGGAGGCGTCCAATGCACGGAATGAAGAGGTAGAAAGGAGAATAAGTGATTTAGAAGACACTATTATAGAAAAAGAAACTGAGAAAAAAATAGATAAACTGATCCAGGACATCAAAGAAGAGTTTGAGAACTCAGTGATACAATCAAATGGAACAATACCTTATCATAGGAATCCCAGAAGAAGAAGAGAGAAGGAAAGGTGCTGAAGGAGTCCTGGAACAAATTATAGCAGAGAACTTCCCCAACCTGGGGAGGGAAGTAGACATTGAAATTCAAGAGGCACAGAGAACTCCCCTCAGATGTAATTTGAATTGATCTTCTGCACGACATATCATAGCGAAACTTGTAAAATATAAGGACAAAGAGAGAATTTTGAAAGCAGCTAGGAAGAAAAGGGCCCTAACATACAAAGGGAAACCTATCAGAGTGGTGACAGACCTATTTAATGAAACTTGGCAGGCCAAAAAGGAATAGCAGGGGATCTTCAATGTAATGAACAGAAAATATATGCAGCCAAGAATCCTCTATCCAGCAAGCCTGTCATTCAGAATAAAAGGAGAGATAAAAGTCTTTCCAAATAAACAAAAATTGAAAGAATTTGTCACCACTAAACCAGCCCTACAAGAAAGCCTGAGGGGGACTCTCTGAGGGAAATGTTGCAAGGAACACAAGATGCTAGAGACACACCACAAGCATGAATCCCACAAATGACACAATGACTCTAAACCCATATATTTCAATAACAACACTGAATGTAAATGGACTAATACCCCAATCAAAGACACAAGGTAGCAGAATGGATACAAAAAAAAAAAACCAAATTCCATCTATTCACTGTCTACAAGAAACTCATTTCAGACAGGAGGACACCCTCAGATTGAAAGTAAGGGGATGGAGAAATATCTATCATGCTACGGGAAGTCAAAAAAAAAGCTGGAGTAGCTATACTTATATCAGACAA